>NC_041391.1:624889481-624917998 GCF_002162155.2 Triticum dicoccoides
CCTGCATCCATGCTATCCCGCTACTACACATGCCTTTGTCTCTCTATGTGACACACATGCACACCATTTCCCCTTCCCTTGTACTAGGTTTACATCATTAGTGGTCTCTCTACTCCACATACACACACTCCCTCTCACACACAAACGTGCACATAAACACACACAGACACGCACAAACACCCATTTATCTAGATCCTTATCTCTCCCCATGTCCGCATGTGTATCTCACACACTCACTCTCTAATTATGTCTATGTGTCTCCACGTTACACAACACAAAGCCCCATGTACATGTATCTCTCTATCCTCCACACACATAGGAACAAAGAATCTCTTATCATTGCCTCAGTCTCTAGACATATCACACACACACACTGTCTCTCTCTCTCTCTGGCAAACGCGCCCAACAAGGGTTTCCCCGTGAATAACTTACCGTCTATTCATCAAAAGTTGTGGCAGTATGGCGAACACAAGACATGAAAAAGAATAAATATACATGTGTGTAGACCACCTAGTATGACTACTAGGACTAGAGCAAGCCAAAAACGTGCCGCCGTCAGCCCCTCCTTATCGGCGACAGGAAAACCTTTGTTTTACACAGTCAAGAAGTCATTGTGCTAAGTCCCCACATGCTGAGGCGTTGAATAGAATGTAGATCCTAGTTTACAGAAAGAAGTATCTATAATACGTTTGTATCTCCATACTTACATTTCTTCTGTTATAAAGAAACAAGTTGGTGATGATGGTACGCATCCCATCTTACAATATAGGCCATCCGATCTACATCTGACGGATGGAAATAATCTAAAAGATACCCGCACCTCTCTCCACGCTTGCACACAAGGCCTTCCCTTGTTCATACTTATCTCCAACAACCTCATTGTTGACCAATTAAAAAGGAAGCCTTTGGAACAAACTAGCCTGGTGGCTGTTGCCGGCGTCGTCCATGCCCATGCCTCCGCTCAGTCCGACCACCAATCACCACCACGCCCCACTCCTCTTCACCTTATCTCCTATTTCTCGATATATCATTAGGTTTTACACATGGGATTACTCCCTCATGGGTCAACCACAACAAGTGTTTTATAAAAAAAATGCATCTTGATGTTCCGTGCAATGCACGGACATCTTGCTGGTACTCCTACAAAAGACTAAGTTGGCGATGATGATTTTATGGCCTTTTCTCACCAACATCCCACTTCTCTACCAATTTGCAGAAAATCCCATAATTAGTATCTTAAAACCAACCACATCCCTCCCTCACCTCACCAAAACAACACAAGGAATACATTCTGATTAAAACATAATATATCTCTAGTGATATATGTATATCAAAATTATAGTGTTTTGTATCAAGTTTGTGAATAAGTATTATTCTAATTATGATCCGTTGCAACGCACGTGAACATTGCTAGTATTTCCAACCATGCAAAAAATACTAGTATTTCCATAGTTTCGAGTTTTCCATCAAGATATTAGTCACTCATGGTCGATATTTACTTTCAATCACGTACACATATGCACTATGTAACTAGCCTTGCTTATTGGCTTCCAAAGCTTAACTTTCACTCCTACTTACAATATGTAGAGTATTTAACAAAAAACTACCACTTTCAACCAGCCCTAGGAAGAAACTATTGTATAAAAAATAGCAAAAACATACCCAAAATTTCTTAATTCGTGCCAAAAACTACTACCTAGTGCCGATTAGGCTCGTTTAAACCCGTTTATGATAGGGTTGGCCCACACGTCCGTGCTGACGAGGCAGCTTAAACCAACACATTTTGTTTGACCGTTGACATGAGGGACCCATATCTGACCTTCTATCCTGTTATTCCCCCTCAAATCATTAGTTTTCCTGAACATTACTTCAAACAGCACGGATGCGTGTTCGTCGGTGGCGCCGGTGATGAGCGAGTTGGCCGCCGCTCCGCCAGACGTCGCGCTGGCCTCCGCACGGGTTGGCAGGCTGGCTCGAGCGTGACTCACGAGTGAGCAAGCCGTCGCGCTGGCCTTCGCTCGAGCCAGATGGCTGGCCTTAGTGCGGCTTGCACAAGCAAGCCGCCGCGCCGTCGTGCCAATCTAGCTAGCAAACCTTGCAGACAAGCAGCTGGACGAAGCTATCTTGGCTAACTAGCAGCTGCGAGCGCCGGACGGAGCTGGCATCCATGCTACCGCAAGATGGGCTCTGCACCACCGGCGGTTTTGACCTTTCCTTCTGCCGGCAGCAGTAGCTGCATCCCATGCTCGAGGATGACTAGGTGGACGGGCCGAAGGTAGGAGGTCACTCAGGGTTTTTTGTTCAGACTGACATGTAGGTCCCACAAGTCATAACGCCAAACTTGCCGGTCGAATAGAAGGCATTGACTTAAGGGGCGACATGAGTTGAAACATGACTATAATGGCACTTTTAGAGTAGTCATTTCTTGGTAGGGCTGGTTGGTAAGGGCATGTACAATGGTCGATAAGGTAGTCTTATCTTAAGTCTGCCACGTATGCAAGTGGTAGTAGTTTCTTGGCATTATTAGTGGTTTCTTGTAAGGAACCATGTACTACTAGCGACAAAAGGTGATTCTAGGTTGTGTTGTACTCCAACGAGTACTACTACTGGCCGCGGGAGTGTATACCTCGTTTTGTGGGTCCTGGTCGAATGCATGGCGGCCTTTTTTGAATAGTAACTTTGCTGCGAGCCAATATTGTACACGGGTTGTTTGTGTTTTGAAGTCGAACGGACGTGTCACACCACAATCTGGGTGCACTGGATAGCCCAGCCACGTGAACGGGTTTTCCTTCACATCATCTCATGGCCCGCGTGCTCGCCCTAGCCATAGCTCGCTCGCAGCTTCCTCGTCAGCTAGTAGCATATTTAAACTAGCGCCTCCCAATTAAGCCCGAGGAGCCAGAAAAGCCTGGCACAGCATTGGGAACTGTGCAATATGGCTCTATACGTAACGTGCTAGTACTCTATAGCTTGTGGCGTTACACGCATGGACTTCACTCCATTATCGGCTCTGTAAAAGAAATTCCTCTTGACATGATTTTTTTTAAATGGAAGCAAAAGCTTTGCCTCATCTCATTCATAAAGAAGGAACTACTAACAAAGCTCGATGACATCCATTACACCTCCACAAATGGAAGCGAAAAGCCTAGTCTCACTATATCAAATAACTCCAATGTTCTGCCCCCGCAGTAACCGTCGCTGACAAACAGGCTGCTAGTGTGTGCGTGAGAGGAGCGGCTGAGTAGGCCAGCTACGCGCTTGAATAGAGCACCGAGAGTACCCACTCCGCAGGTATAGTTTCCTTGCATTGATAGTACAACGATGGTTCGAGAGAACAGTACTACCCTCCACTTCCAATTGTAGATCCTTGGCTAAGAGTTCAAAACTGGTGCACTATACTAGAAGCATAGTACATCTACTAGTTGAGAAAGTAGTACTAGTACTGCTACAGTACGAGTACGTAGTAAATAATAGCCTGGTGGTTCTCCTCCTCGTCGGGGCTACAATTGTAAAGGACGAGGCCCTGCGGTTACTACGCTCTTATCCCCTCCTCGCAAGTTCCCCTCCCCCCAAAGAGAAGGCAGCTCGTCGCTGCTCCCATGGATTTTGCAGGCGGTTGTCCTCCTCATCGGGGCTGGGAGACCTTGGACGATGATCCTCTGCACAAAATCGCACGCCGCAAGACTTGGTGCTTCCTACACCAACTTTTTCAAGACGGTACTTAAACAGGCTTGGGAAAAGACCAAGCTTGTTGGTCTTCCATGTGTCCTCGAGGAGAAGGTTCTTCTATGGGACAATCCTTCAAACAGTCCACCGCTCCCAAGCCATGGTTGCACGTTGACTCCGCTAGAGTTGCCGATGTTGAGAGGTAGTCGGATTTTGTCTGATGAGCAGGTCAGTCATGGAGTTTGATCATGTAGTACTTAGTTATTCCATTTCCATCCCGTAATTTATCTGCTGTCCACCGTCTTATATATAGGTCTGGGTCGGTGCCAATGAAGATTGGCTTGCATACCTCCAGCCGGATACCACCATCATTTTGCACAACATCCACAGCCGTGCCGCCCTCACCGTAGACCCCTTCTCAACCATTGGGATCGGCCTTCAGGACTGGCTGGGTTTGAATACGTATGATGATGCCTACATGAGATTGAAGAAGATAGCAATTGTGGAACCGCCGACAAAGTGACGCGGCTACGACGGTTACTATCTCATCACGATGTTCGACATAAGGATTGCCATCAATGCAAGAGGTAGTAACGGCAGAGGCTAGCGCATGTTGGCCGCGATAGATTTGTACCCCTACACGTTCAAAGACGTCGTGCGCCATCTAGGCCGCATCTTCGCGGTGACAAGCCAGGGGACTTGTTTCATCTGCTTCCCATCCTACGGTACGGGAGATTACAAACGGAATGCACAAACCATCATTTGCATCCCTACGGTACTCCACAATTTTGCAGGGACCAGCCATCCCCCGATCAAAATAAGATCGCCGATCCTGGATGTGCATTTGCATCCGTGATTCGTTCTAACATGGAACCTTGTAGCTGACTTTGGCATATTGGGATCAACTATCTTAACAATCGTTACCCATGGTACCACTGATGTGCAACATGGTCACACAATCTACCACAATCGGACCGTCACCATCTACCCAGGTATTCCATTTAGTATTATATTTTTTAACCCTCTCACCTTCTCTTTCATTGTTGTACTACTTAATAGTAGGAGTACTTTTTACCTTGGAGGACGCATATAGCTACCTAGGCCCTTGAAGACTTGAACCCACTAGCTGCCACCATTTTTGTTTTTCCATGTCTTACTATCTCAGCCATGTAGCCAAGAGTGGCTATATATAATAAGCCGGTTATTTTACTTCCTCTATACCGGAGTAGTACTATTTGCTGCACAGTATTACTGACCGCCATATTTGAGCACAATATTATTATGCCTGGACCTTGACTGTGTACTTCACCATGTGTCCAGATCTGAGATGCCGCGTGTACCAGATGAACGGCATCGAGTTTGACCCCCATGATGCTACATGGGTGACGAGGAACACTCTTGGAGAGTACTCGCTTTTCATTGGTGACAACTACCCCATTGTGAAGCAGATGCCACCTTCCGTGCACGACACCAAAGGCCTGCCGTTCATGAAGCATGGTTGTGTCTTTAGTGCGCACCGCCGGATGAATGACATGCTGGGACACGCAATCCCTGATTCATGCCGCTTCAGCTTGGATGAGTCTCCATCATGTGGAACCGGACTAGAAAGCTGTGACAATGATTCCCGTTGCCCACCGCTATGGATCGTGCCATCCATGAAGAACACCTGGGACTGGAACCTGGAGGAGGACATGTAGCCCATCTATAACGTGTAAGTGGGGTATGGTAAATTGTGAACCGTAGAGCTGTGAATATATGTAGACTAGTCATGCACAAATTTATCTAATGAATGTGTGGCATATTGGCATTTGTACTTTAGAATTTATTACTAGTAAATGTGTTATGTGTACGTGCAGCTTGTGTGGTTGTTGCAGGGGATCCAACACGCTCGTTGAGAAAAAAAAGTGGCACAACTTTGGATATAGGTGACGTGGCGGCATCATACAATAGCGTCGTTCGCTATAGTTGTAATACTCCTACTAGGGTGACAACTCGTATAAAACCTTGCGCTTGGCTCTTTGCCTCTTCGGGAGGTTCAACAGTTCATACTCCTGTGAACCTTGCACTTGGCTCTTGGCCTCTTCGGAAGGTCCAACAATGATGATACTATAGTACAATATGCTTCTGGCAATCTGACACCGATTGAACTGCCGCACGTCCACCGCGAGGGCGAGTGCGAGCGAGAGGGAGAGGGAGAGGGCGCTGTAGTCAAAACCCTCTCCTCGTCCTGTGAGCCACCGCACGCGTGGGCGAGGGAGGGGCGTAGTAAGCAAGCTTCTCCTCATTCGGCGAGTTAACAGGACACATCAAAGCAGTACAAGTACTAGTACTTTCTAGTTAAATATGGCTTAATTTGAAACGAGAAAAATACACTGGCGGTCAACGATGTAACAATACGCACTTTACGGTCACTATATATAGTTTTGCGGTGATTATACAATAACTAGCTCATCATAGAGCATCGTATTGCACCCTACTGATCGGTCACATAGTCTATGTGGCACTTTGTCGACTGGTTAAATTGTCACCTAGTTTCTGGGTCCCACCTATCAGTTGGAAGAGCAAAGAAATCAGTTGAACAAAACTTTATGCAGGCGCGACAGGAGTCCAACCCTTGCAAGCGAACCACCCTGGCTGTGTATGTGAGTGCATGCACATGTACTCCCTCGGTCTTCCAACAAAGAGTGTACATCGTCTAAAAAACAACGAGTTTACATCTACACTTCCAATGCATTTAGCCTTTAATCTGAAAACGATATTGATTGACTAATGCACCAACTTGTGCTCTAGCTATAGGCTACATGTCTATCCTTAATTACAGCATGCTGCAACCTTCATTAATCTTCTTCTCTCAATGGCTGCATGCACACATAAATCTTCTACTTTTGGGCGTTAATTATGCCCTGGTCGATGTGTAAATCTCTAAATGTGCATTCCGTGAGCATGTGTGTTGCGTCGTGTGCTGTGTGCGGCATGGGTGCGTGAGTGTTGCGTGCGTCCATGTGTATGTGTGAGTGTTGTATGTTGCATGCATGCATGAGGCTTTTACTCCCTCCCATTGACATGTTCATATTTCAAGCTTCCTCTGTTCCCTCCATATTGTGATACTCCCTCTGTTCCCAAATACGGAGAAAAAGCCTCCCTCTGTTCCCACAGAGTATTTGTCTCTCTAGATATTTCAACAAGTGACTACGTATGGAGTAAAATGAGTGAATCCACACTCTAAAATATGTCTACATACATCTGTATGTTGTATTCCGTCTGAATGTCTAAAAAGACAATATTTAGGAATGGAGAGAGTAGCAAATAAACATTAAGTTCTCTTGTTTTTCCCTCCTTGGTCACAGTGCACAACCAAAGATGACTCACCTGGATGGAGGGAGTAGATGGTCAAAGTTTGACACAAAATTAATGCATTGGTAAACATAATGTTTTGAGGAAAACGAGTGCATTAATTGAGTATTTTTGCAAACTAATTATTCCACCACTCATCATCTACCTTGGTTGATTAGATTTTTGAATTGAGCCCTATAAAACGGAAAGGAGGTAGTACTAGTACTCCTACATTATCGGTGTCGGGTGCCTTGCCCAATGTTTCATCTAGTTGGACATGATGCATCGATGCTTACATGGGGTGCTAAGCACATTAAAAACTTTAGCAACTAAAGCTCCCAATGCTTACATGTACAGGTGCTTAACTTGTTGGTGCTAAGCATCCTTTATTTAATGATTTTTTAACTAAAGTTCTTCTTGCATTGGTGGGATTATTCCATTTAAGTATTTTGTCTAGGTTCTCGCGCTTAGTACTGGGGTCACCACACTTATCTCTCCTCTTAATTACCTTGCCACATCAGACTTTTTGCCTACATGGCAGCCTTAGCACCTGTACATGGCGGAGCATTGGGAGGGGCCTGAGCGTACAGGCATAGGGATACTGTAGATAGGAAGTCTTCGCGATCCATTATTCCCCATCTCGGTCAGAGAGAACTATTCAACTTGTCTTCACAGTGAAGTGACAATACACGCTGCAGGAGATGGGACACTTGATTAGCTGAACCATCGTGTTGGTGTTACTAACTCAGCCTTACCCAGTACTGCCATCATGTTTGCCAGTGGAGCACACTTCCGCAAATACGACTACGCACCTCTCTCCTCCATTAACTGACATATGGGCCCTCTTGAGGTAGACCAACATGTCATCGGCGTAACTATTTACACTCCGAAGGACGGTATATCCTGGTAGTAGTTCTAGTAGAATTGAGATTTAATGCACTTTCTTCCCTGTCTTTCACTCTTCTTCCTCCTCTCTTCCACATTGTCGGCCGCACACCATTTCTGCCCCCCGCTCACTGCTCGCCTGCCTGCGCCATCTTCCTTCCTAGCTCGTGCGTACCATATCACCCCGCTCACTGCTCGACCACACACACCATCTTCTTCACTTGCCCGCCCGAATCCACTTCCCTGTTGGCTCGCAGGCACCAAAAACCCCAATCACTCAGTGCCCTAAAAAACCCTATGGCGAAACCGATTAACACGCAGAGTCGCGGTTGGAATCCCCTCCCCGATGTTCTCTTGGAGCAGATCTATAATCGTATGGACCTACTCAGCACCGTCCGTCTGGCCGCATGCTCGGTGTCTTTGTATTGCCTACTCGTCTGCAACCGGCTGGCTCTTTTCAAGACACCCTACTTGCTGATGCTCGATCCTCGCAGGTGGCCCAGACACCGACTTGACGATCCTACGGAGGTTGCCTTGGTGCCCATTGACATGCTACCACTACCCGTCCACCTGTCCTTCATGCGCGACCACTACTGGGCGGGCATGAAGGCCTACTGGATCGTCCTCATCCACCAATCCGGTAGTCCGTGGCCTCTCGTGGATATCTACACCCAGTGAGAGATCACCCCTCCATCGTTGGATACCGCCGCCATCGAGCCTCACGGCCCGCCGGACACTCCTGCCTACTCACTACAAGAAATATGTCAACTTGCGACCATCACTATTGGTTGCTAAATGGTCATTGCTTTTCTTTTGCGACCTTTTTACGATAAACAACAGATGGTCAAAAGCTGGCGGTCATAAACTGAAATTAGCGACCCTCTTTGTGATATGTAAAAGGTCATTGGTTCCACGACCAAATTTTTGGTCACTAGAAACCTCCCCAGACCACGTAGGGATATCCAGCGTGGCTACGTGGCAAGCTGTCATGGATAAGAATCAGCCCGGTCCAACTCGGTGTTTTACATGGGCCGAGCCCAACAATTCAACCCTTTTTATATATATTTTTCCTGTTATTTTTTGCTAACCACATGGGCCTAGTGTCACACCCTGATTTTCATGCCACAACACTTAAGCTAATAAATCATGATAAAATGTGTTTTGACAAAAACTTTTGAGTGTTTTGGACTTTTCTTGATTGGATTTTTGTTTGCTGTTTGCAAGTGCTCTAAAAATCAAATAAATCTTCCAACTTCTATACTTCATCTCCTTGCTCCAAAAACCTTTCCCAATGATCATGCCATGTGTATAGGACACAAAAATAATTTCTTGCAAAAATAATTTGGCCAAATAGTATTTTCAAAAATTAGTTTTTCAAAAACCCCTGAATTGAGGTTTGCACCGCAAGTACTTAATTAAGGGCAGTAAAAATATTTCTAAAAATATATTTGACCCCTTTTAGATATAGGATACCCAGAAACCACAAAAATATAATTTTAAAAGTTATTTTCCTATTTTATTTAAAAGCTTTTTCTTAAGGCCAGAAATGGTCTTTAGTAGGGAAAAATAATTTTTATTGTTTCAAAAATATTTGAAAAAAACCTAGGGAAACTCAGTGGACATATATTGTCCATATATAAGAGTTTCAACACATGGCCATGTTCAAAATATTGGTCAAATCCCTCAAAGACCCTTTCTGGATATTTCAAGCTTTTGAAATATTTACAAAGGAAATATTCTCCAAAAATTCCAAGAAAATTCTAGCATAATACACATGACATATTAGATGATCTTGCCTAGTCTCATGGCTTGGAGAACAATATAACATCATCAACTACCCTCAAAACCATTTCTGTCCATTTTGAAGTTTGAGCAACTTTGCATTGACAAACATTTCCAAATGTTCTCAAACCTTGTGAACATGCTCAAATGTTCTAATTATTCATCTAGACCAAGTGGCACAAGTTGGAGAACAAGTTAACTTGATCAAAGTGCCCTAAAACCCTTCCTGTCCAGAACCAAATTTGAACAACTCTACATTAGCAACTTTCTCCTTTTGATCTCAACTTTTGTAGGCATGTTCAAAACCTCAAATGATGACACTAAACAAAGTGGTGCATCAAGGAGAATTGATTTGCATGACTAAATCTTGGTAAAGCCATTTCTGCTAATTTCTAGGGTTTACCAAAGTTGCATTGTCAACTTACTCCAAATGAGCTCCAACTTGGTGATCAACCCCATTTCTATATGACACTTGATCCTGTTAATCTTAATATCATTTGGAATCCATTTTCTTGCCCAAACCACCATCAAACACCATCTGGCAAAAATTTAAAATGTATGTTTTGTCCAATTCCACTAATCTTCATGAGTTCTCCTTTTTACCACAGCCCCTCCTAGTCCCCCTCTACCTCTGGTGTGCTTCCCTGCCCGAGAGGCAATGATGAAGGGGGGCAGGGATCCATTTTTCTTCTCTGGACAGCCACTTTTTCCTCCCTTTCTCATCTCTCTCTCACCCCTGGCAAGTTACAGAGCATCCAAAGCCTGAAACCCTCTTGTTTATTCCCCCTTCAGACCCCAGACACAAGTGGACACGCGAGTGCGTGCGGAAAAGCCGCGGATGCCGGCCATTTGCACGCTCTGGAGCACGTCAACATGCTCCCGACCGTTGACGCTGTGTTCCCCGACCACCTGGAGCCTCCCCCTCATGCCAGTCGAGGTGCCTCGACGTCCGCAACACGCCACCGTGCAGGCCCCATCGTCTCTCCCTCTCTCTCACCTCCTGCGGCGCGTGCCCAGAGCCGCCCGGCTCGGCCAATGTATGGCCTCGCACGCGCGAGCACCAGAGCCTTGCCCCGCTCCTCCTCTCCCTCCCCAGAGACCTACTGCACGCCCACGAGTGCCGCAGACAGCCCCGAGCCTCCTCCCGTGGCCACCACTTCAATTTCCGCGGGTGCCCGTAGGCCACGTCCACGGTGAGCTGTGGCTTCGCCATATAAGGCCGCCCCTGACCTCCCTCTGGAGCTCCTTTGCTCTCTCCCTCTCCCTTGTACCCCATGGACCAACCCACTTCCCTCATCGCGCTCTCCATCCGCCACCATGGCCGGAGCCTTGCCGTCGGTCTCCGCCCAAATTCCTGCAAACCGAAGCCTCCCCTCCCCTCATTTGGACACCAATGGAGCCACCGCACGCCGGAGAGGCTCCTCCGCCCTTTACCTCTTCCTCTAGCACCCCGCAACCCCAGAACCCCTCTCGACCGACGCCACCGTCCGCCGCAGGTGAAGACCTGCTCCCATCCGGTGACGCAGGCACCCGTGGTGGGGTCTCCTAGGTTTGGCTCTCTCTGCTGAGCACGCCGGTGGCCGGACTTCCAAAAATGGTGGCCGGTAGCGCCAATAGCCACCGTCGAGCACTTGCTCTGTCTCCCGTCGCACCCGCGCGGGAGGTAGCGGATGAACCTACAGCTAGGCCCCGCCTGTCGGCCGGACGGTGGGCAGGGGCCACTGATGGGTGGGCCACGCCTCGCCCGCTTAAGTGGAGGCGGCATAGGCCGCATGCCGTTTTCCCACGGGGAGGCGTACTCCTGTGAAGGCGCCATCGACGAGGACCCCAGCACGCGCGTGGCCGTGCAGCTGGGCCGGCCCAGTACGCTGCGGCGCTATGCTGCACCCAGTGCACAGCATAGGTATAACGCCCCCTTCCTTCGTCTTTTTCTTTTTCCAGAAACTTGTAAAATCTCCCAAATATTCATATTACCTCCAAATTTGATGATTCAAATTTCTAGTGACTCCATAAATCATGCTCTACTTGTTGGTGCAACATGCACATTTTTCCAGAGACTTTTTCTTCACAAACATTTATCAAATCTTGTTTTTCCATTTCTGTACTGAACTTTAGAAAATCACAGAGATCCCATTTTTGATCCAAATTCCATGGTTCAAACTCCTAGATGTCTATAAGTTCAAAACTTAGTTTTTGAACATTTTTACTAATACTTTCTATATCACCTCAAATAATGGTCTATTTCTTCATGTATAGCCAACTTTGCAAAATCATAGGATATTCATTTGAACTCCAAATCTAGAGAAACCAATTCCTAGGTGCTTCTAAAATCATCCTTTGTTATATGGGTGCCTTTTCTCATTTTTCAAAAATATATTTCTGTACACTTCTTGCAAATCCATAAACCCCTTGATTCCATCATATTGAAATGTTCAGAAATTCACTAATCCAATTCCAATGAAACCACCCTGGTTATTTCTCATATGACCAGGGAAGTCCTAGAAAAGTCAAATCCATATTTTTAGAGCACTTTTATTTCCTGCCTTGTTGTCTTGCTTATTATGGTTGCTTTCGACGATAGATGACGAAGTAGACGAAATGCTCGGAGTTGGACCAGAGATATTTGAAGACCTCGAAGACTCTGTTAAAACAGGCAAGCAGCCCTTTGACCATGTCTATGAAACCCTTTTTATGCATGTCATATAGCACCATATTGTTGTTGCAACGGAATCATGATGAGGTGGTATCCACTTTGATGGTTTGCCACCGTACTTCCTCGTTGACACTTGCATTGTGCATGACCCTACCTTATTATGAGGGTTATGATGGTGGGAGAAGATAGGATGCTAAAGTAGTGCTACGCAAAAAGGGACGGGTTTATGCATGGTGAAGGAGGCAAAGCATTTTCAAAAGACTTTTCGAAAACCCCGTCGGGTGCCACTTATGCCCGAGGGAGATGATGAGATGGGTAACCACTTGATGACGAAGTGGTGTACCGAGGCAAGTGTGTGTGTTGTTTTCGAAAACGGATTAGATTTAAGATTTGATGACTGCCCCAACCTTACATGCGCAACCACTCTACCCTTATATGGGAAAGGGCATTATTGATTACCTAGACCGACACTAGCTTGGAGCCCGCATTACTAGTGATGGGAGAGTTGTTGGTGCGCTCTCTCGGGACGGGGTCGTGCCAGGTAGGGCGGCCAAGAACATTTTTATGGGGCACCGGACACACCGTTGGTACCCCGTGCTTGTGATGTGAGATGATTATGGAGCGTGGCTCCACGAAAATGTTATGTGATAATGTTGGGCACGGGGGTTACTAACAATCGAGTGGACTCCATGTTAGTGTCGTCTAGGGAAAGGTAGTGATCGGGTGCTTACCCCGGGTACTTGAGGTACCGCGGGTTGTGGCTGACACGGAAGTTCCACGGATCTTGTGGGTACAGTTTGTAACCTCTGCAGAGTGTAAAACTATTCGAATAGCCGTGTCCACGGTCAAGGACGGTTGGGCGGTGCTGCTTAAACTATGTCCAGAGTTTACAAACCAGTGTGTGTGTTTGGATAACTACTTGGTTCAAGTCAAAGGACTTGACGTGATTGAGATGGGTTGGTGCCCATTCTATTCATGTTGATATCTGTAACCTGTCCTCATGGTTACTTAAATTCTCTTGATGCCTGTCTTACAAGTTGTTGAACATGTCATTGCACTCAAAACTAGCTTTCTGCAAAAATTTACCTATATCATGCATTGTTGTATCTTAAACCAAAACATGGGTTGCTTGCGAGTACATTCAAAGTGCTCATTGGCTTGCCACTGGTTATTTTATTGGCCAGACATGAAAGAACAGGATATGATGAGGAATACTTCGGTGACGAACATGCGAGCTAGGACGCTTCCCAGTCAGAATGCCTGTAGGGTTAAGGTAGATGGCATGGGTCCAAGTTATCGACGAAGATTTCCGCTGCAATGTTATACTCAAGACTTGACCATAATGGTCCTACTTGTGTAAGACGGTATGTATGGATGTAAGACTCTTGTTATTCAGCTTCTGTGTGTTCAGTGAGCATTGATCTCTGGGATCACTGTACACGTGCAATCGGTGATCACGACTTATGAGTCGGGGTCCCCACAGAGCTGGTATCAGAGCCATCCTGACTGTAAGAAGCCTTAGTTAGCATGGTCATTAGTTAGGGTAAAACTATTTCCAAAACTACTACTAGTTTTCAAAACTATCTATACTCCTCTCCCCTTCTCAGTTTTTCAAAAACTAAGGTATACTTTCTTTATTGATCTCTTCCCCTTCAAAACCTTTGGTCGCTAGAACCCTTATGCCCCTAACCACTGGATTCCTTGTAATCCTCGTGGATAATCTAGAAGGAAGATGCCTTGCCAGACATTCACCCACATCTCCTGAACACAAGATTGGCGACATCACAACAAGACGATACCAACAGAAGATACATCCTCGAGGAATGAGGACCTGAAGACCCAGGAGATGGTGACACCCTTGACACTACCCCAAGATGATGTAACCTTAGCCCACGATGATCAGGGCATAGAATATGCAAGGTCATGATATACATCGCTAATAGAGTAACCCTGTCACTACCGTTGTTGTATCGGCAACCACTGATGGATGAGAACCTAGCCATTTGGTCCGCCTCACCATAGTGAGAAGGAAAACGGTTCTCCTCATCCCCCGCTCTTGGTGTCGAAGTTGTCATCAATGTAACCGACATGATGGACCTCTATTATGCCTTGATAATGTCATTACATAAGGGATTACCTACCTGGTACCATCGACGGCTTAGAAGACAAAAAGGGATCGTCGTGATTAAGAAGAAAATAGAAGACCAAGTCAATGCCAGATACGAGGAGCCACCTTCACCCCATCACTTCAACAGGCGAGAAGTTGTTGAAGAATCTTCAGGCTCAACCCGGATTGTTTCATCGAACAACTACAAGAGACGTAGCAACACCTAAGGAAGACTCAGAAGACTACATGAGGCACAACGAACGACTACTGAGTCTGAGAACCCCTAGGGTAGGATGAGTCGTATACCCCCTATGCGCAGTCGAGTCCGTATGATAGTTCGAATAGAACCATGATTATGTGTTGCTTGTTTTTATTTGTTTGTGTTTTGATATAGGTCGCACTTTTGCCCTAGGCGACAAGTATGCGACTATATCACCTTCCTTACCTTGCTTCTTATGCTTTGCCCTTTTTGCACCTGGTTGTTTACACTTGCACTATAGAACCCCCTTTAGGCATTCCCCTCCTCTATGCTACTTCTCCCTCTCATCTCTTTCCTCAACTGAAGACAAGCAAGACAATATGCACCAAGGATTCCACCTCGGCGACCAACAAGCACTGAAGACTTTTGCTACAACCTCCTCGACCAAGTACAACCCCGTATGTTTACACCTCAAGACTAGAACCCTATCCCTAGACCCTACAGGACTTCACGAGATACCCCATCTCGAATCCTTAACCATGTGCTTAACCCACAGAATTGCAAGAGAACCTGTTAAGCCTCCGTAACCTTGCTTATCACTGGGTTCATTATGGAACTAGTGGACATATTGAACGAGCACATTATCATCCTAATATAGCACCAGAACAGACGATGCCATAGGGAAGACCAGTTTGAGGATATATGAATAGAGGACAAATGACTTGATGAGTTTATATCAATGACTTGAGGAATTATATGAGACTATTTGGTGGATTATGAGGCTTTGATGTTGGTAGATGAACTTGGTGGGATCATGAGTATAGATTAGCATAGTTTTCATTACCCCTGGATAAATTGGATTTAGTGGGACAATTAAGATCGCAAGCTGAATTCTTGGAAGTATGAGGATTTGACTTAGCTAGGGGATATTGATAGGAGATAGTTGACATTATGATAATGACTTTATTAAGCATGTAGGAATTCTCGTTGGACATGATATTTGGATTTAAGTAGGTAATTCTAGTTGAGTATAGATGATGAGTGAGTCTACATGGTTCGGAGTAAATTGGATTTAGACTGATGATCTCGATCATGATACCATGTTTCTTGGAGGACAATAAACTAGGAGATTGGGTTAATTGTTGGAGTTGATTTAGGGATCTTTATGAGCTTGAGCTTGGAGTATTACTAGATCACAATAACGGAAATTGGTGGTCTGCCTATAGTAAGGCAGCCCTTTCAAGTATTGGGGATTATAGGGACTTTAGGAGATCATGTGGAACACCAGCATAGGCGTTGGATTTGTAGAATTAATGGATTATGTAGTGATTAATGGAATTTAACATGTTGTTGGAGTTGATTCATACAAAAGGAACAAGACTTTGGAGTGGCATACGACGTGTTTCCTTAGGATAGAGATGCTTTATCTTAGACCTTGGAAGAATAGGCTGAGCACTTGGATTGTCACGTTCTAGCTTAGTAGCTTATTTGTTCTACCTATGGATTTTTAGGGGTAGACATACATATGAGTTTGGGGATTGTAGACATATATGATTTTGTTAGACATCCTCTCGGGATCCATGAGTATATGAATCACATGAGTGATGATTGGAGTTGACCTATGCAAAATGATGCTATCGGTGATATGATGTGATTTGTTTAAAGGACCAGATAGACTATTGGCATCTCAGAAACCGTGCTTAAAGATAAGATGATAAATGTTCACTTGCACACTAGAATCCTTGAAACCCTTACGCCCCACCAAGCCACAACACGGTCAGATCCTGACCTTGGGTTTTGGCTCTAGATCGATAAGACCTTGGCCAATACTCAACCGTAACCATCACCAATGCCTCAGCCCACTTTATGTACCCCATAGACTTCATGGAGTGCTTAGACAAGATAGTTGTCATCATCATTTTGTGACCTACTTGTCCACCCGAAGACGGAAGAAGAGTCGTTCAGCTAGTCCAAGAACATTTGAAGACCGCCATGCCAAGGAGGAAGAACCACCACCATCATCAAGAAGTAAACATCCGCGTCGAAGACCAGGTGTATCTGCAAGCCACTTCTCTCTAAGGAACCAGGCATTTCCATGACAAGGAGACCCACACCAAGATTCATCGGCCCCCTTCGAGATCACTCCAAAATTTAACAACCCCTTCTAAGATAACTACAAGACGAAGAGAAGACAGTTACCAGCTAGAGTTGCCACCTGAGTTACCTGATGTGCACAACGCTTTCCATGCATCACAACCCCGAAAGTGTTTCCAACTTCCTAGCTAGCCCGAGCACTAATAAGGACATTGACCATCGAGCCATCGACCCCTAGCCCAATCTAACTTACCGCGAGCTACACATTAGCAACCTGGATCAAGAAGAGCGTCATACACGAAGCCACACCATCAAGTACTTCAATCTCAATGGAGCACTACACGGAAGCAGAAGCAACATCAGGACTTGAAGACCACCCTAGATCCAAGTTTCTGTATCCCTTTCCGCGCCTAGTCTAGGAATCTCGGGGACGAGATTCTTGTAAGGGGGGTAGGTCTCTCACACCTTGATTTTCATGCCACAACACTTAAGCTAATAAATCATGATAAAATGTGTTTTGACAAAAACTTTTGAGTGTTTTGGACTTTGCTTGATTGGACTTTTGTTTGTTGTTTGCAAGTGCTCTAAAAATCAAATAAATCCTCCAACTTCTATACTTCATCTCCTTGCTCCAAAAACCTTTCCCAATGATCATGCCATGTGTATAGGACATCAAAATAATTTCTTGCAAAAATAATTTGGCCAAATAGTATTTTCAAAAATTAGTTTTTCAAAAACCCCTGAATTGAGGTTTGCAGTGCAAGTACTTAATTAAGGGCAGTAAAAATCTTTATAAAAATATATTTGACCCCTATTAGATATAGGATACCCAGAAACCACAAAAATATAATTATAAAAGTTATTTTCCTATTTTATTTAAAAGATTTTTCTTAAGGACACAAATGGTCTTTAGTAGGGAAAAATCATTTTTATTGTTTCAAAAATATTTGACAAAAACCTAGGGAAACTCAGTGGACATATATTGTCCATATATAAGAGTTTCAACACATGGTCACGTTCAAAATATTGGTTAAATCTCTCAAAAACCCTTTCTGGATATTTCAAGCTTTTGAAATATTTACAAAGGAAATATTCTCCAAAAATTCCAAGAAAATTCTAGCATATCACATATGACATATTAGATGATCTTGCCAAGTCTCATGGCTTGGAGAACAATATAACATCATCAACTACCCTCAAAACCATTTCTGTCCATTTTGAAGTTTGAGCAACTTTACATTGACAAACATTTCCAAATGTTCTCAAACCTTGTGAACATGCTCAAATGTTCTAATTATTCATCTAGACCAAGTGACACAAGTTGGAGAACAAGTTAACTTGATCAAAGTGCCCCAAAACCCTTCCTGTCCAGAACCAAATTTGAACAACTCTACATTGGCAACTTTCTCCTTTTGATCTCAACTTTTGTGGGCATGTTCAGAACCTCAAATGATGACACTACAAAAAGTGGTGCATCAAGGAGAATTGATTTGCATGACTAAATCTTGGTAAAGCCATTTCTGCTAATTTCTAGGGTTTACCAAAGTTGCATTGTCAACTTCCTCCAAATGAGCTCCAACTTGGTGATCAACCCCATTTCTATATGACACTTGATCCTGTTAATCTTAATATCATTTGGAATCCATTTTCTTGCCCAAACCACCATCAAACACCTTCTGGCAAAAATTTAAAATGTATGTTTTGTCCAATTCCACTAATCTCCATGAGTTCTCCTTTTAAACACAGCCCCTCCTAGTCCCCCTCTACCTCTAGTGTGCTTCCCTTCCCGAGAGGCAATGATGAAGGGGGGAAGGGATCCATTTTTCTTCGCTGGACAGCCACTTTTTCCTCCCTTTCTCATCTCTCTCTCACCCCTGGCAAGTTACAGAGCATCCAAAGCCTGAAACCCTCTTGTTTATTCCCCCTTCAGACCCCAGACACAAGTGGACACGCGAGTGCGCGCGGAAAAGCCGCGGATGCCGGCCATTTGCACGCTCTGGAGCACGTCAACATGCACCCGACCGTTGACGCCGCGTTCCCCGACCACCTCGATCCTCCCCCTCGCGCCAGTCGAGGTGCCTCGACGTCCGCAACACGCCACCGTGCAGGCCCCATCGTCTCTCCCTCTCTCTCACCTCCTGCGGTGCATGCCCAGAGCCGCCCGGCTCGGCCAATGTATGGCCTCGCACGCGCGAGCACCAGAGCCTTGCCCCGCTCCTCCTCTCCCTCCCCAGAGACCTACTCCACGCCCACGAGCGCCGCAGATAGCCCCGAGCCTCCTTCCATGGCCACCACTTCCATTTCCGCGGGTGCCCGTAGGCCACGTCCACGGTGAGCTATGGCTTCGCCATATAAGGCCGCCCCTGACCTCCCTCTGGAGCTCCTTTGCATTCTCCCTCTCCCGTGTACCCCATGGACCAACCCACTTCCCTCCTCGCGCTCTCCATCCGCCACCATGGCCGGAGCCTTGCCGTCGGTCTCCGCCCAAATTCTTGCAAACCGAAGCCTCCCCTCCCCTCCTTTGGACACCAATGGAGCCACCGCACGCCGGAGAGGCTCCTCCGGCCTTTACCTCTTCCTCTAGCGCCCCACAACGCCAGAACCCCTCTCGACCGATGGCACCATCCACTGCGGGTGAAGACCTGCTCCCATCTGGTGACGCAGGCACCCGTGGTGGGGTCTCCCAGGTTCGTCTCTCTCTGCTGAGCACGCCGGTGGCCGGACCTCCGAAAATGGTGGCCGGTAGTGCCAACGGCCGCCGTCGAGCACTTGCTCTGTATCCCGTCGCGCCCGCGCGGGAGGTCGCAGACGAACCTGCAGCTGGGCCCCGCTTGTCGGCCGGCCGGTGGGCAGGGGCCACTAACGGGTGGGCCACGCCTCGCCCGCTTAAGTGGAGGCGGCATAGGCCGCATGCCGTTTTCGCCACAGGGAGGCGTACTCCTGTGAAGGCGCCATCGGCGTGGCCCCCAGCATGCGGTGGCCGTGCAGCTGGGCCGGACCAGTACGCTGCGGCGCTATGCTGCACCCAGTGCACAGCATAGGTATAACGCCCCCTTCCTTTGTCTTTTTCTTTTTCCAGAAACTTGTAAAATCTCCCAAATATTCATATTACCTCCAAATTTGATGATTCAAATTTCTAGTGACTTCGTAAATCATGCTCTACCTGTTGGTGCAACATGCACATTTTTCTAGAGACTTTTTCTTCACAAACATTTATCAAATCTCGTTTTTCCATTTCTGTACTGAACTTTAGAAAATCATAGAGAGCCCATTTTTGATCCAAATTCCATGGTTCAAACTCCTAGATGTCTATAAGTTCAAAACTTAGTTTTTGAACATTTTTACTAATACTTTCTATATAACCTCAAATAATGGTCTATTTCTTCATGTATAGCCAACTTTGCAAAATCATAGGATATTCATTTGAACTCCAAATCTAGAGAAACCAACTCCTAGGTGCTTCTAAAATCATCCTTTGTTATATGGGTGCCCTTGCTCATTTTTCAAAAATATATTTCTGTACACTTCTTGCAAATCCATAAACCCCTTGATTCCATCATATTGAAATGTTTAGAAATTCACTAATCCAATTCCAATGAAACCACCCTGGTTATTTCTCATATGACCAGGGAAGTCCTAGAAAAGTCAAATCCATATTTTTAGAGCACTTTTATTTCCTGCCTTGTTGTCTTGCTTATTATGGTTGCTTTCGACGATAGTTGACGAAGTAGACGAAATGCTCGGAGTTGGACCAGAGATATTTGAAGACCTCGAAGACTCTGTTAAAACAGGCAAGCAGCCCTTTGACCATGTCTATGAAACCCTTTTTATGCATGTCATATAGCACCATATTGTTGTTGTAGCGGAATCATGAGGAGGTGGTATCCACTTTGATGGTTTGCCGCCGTACTTCCTCGTTGATACTTGCATTGTGCATGACCCTACCTTATTATGAGGGTTATGATGGTGGGAGTAGATAGGATGCTAAAGTAGTGCTACGCAAAAAGGGACGGGTTTATGCATGGTGAAGGAGGCAAAGCATTTTCAAAAGACTTTTCGAAAACCCCGTCGGGTGCCACTTATGCCCAAGGGAGATGATGAGATGGGTAACCACTTGATGACGAAGTGGTGTACCGAGGCAAGTGTGTGTGTTGTTTTCGAAAACGGATTAGATTTAAGATTTGATGACTGTCCCAACCTTACATGCGCATCCACTCTACCCTTATGTGGGAAAGGGCATTATTGATTACCTAGACCGATACTAGCTTGGAGCCCGCATTACTAGTGACGGGAGAGTAGTTGGTGCGCTCTCTCGGGACGGGGTTGTGCCAGGTAGGGCAGCCAAGAACATTTTTATGGGGCACCGGACACATCGTTGGTACCCCGTGCTTGTGATGTGAGATGATTATGGAGCGTGGCTCCACGAAAATGTTATGTGATAATGTTGGGCACGGGGGTTACTACCAATCGAGTGGACTCCATGTTAGTGTCGTCTAGGGAAAGGTAGTGATCGGGTGCTTACCCCGGGTACTTGAGGTACCGCGGGTCGTGGCTGACACGGAAGTTCCCCGGATCTTGTGGGTACAGTGTGCAACCTCTGCAGAGTGTAAAACTATTCGAATAGCCGTGTCCACGGTCAAGGACGGTTGGGCGGTGCTGCTTAAACTATGTCCAGAGTTTATAAACCAGTGTGTGTGTTTGGATAACTATACTTGGGTCAAGTCAAAGGACTTGACGTGATTGAGATGGGTTGGTGCCCATTCTATTTATGTTGATATCTGTAACCTGTCCTCATGGTTACTTAAATTCTCTTGATGCCTGTCTTACAAGTTGTTGAACATGTCATTGCACTCAAAACTAGCTTTCTGCAAAAATTTACCTATATCATGCATTGTTGTATCTTGAACCAAAACATGGGTTGCTTGCGAGTACATTCAAAGTACTCATTGGCTTGCCACTGGTTATTTTATTGGCCAGGCATGAAAGAACAGGATATGATGAGGAATACTACGGTGACGAACATGCGAGCTAGGACGCTTCCCAGTCAGAATGCCTGTAGGGTTAAGGCAGATAGCATGGGTCCAAGTTATCGACGAAGATTTCTGCTGCAATGTTATACTCAAGACTTGACCATAATGGTCCTACTTGTGTAAGACGGTATGTATGGATGTAAGACTCTTGTTATTCAGCTTCCATGTGTTCAATGAGCATTGATCTCTGGGATCACTGTACACGTGCAATCGGTGATCACGACTTATGAGTCGGGGTCCCACACCTAGCCCAGCAATTCGGTGTTTTCTTTTCTTCTCCATTGCCTTTTATAGTCCATTTCTGTTTTGGGCCTCGGCCTTTTTACATTCCATCTACTTTTTGGGACTTGGCCTTTTCGTTTGTCGCACTGGTCATCTTTCTATTTCTCACACTTTCACAATAAACAAATGAAAAATATTTCAAATGGCAAGAGAACATACGAAATTGTTAAAATGATAGCCAATATTAGTACCAAATATGCCGACTGCTGTACAACATACGAAATTATAGTATTTACAATAGTGTTCATACAACCAGATATGTTGGCTACTGTACAACATAACTAGCACTACATTATAACTCGCTACTCTTTACTTTGTCAGGCTTCAAGCTTCTTCAAATTTCTTCAGCCCAAAGCTCATGTAAAGAGAGGTAACACCATACTTTTAGAGCTACATCAAGGAACAAAATGTTTATTTGGTTGGGTCATAATGCAACAACCACATAGAAGCATAATTAAAAGCACAAATACACCAATCATCTCAGTTCAAGCAAATGATCTATACTAGCAAAGCATGAAAAAGGAAGATGCACATGGCAGGAATGTTTACAACATCTCAGTTGATGACTTCTAATAGGAATAATGTATACAGGTATAATAGAAAAATATGAGAAACTATCACAGTACATAAATGGTGTCGCGGAATTATATAGCTAACTCAATGACGGGTTGAAATGTTTTACTCAACGTATGGAACTCAAAAGAACTTTTCTGTTTAGTCAAGAGCATCTTAACTACAGAAATTAGATAGTATGAGGGCAATATTCTTTATTGTGGCATGAATGTTCAGATCCAAATGATTCAAAATAAAAGTTCATATTGACATAAGAAATAGTAATACTTCAAGTATACTAATCAAAGCAATCATGTCTTCTCAAAATAACATGGCTAAAGAAAGTTCATCCGTACAAAATCATATAGTTTGGCCATGCTCCATTTTCGTCACACAAGAATGCTCTCATCTTGCACACCCCCGATGACAAGCCAAGCAATTGTTTCATACTTTAGTAATCTCAAACTTTTTTCTACTTTCACGCAATACATGAGCGTGAACCATGGATATAGCACTATGGGTGGAATAGAATATGATGATGGAGGTTGTGTGGAGAAGACAAAAAGAAAGAAAGTCTCATGTTAACGAGGCTAATCAACGGGCTATGGAGATGCCCATCAACTGATTTCAACATGAGGAGTAGGGATTGCCATGCAACGGATGCACTAGAGCTATAAATGTATGAAAGCTCAACAAAAGAAACTAGTGGGTGTGCATCCAACTTTCTTGCTCACAAAGACCTAGGGAATTTTGAGGAAGCCCATCGTATGAATATACAAGCCAAGTTCTATAATGAAAAATTCCCACTAGTATATGAAAGTGACAACATATACACTAGTAGAAAAGGGGGCAATGGTCCAGGCCGATCCAGCCCATTAGTCCCGGTTCAATCCAGAACCGGGACCAATGGGGGCATCGGACCCGGTTCATGAGCCCCGGGGGCCGGCCGGGCCACGTGGGCCATTGGTCCCGGTTCGTCTGGACCTTTTGGTCCCGGTTGGTGGGATGAACCGGGACCAATGGGCCTCGCTCCTGGCCCACCACCATTGGTCCCGGTTCGTGGCTCGAACCGGGACCAAAGGCAAACCTTTAGTCCCGGTTCATGCGACCAACCGGGACCAATGGTGGTGCCTATATATACCCCCTCGCGCAAGAGCAGAGCACACTGCTCTGTTTTTTCTGGCCGAGGGGGAGAGGGCTTGGTGGTGCTCTAGCTCACCTCATATGCACACAAGGTGTTCGATGGAATGCCCAAGCCACACTACTTAAGGTTTCTCCTCTCCAAGCTCGACCGCCAAGCTCCATTTTCCTCCATATTTGTCTAGGTTTAGCGGTCCGTCACGCCCCATCCCCGTCTTCAACATCGTCGATCACCCGCACCGATCTCATCGCTGGCACCACCGTGGTGAGCCTCTTGTTCTTATCTTCTTTCCGAAAGGAAAAATATTCTTATTTTTATGTTTAGATAGATATATACTTGTATAATTTTCTTACTTTTATTATTGCATCTTATATAGTGCGATGGTTTTGGTATCCGCCCCCATCGGCCCTCGTCCTGTCTATGATTCGGATGTGGTATATATTATCTTTTCATAACTATTGGTTCATTTATTGTTTATGACAATTATGCCGACCAACGTGACATAGATTTTATTCATCTAGGAGGTTGTTGAACCGGAAATTCCAACCGACCCTATTGTCGAGAGGTTAAATTTAGTTGAAGAAGAAAACAATTTGTTGAAGGAAAAAATTAGAAAAATTGAGGAGGAGAAGATGATATTGGAGTTGCATGTTGCGGATGTCGTCGATGATCACAAGATCAAGATGGATGCAATGCGCTTGAAGATTAGAAAGATTAGAAAATATGCCATTCATACCGAGGCTTGGTATCATTATGCTGTTGGATCAGTTGTTACATTGGTTGCGATTATGATCGCATTTGTTTTCGCATTGAAATGTTTTACATAGTTTCAGTGTATGGTTTAATTAATTTAGATGCTCTGCAGAGCTTTATGTTGTTAGATGAGAACTATGTATGTACTTTGGTTTTAATGTGATGATGAACGTCTATTAATTTGGTCACTTAATTAATTATCTATTCATGGTGTTCTCTAATGATTTTTGACACACTTAATTATATATAATGCACACAGATGAACCGGCAATGGATGTACGGTTCAAGACACACCTCTGAGTACATTAAGGGCGTGCATAATTTTCTCGAAGTGGCTGAGGCAAACAAGCAGAATGGTTTTATGTGTTGTCCATGCCCTATATGTGGGAATACGAAGTCTTACTTTGACCGGAAAATCCTCCACACCCACCTGCTTTACAAGGGTTTCATGCCACACTATAATGTTTGGACGAGGCACGGAGAAATAGGGGTTATGATGGAAGACGGCGAAGAAGAAGAGTACGATGACAACTATGTGCCCCCTGAATACGGTGATGCTCCAGAAGATCAAGAGGAACCAGACGATGTGCATGATGATGCTGCAACGGGAGAAGCTGCTGAAGATCAAGAGGAACCAGACGATGTGCCCAATGATGATGATCTCCGCCGGGTCATTGTCGATGCAAGGACGCAATGCGAAAGTCAAAAGGAGAAGCTGAAGTTTGATCGCATGCTAGAGGACCACAAAAAAGGGTTGTACCCCAATTGCGAAGATGGCAACACAAAGCTCGGTACCGTACTGGAATTGCTGCAGTGGAAGGCAGAGAATGCTGTGCCTGATAAAGGATTTGAGAAGGTACTTAAAATATTGAAGAAGAAGCTTCCAAAGGATAACGAATTGCCCGACAGTACATACGCAGCAAAGAAGGTCGTATGCCCTCTAGGATTGGAGGTGCAGAAGATACATGCATGCCCTAATGACTGCATCCTCTACCGCGGTGCGTACAAGGATCTGAACGCATGCCCGGTATGCGGTGCATTACGGTATAAGATCAGACGAGATGACCCTGGTGATGCTGACGGCGAGCCCCCAGGAAGAGGGTTCCTGCGAAGGTGATGTGGTATGCTCCTATAATACCACGGTTGAAACGTCTGTTCAGAAACGGAGAGCATGCCAAGTTGATGCGATGGCACAGTGAGGACCGTAAGAAAGACGGGAAGTTGAGAGCACCCGCTGACGGGTCGCAGTGGAGAAAAATCGAGAGAAAGTACTGGGATGAGTTTGCAAGTGAGCCAAGGAATGTATGGTTTGCTTTAAGCGCGGATGGCATTAATCCTTTCGGGGAGCAGAGCAGCAATCACAGCACCTAGCCCGTGACTCTATGTATGTATAACCTTCCTCCTTGGATGTGCATGAAGCGGAAGTTCATTATGATGCCAGTTCTCATCCAAGGCCCTAAGCAACCCGGTTTTGACATTGATGTGTACCTAAGGCCATTAGTTGAAGAACTTTTACAGCTGTGGAATGGAAACGGTGTACGTATGTGGGATGAGCACAAACAGGAGGAATTTAACCTAAAGGCGTTGCTGTTCGTGACCATCAACGATTGGCCCGCTCTCAGTAACCTTTCAGGACAGACAAACAAGGGATACCACGCATGCACGCACTGTTTACTTGACACCGATAGTATATACCTGGCAAGCTGCAGGAAGAATGTGTACCTGGGCCATCGTCGATTTCTTCCGACCAACCATCAATGTCGAAAGAAAGGCAAGCATTTCAAAGGCGAGGCAGATCACCGGAAGAAGCTCGCCATGCGTACCGGTGATCACGTACTTGCTATGGTCAATGATTTACACGTAATCTTTGGAAAGGGTCCCGGCGGACTAGCTGTTCCGAGTGACGCTGAGGGACACGCACCCATGTGGAAGAAGAAATCTATATTTTGGGACCTACCCTACTGGAAAGACCTAGAGGTCCGCTCTTTGATCGACGTGATGCACGTGACGAAGAACCTTTGCGTGAACCTGCTAGGCTTCTTGGGCGTGTATGGGAAGACAAAAGATACATCTGAGGCACGAGAGGACCTGCAACGTTTGCACGAAAAAGACGGCATGCCTCCAAAGCAGTATGAAGGTCCTGCCAGCTATGCTCTTACCAAAGAAGAGAAGGAAATCTTCTTTGAATGCCTGCTTAGTATGAAGGTCCCGACTGGCTTCTCGTCGAATATAAAAGGAATAATAAATATGGCAGAGAAAAAGTTTCAGAACCTAAAGTCTCATGACTGCCACGTGATTATGACGCAACTGCTTCGGTTGCATTGAGGGGGCTTCTATCGAAAAACGTCCGATTAGCCATTGTGAAGCTATGTGCATTCCTCCATGCAATATCTCAGAAGGTGATCGATCCAAAAACCATACCAAGGCTAAGGAGTGATGTGGTGCAATGTCTTGTCAGTTTCGAGCTGGTGTTCCCACCATCCTTCTTCAATATCATGACGCACGTTCTAGTTCATCTAGTTGACGAGATTGTCATTCTGGGCCCCGTATTTCTACACAATATGTACCCCTTTGAGAGGTTCATGGGAGTCCTAAAGAAATATGTTCGTAACCGCGCTAGGCCAGAAGGAAGCATCTCCATCGGCCATCAAACAGAGGATGTCATCGGGTTTTGTGTTGACTTCATTCCTGGCCTTAAGAAGATAGGTCTCCCTAAATCGCGGTATGAGGGGAGACTGACTGGAAAAGGCACGCTTGGAAAGGACTCAATAATATGCAGGGACGGATATTCTTGGTCTCAAGCCCACTACACAGTTCTACAGAACTCTACCTTGGTGACCCCGTATGTCGATGAACACAAGAACAGTCTGCGCTTCAAACACCCGGAGCAGTGCGACGACTGGATTACATGTGAACACATCAGGACTTTCAGCAGTTGGTTGGAAGCACGTATCAGAGGTGACAGCACTGTTTGTGAGGAGCTGTACTTGTTATCCAGGGGACCATCTTTGACTGTATTGATTTGGAAAGGATACGCGATAAATGGGAATACATTTTACACGATTGACCAAGATCAAAAGAGCACCAACCAAAACAGCGGTGTCCGCTTTGATGCAACAACCGAGAGGGGAAACGACACATATTATGGTTACATAGTGGACATATGGGAACTTGACTACGGACATGATTTTAAGGTCCCTTTGTTTAAGTGCAAATGGGTCAATCTGTCAGGAGGCGGGGTACAGGTAGACCCACAGTACGGAATGACAACAGTTGATCTGAAAAATCTTGGGTACACTGACGAACCGTTCGTCCTAGCCAATGATGTGGCACAGGTTATCTATGTGAAGGACATGTCCAGTAGACCGAGAAAGAGAAAATATAAGGAAGCAAATACATCATAGATGAGCCAAAGCACCACATAGTTCTTTCAGGAAAAAGGGACATCGTGGGAGTGGAGGACAAGACAGACATGTCTGAAGATTATGAAAAGTTTCATGAAATTCCTCCCTTTAAAGTCAAGGCTGACCCCAGCATCCTGATAAACGATGAAGATTATCCATGGTTACAGCGCAATAAGCAAATGACACAAGCGAAGAAAAAGTGAAGACTTTCTCCCGCAACTATTGTTCGTTTATGATACCATTGTAACTGACGAGTATGATACCATTGTTCGTTTTGTACATGCACATGCTATGTGTCGGTCAATTTATGATACCATGCCAACTTTCAACTTTCTCAGAGTTCATTTGAAATGCTTTAATGTCTTATGGTTCGGCCCTCGTAATAATGAAAAATAGCAACAATAAGTATTTTGTTGTAAGTAGAAACAAAATAAAATAAATAAAGCAAGAAAGAAAACAAAAAAAAAGTGTTTTCAAATTTGAAAAGTAATGGCACTAACAGAAAGTTTATAATTTTCCTAAAACTAAAAGAAAAAAGAATTAAAAAATAAAGAAAAAAACAAAAGAAAATAAATAATGCAGAAAACAAAACAAAAAAACAACAATAAGTATTTTTTTTGTAAATAGAAACAAAAT
>NC_041391.1:624919131-624938030 GCF_002162155.2 Triticum dicoccoides
GTATTAATGTTTTCATATATGCAAAAGATAGATTTTTAGAAAAGTTCGGTTTTTTTTCTGTTCATAGATTTTTTTGTTGATATTAATTATTGTAGAATATGCAAATGTTTGTATATTCATATGAACAATGCATTAGGCAAAACCTTTGTTTTTTTTCGAAATTTTCTATTTGAACATTTTTTTTAAAACAAGCAATACTAAAAGAATGAGAGGAAAAAGTAAAATAAGAAGAGGAAGAAAGGAGAAAAAGAGGAGAGGAAGAAGAGGAGAAATAAATAAGAAGAGGAAAAAAGAAGAAAAAGAAGAGGAGAAGAAGAAAGGAATAGAGGAGAAAGGAGAAATTCTATTTTTTTTCTTCTTCTCCTCTATTCCTTTCTTCTTCTCCTCTTTTTTTTTCTTCTTTTACTTCTTCTTCTTCTTCCTTCTTCCTTCTTCCTCTTTTCTTCCTTTTCCTTAATTATTTTCCTTTCTCGAGGGAGAAGAAGAAAAAGAAGAGGAGAAGAAGAAAGAAAGGAAAGGAGAAAGAAGAAACTTCAACACGAGGGGGTGGTACCGATACCCCCTCCCCGATAACATTATTTTCCCATGTATATGTATGTCGCGTCGTTGTCGATATAACCCCCTCTAGATACAACTGCAGCACCCCCCTCGGCCCTCTCGCTCGACCAAAACTCTCGAGGTCACCCAAACCCTAGAGAGAAAACGATGTTGCAGGTCTCCTACGTACCCCCTCCCTCCGCGCTCCTACCCGACAAATTAACTCTCTCGAGGCCACCCAAATTTATCAAGTTAAAAGAGCGTTATCGTCGAGGCCACCCCAAACCCTTGAAGCTTTGTGTCAAGGAGACCCGAAACCCTAGAGAAGCAGTGTCGAGGCCACTAACATGATTCCTTATTGTGATTAGCTAGCTAGTTCTACGTTTGCCAGTATGTACCATGTTTGAATAATAATTGACATGTTGTCAATATTTGCAGAATCTATGGAGCACTCCCGAGACGAAGAAACAGAAGCGATGTTGGGGGAAATAATCGCAAATGGAAGTGATGATGTTGCGTCATTTCTCATCGACACCGTTGGTCAGATGGATGAAGAAGAGGGCTATGATTATGATGGCTTCGACCCATTAATGCCGGTACAAGAGGAGGACTATGTTCATGATGGCTCCGGTGACACAATGGAGGTACAAGACGAAGGAGACCGTGCCGAGCCGAGTCACCGAACCGAGTCCGGCCAGGTATATATATATTAGTTAAGCCCGTGCTGACAAGTTAATTGATGCATCCATTGTTTTGGTATATGTACACATATTAAGTACCGTCATCTTTCTTCCTTATAATTTCTAGCCCTCCGGATCGAGCACAACTTCGGTAAGGAGACGAGGCCCGAAGAAAAAGTTGAGCTCGGATGAAAAGTTTGAGATCATAGAAATCGCGCCCGACGGCGAACCGATTGAACCCATCCGGACAAAGAAGGCATTTTCTGCTTAGTGCGGGGTTCTTGTTAGGGACAGGATCCCGATCAGCATCCAGCAATGGTATAAGCCTGCTAAGGATGAAGACGCTGAGGTGTCTTATGTCAATGATATGCAGAAAGAAGATCTTTGGAATGAGCTGAAGGCAAATTTCACCCTACCGCCAGAGGAGGATCCGGAGAAGCCAGTTAAAGAGCAATTAATCAAGTCTTGTGCTCTTAAGAAAATGGCTGACCTAATGAGGAGGTGGAGGAAAGAGCTGAACCAGTTTGTCACGAAAAAAGAGACACCAGAATTCATCGGCAAATATGAGAAGATCAAAGATCATTGGCCCGCATTTGTGGCCCACAAGACATCAGAAAAGAGTAAGAAGATGTCGGAGACAAACAAGAAAAATGCTACGAAGAAGAAGCTTCACCATCGCACGGGGTCAGGTGGCTACCTCAAAGCCCGGCCTAAGTGGTCCAAGGCTGAGCATGATCTGCTTGAAAAAGGGATCGAACCAGAGACAATGCGCTGGCTAGACCGTTGCCGGACTTGGTTCTTCAGGGCTAGCGGAACCTTGGACCCTGTAACAGGGCAGTGTCAGTGGACGGACGAGCAACTGCAAACACCAGTCAAGAAACTTCGACACTATATCGATGCAGCGCAGCGAGGGACGTTCATTCCAAACAGGGAGAAGGACGAGCTCACAATGGCCCTTGGGAATCCCGAGCACCCTGGACGGACACGAGGCACGCCAGGCTCCCTTCCGTGGAAGGTTGGTTTTCCGGACGCAGGGGGTTACAAAACCCACGAGAGGAGGAAGAAACTAGAGCAGGACCAAATGCAGGCGCTGCTTAGAAGGGTAATGGGGCTAGAGGATCGAGAAGAGGAACGAGAAGCAGCAGATCGCAACAAACGACATGCTGAAGCTTCCCCCGAAGCTACCCCGCCATCTCAGCGGAGAAGCAGCGTTGCTTCCACCGAGCTGCTTCAGCCGGAGCATGTCTTGACGGCTCCTGCCAGCTATCCCGTGGATGGTATCACGGAGTCTCAAAATTGCCACATTATGGCGCGATGCATGAATTTGAAGGTCAAGGCGGCTGTTGGCCAAGTTTATCCTAGTGGACCCGGCACAACTTATCACTCCCAGCCGATTCCGGAAGGATTTGCGAAGGTGATGGTTGATGAAATAACAGAGGGATTTGAGGACCTCGCGCTGAGCACCCTACCGGTGAAGGGGAGACTAGGCTGGGTTCTGCTCTGAAGACTCCATGCCTATGGCGGAAGGAGCTCATCGACCTTCTGAACTGGACGCCTCCGCCTCCTCCTCCTCCTCCGGCGAGTTAGGGCACTCCGCCTCCTCCACCGCCTCCTCCTCCGGCGAGTGACGATCAGGGCACGCGTGGCGGCACTCCGCCTCCTTCTCCGGAGCGTGGCGGCACTCTTCCTCCTTCTCCGGCGCGTGGCGGCACTCCGCCTCCTCCTTCTCCGCCTCGCCAGCAAGGGCGGAAGAGACCTGCCGCCGCCCCGGCTGCTCCGACGCGTCGTAGTCCTTCTCCTCCGCCTCGTAAGCAAGCACGAAAGAAGACAGACGCCGCAGCCGCTCCGTCTGCTCCGGCGTCAAGCAGCACAAGAAGAGAGAGGCAATACAGATACGGTCCACCTCTAAAGCCTCTAGAGAAGTTACCGTACGAGAGGACCGAGGAGGAAACCAATACGATCGTGCAGACCCACGTGAAGGAGTTCTTTGAAGGGGTGAAAGCAAAGATACATCCACCTCCGAAAGAGAAGGTCGATCCGGTGAAAGAAAAGCGCACTCTCGATGCCCTGAGGAAACCACCAAAGTCTCCACCGAGAACCAACTATGAGCGCATTACTGAACAGACATATCTCCAAGCCAAGCGGTCGGGAACTACTGTCAGTGATAAAAGGTCAAAAGAACAACGAGCAAAGGGGAAAAAAATTGCCCAGCTCGGCGAACAAGCACAGCAATCGTGCCCCCCGCTCAATGTGTCTAATCCTCCGGGGACGGTGGCCGGTTATGGCAATCTTGGAGATTACCTGCCTGACGATGCACTTCCTGATTTCATGGACGTGGACTTATTCAGATACGAGTACGGGAAGCCTCTCGTCAAAGATGAAAAGTCTCTGACAACAATGATGCGAAGATTCCATAGTTGGTACATGAAAACCTGCAGAGAGTCTGAGGGGACGAACACTTTGTATCTGAAAATTAAAGAGGAGCACGACCTCGTTTCAAATGATGTGTTGTCCATTCCATTTGAGGAGTTCTTCGAGTTCTTCAATCAAAAGGCCCTCGATAAATTAATGGTCTTTTGCTACTGCCTGTAAGTACTATTTCTGTCATTAGTTTGTATATATAGCTCGGCTCTTTCATTGCATGTATTTATAATTAATTATCCTTAATATATTATGCAGATTGAAGATCGTCGAGTGCAAAAAAAAATGAAATCTATGATATTGGGTTCATTAACACAAATATCATAGATGTTTTTCTGGTTAAAAAGCACGCCGAAGAGGCCGAGGACAACTTGCTACAATCATTGATCAAAAATCAAAACAAAGATATCATACTCTTTCCTTACCACGGCCCGTGAGTGTTACTGTCGTGTGCATATTCGGTTTTCCTTATTACTCGAGCGAGGTTAATGTAATTGATGAGTTATGCATGCATGCAGGTACCGCTATATTCTTCTGGAGATTAAGCTTGAGCGTGGACTAGTAACCGTCTTAGACTCCAGACGTAAAGATCCCAGCACCTATGCGGACATAACTGAAATGCTCAGCAAGTAAGTTCAATCGATCATTATCGCACCATATCAGCAACTTTTTGTTCATTTCCTGATATCTCAAGTAATAACAAATATTTTCTTTGTCTTGCAGGGTTTGGAAAAAGTTCACCGCACAAGCTCCGGGACTGCCGAAGGAGCTGCGATATACATACCCGAAAGTAAGTACTACTGGCGCGCATCTCCCGTTGATTCTATAGCTATACTTTCATCAATGCCATTTATATAATGCTTCATTATCAGTTTGATTGACCTCTATTTCTCGTAAAGTGCTTGTGGCAGGAGGAAGGGAATGATTTCTATGGATACTACGTGTGTGAGTTCATCCACAACGCGACTTTGAAAAACAAGCGGGGCTACTCTAGAAGACAATATGAAGTGCGTAAGCAATAATATTCACAATTTCATTTTATTACACCATCATTTCTGTTGAGTTTCATTCATATATATGTATTAATTAACCCCCTTCTTCAAATTAATTAGACGTGGCAGATGCGGGATGAACTCCTAGAACCAGATCGCATGAAAGCAATTCAAGAGGAATTGGCGGGATTCTTTCTTGAACACGTCATCAGTAAAGCCGGAGAATACCATGTGGAACTTCAATTCAAATGCTAGTGGTTTGTAATTAAGAGATCTTATATAGATTGTACATGTATGTAGCCAGTAAAACTTGTTGTTCGACCAATCTCTCGGAGAAGGAGAGGTCGATCGATCACTTCTCTCGGTATGCATGACGAACTTCTGTACTGAATGGTTCTCTCGATCACTTATGTATATATACTACGTAGCGTCGAGCAAGCACGGACATAAGAGAGGACACTTCTCTCTATTAATTAGCTAGCTAACACAATATACGAAACACCTAAATTAACCCCCCAAAACCCCCCAACCCCCCTCCTTTCCAAAAAAAACAAAAACCCCAGCCACTGGAATGCAGACACGTGGATGCCTTTTGGTCCCGGTTGGAGCCACCAACCGGGACAAAAGGCCCCCTGACTGGGCTCGGTGCACCGGCCACGTGGAGGCACATTGGTCTCGGTTCGTGTTTGAACCGGGACTAATGGGTTGAGGTATTAGTAACGACCCATTAGTCCCGGTTCCCGAACCGGGACTAAAGGCCCTTACGAACCGGGACTGATTGGTGGTTTTCTACTAGTGATAAGAGACTTTCTGTATGAAGAACATGGTGCTACTTTGAAGCACAAGTGTGGAAAAGGATAGTAACATTGCCCCCTTTTTTTATTTTCTTTTTCTATTTTTTGGGCCTATCTTTTTTTCTTTGGCCTTTCTTTTTTTGGCCATTTTTTGCCTTTCTTTTTTTCCTTTTTTATTTTTTTATTTGGGGACAATGCTCTAATAATTATGATCATCACACTTCTATTTATTTACAACTCATGAATTACAACTCAAAACTAGAACAAGATATGACTATATGAATGCCTCCGGCGGTGTACCGAGATGGGCAATGAATCAAGAGTGACATGTATAAAACAATTATGCATGGTGGCTTTGCCACAAATACCATGTCAACTACATGATCATGCAAGGCAATATGACAATGATGATGCATGTCATGATGATGAACGGAACGGTGGAAAGTTGCATGGCAATATATCTCAGAATGGCTATGGAAATGCCATAAGAGTTAGGTATGGTGGCTGTTTTGAGGAAGATATAAGGAGTTTTATGTGTGATAGAGCATATCGTATCACGGGTTTTGGATGCACCGGCGAAGTTTGCAGCAACTCTCAAGGTGAGAAGGGGCAATGCACGATGCCGAAGAGGCTAGCAATGATGGCAGGGTAAGAGTGCGTATAATCCATGGACTCAACATTAGTCATAAAGGACTCATATACTTATTGCCAAAATCTACAAGTCATCAAAAACCAAGCACTACATGCATGCTCCTAGGGGGATAGATTGGTAGGAAATGACCATCGCTCGTCCCCGACCGCCACTCATAAGAATGACAATCTAAGAACACCTCATGCAATAAATTTGTTACACAACTTTTACCATACGTGCATGTTATGGAACTTGCCAACTTCAACACAAGTATTATTTAATTCATAATCACCCAACTAGCATGACTCTAATATAACCACCTCTATATCTCAAAACAATTATCAAGTATCAAATTGATCATAGCATCCAATTCACTTCCTATGACAGTTTTTATTATACCCAACTTGGATGCTCATCATTCTAGGACCAATCTTATAACCATGGCAAATACCATTTTGTTCTAAGAGACTCTCAAAATAATATAAGTGAAGCATGAGAGATTAACAATTTCTACAAAATTATTCCACCGCCGTGCTCTAAAAGATATAAGTTAAGCACTAGAGCAAAACTATCTAGCTCAAAAGATATAAGTGAAGCACATAGAGTATTATAATAAATTCCAATCAAGTGGGTTTCTTCCAAAAGGTGTGTACAGCAAGGATGATTGTGGTAAACTAAAAATCAAATACTAATATCATACAGGACGCTCCAAGCAAAACACATATCATGTGGCGAATAAAAATATAGCTCCAAGTAAAGTTACCGATAGACGAAGACAAAAGAGGGGATGCCTTCCGGGGCATCCCCAAGCTTAGGCTTTTGGTTATCCTTGAATATCTTGGGGTGCTATGTGCATCCCCAAGCTTAGGCTCTTGCCACTCCTTATTCCATAGTCCATCAAACCTTTACCCAAAACGTGAAAACTTCACAACAGAGAACTCAAAAGGAAATCTCATAAGCTCCGTTAGTGTAAGAAAGAAAAACCACCACATAAGGTACTGTAATGAACTCATTCTTTATTTGTATTGGTGTTAAACCTACTTTATTCCAACTTCTTTATGGTTCATACACACCGATACTAGCCATAGATGCATCAAAATAAGCAAACAACACACACAAAACAGAATCTGTCAAAAACAGAACAGTCTGTAGTAATCTATAACTTTAGAATACTTATGGAACTCTAAAACTCCTACCAAAATAGGAAGTCCTGGGAAATTTGTCTTTTTATCTACATCAAAAATAATCAACGCAAAATCACGTTTCTGTGAACTACTAAAATTATTTTCGTGCGTGCAAAGTTTCTGTTTTTCAGCAGGATCAAATTAACTATCACCGTAGGTTATCCTATAGGTTGTACTTGGCACAAACACTAATTAAAACATGAAAACACATCTAAACAGAAGCTAGATGAAATATTTATTACTAAACAGAATCAAAAAGAAAAAAAATTGGGTTGCCTCCCAACTAGCGCTATCGTTTAACGCCCCTAGCTAGGCATAAAGGCGAGGATAGATCTAAGTATTGCAATCTTTGGCACTCAATTCACAAGTAGTTCGCATGATAGATTCATAAGGTAATTTAACTTTCTTTTTTGGAAAGTGTTCCATGCCTTTCCTTAATGGAAATTGGAACCTAATATTCCCTTCCTTCATATCAATAATTGCACCAATCGTTCTAAGGAAAGGACTACCAAGAATAATAGGACAAGAAAGATTCCAATCTATGTCAAGAACGATAAAATATACGGGCACATAATTCCTATTTGTAACAATAAGAACATCATTGATCCTTCCCATAGGTTTCTTAATGGTGGAATCCGCAAGGTGCAAATTAAAGAGCAATAATCAAGATCATGGAAACCTAGAATATCACATAAAGTTTTCGGAATTGTGGAAACAATAGCACCCAAATCATACAAAGCATAGCACTCATGATCTTTAATTTTAATATTTATAGTAGGTTCCCACTCATCATAAAGTTTTCTAGGTATAGAAACTTCCAAATTAAGTTTTTCCTCATAAGATTGCATCAAGGCATCAATAATATGTTTGGTAAAAGCTTTATTTTGACTATAAGCATGAGGAGAATTCAACACGGATTGCAACAAGGAAATAAAATCTACTAAAGAACAATTATCATAATTAAATTCCTTGAAATCCAAGACAATGGGTTCAATGCTATATAAAGTCTTGACCTCTCCAATCCCACTTTTACCAAATTTAGCATCAAGATCTTAGAACTCCGAATCATTGGGACGCCTTTTAACTAAAGTTGCCTCATCTCCAGTCCCATCATTATTAAGATTTATATTGCAAAACAAGGACTTAATAGGAGACACATCAATAACTTTTAGATCTTCATCATTATTTTCATGGAAACTAGAAGAACACGCTTTTACAAAGCAATCTTTCTTAGCACGCAATTTAGCGGTTCTTTCTTCGCACTCATCAATGGAAATTCTCATAGATTTGAGAGACTCATTGATATCTTGCTTAGGAGGAGTAGATATAAGTTTCAAAGAATCAACATCAAGCGAAAGTCTATCAACGTTCCTAGCCAAATCATCAACTTTAAGCAATTTTTCTTCAAGCAAGGCATTAAAATTCTTTTGAGAGATCATAAATTCTTTAACTTTGTTCTAAAAATCAGAGGGTATCTTATTAAAATTACCATAAGAATTATTGTAGGAATTTCCATAATTGTTAGAGGAATTACTAGGAAACGGTCTAGGATTAAAGTTTCCTCTATAAGCATTGTTACCAAAATTATTCCTACCAACAAAATTCACATCCATAGATTCATTGTTATTCTCAATCAAAGTAGACAAATGCATATCATAGGGATCAATATGGGCACCCTTCGTAGCAAACAATTTCATAAGTTCATCCATCTTTCCACTCAAAACATTAATTTCTTCTATAGCATGCACTTTTTTACTAGTAGATCTTTCGGTGTGCCATTGAGAATAATTAGCCATAATATTATCAAGGAGTTTAGTAGCTTCTCATACGGTGATTTCCATAAAAGTGCCTCCCATGGCCGAATCTAAAAGATTTCTAGAAGCAAAATTCAATCTGGCATAAAAGTTTTGTATAATCATCCATAAGTTCAAACCATGAGTAGGGCAACTGCGAATCATTAATTACATTCTTTCCCAAGATTGGGCAACATGCTCATGATCAAGTTGTTTAAAAATCATAATATCGTTCCTAAGAGAGATGATCTTAGCGGGAGGAAAATACTTAGAGATAAAAGCATCTTTGCAATTATTCCATGAACCAATACTATTTTTGTGCAAAGACGAAAACCAAACTTTAGCACGATCTCTAAGTGAAAACGGAAATAACTTCAATTTAACAATATCATTATCCGTATCTTTCTTCTTTTGCATCTCACACAAATCAACAAAGTTGTTTAGATGGGTAGCATCATCTTCACTAGGAAGGCCGGAGAATTGATCTTTCATAACAAGATTCAGCAAAGCAGCATTGATTTCACAAGATTCAACATCATTAAGAGGAGCAATCGGAGTGCTAAGGAAATCATTATTATTGGTATTGGAAAAATCACACAACTTGGTATTATCTTGCGCCATCGTGACAAGCAATCCAACACACAAGAAAACAAAAAGGCAAGCGAGAGGGAGAGTAGATTGGGAAAGAGAGGGCAAATAAAACGGCAAGGGTGAAGTCGGGGAGAGGAAACTGAGAGGCAAATGGCAAATAATGAAATGCGAGGGAGATGAGTTTGTGATGGGTACTTGGTATGTCTTGACTTGAGCGAAGACCTCCCCGACAACGGCGCCAGAAATCCTTCTTGCTACGTCTTGAGCTTGTGTTGGTTTTCCTTGAAGTGGAAAGGGTGATGCAGCAAAGTAGCGTAAGTATTTCCCTCAGTTTTTGAGAATGAAGGTATCAATCCAGTAGGAGGCTCCTCAAAAGACCCTCGTACCTACACAAACAAACAAGAACCTCGCAACCAACGCAATAAAGGGGTTGTCAATCCCTTCACAGTCACTTGCGAAAGTGAGATCTGATAGAGATAATATGGTAAGATAAATATTTTTCGTATTTTTATGATATAGATTGGAAAAGTAAAGATGCAAATAAAAGTAGATGGTAAACTTATATGATAAAAGATAGACACAAGGGCCATAGGTTTCACTAGTGGCTTCTCTCAAGATAGCATAAGTATTATGGTGGGTGTCGGTGTCAAAATCGGCGGATCTCGGGTAGGGGGGTCCCGAACTGTGCGTCTAGGCGGATGGTAACAAGAGACAAGGGACACGATGTTTTTACCCAGGTTCGGGCCCTCTCGATGGAGGTAAAACCCTACTCCTGCTTGATTGATATTGATGATATGGGTAGTACAAGAGTGGATCTACCACGAGATCAAGGAGGCTAAACCCTAGAAGCTAGCCTATGGTATGATTGTTGTTCGTCCTACAGACTAAAACCCTCCGGTTTATATAGACACCGGAGAGGGATAGGAGATCTACATATCCGTATCGCCAAGCTTGCCTTCCATGCCAAGGAAAGTCCCATCAGGACACGGGACGAAGTCTTCAATCTTGTATCTTCATAGTCTTGGAGCCCGGCCGATGATGATAGTTCGGCTATCCGGACACCCCCTAGTACAGAACTCCCTCAGTGGGTGAACAAATTATTGTCGAGCAATTGATAGAAGAGCGAATAGTTATGAGATTATCTAGGCATGATCATGTATATAGGCATCACGTCCGTGACAAGTATACCGACTCCTGCCTGCATCTACTACTATTACTCCACACATCGATCGACTCCTGCCTACATCTAGAGTATTAAGTTCATAAAAAACGGAGTAACACATTAAGAAATATAACATGATGTAGATGAAGGAAATATGCCCTAGAGGCAATAATAAAGTTATTATTTATTTCCTCATATCATGATAAATGTTTATTATTCATGCTAGAATTATATTAACCGGAAACATAATAATTGTGTGAATACATAGACAAACACAACGTCACTAGTATGCCTCTACTTGACTAGCTTATTAATCAAAGATGGTTATGTTTCCTAACCTTGGACATGTGTTGTCATTTGATTAATGGGATCACATCATTAGGAGAATGATGTGATTGACATGACCCATTCCGTTAGCCTAGCACTTGATCATTTAGTATATTTCTATTGCTTTCTTCATGACTTATACATGTTCCTGTAACTATGAGATTATGCAACTCCCGTTTACCGGAGGAACACTTTGGGTGCTACCAAACATCACAATGTAACTGGGTGATTATAAAGGAGTACTACAGGTGTCTCCAAAGGTACATGTTGAGTTAGCGTATTTCGAGATTAGGTTTTGTCACTCCGATTGTCGGAGAGGTATTTCTGGGCCTTCTCGGTAATTCACATCACTATAAGCCTTGCAATAAATGTAGCTAATGAGTTAGTTACGGAATGATGCATTACGTAACGAGTAAAGAGACTTGCCGGTAACGAGATTGAACTCGGTATTGGATACCGACGATCGAATCTCGGGCAAGTAACATACCGATGAAAAAGGGAACAACGTATGCTGTTATGCGGTTTGACCGATAAAGATCTTTGTAGAATATGTAGGAACCAATATGGGCATCCAGGTTCTGCTATTCGTTATTGACCGAGAATAGTTCTAGGTCATGTCTACATAGTTCTCGAACCCGTAGGGTCTGCACGCTTAACGTTATGATGACAGTTTTATTATGAGTTTGTAAGTTTTGATGTACCGAAGTTTGTTCGGAGTCCCGGATGTGATCACAGACATGACGAGGAGTCTTGAAATGGTCGAGACATAAAGATTGATATATTGGACGACTATAGTCGGACACCGGAAGTGTTCCGGACGTTTTCGGAGAAAACCGGAGTGCCGGAGGGTTACCGGAACCCCCAGGGAGAAGTAATGGGCCCTATGGGCCTTAGTGGAGAGAGAGAGGGGCAGCCAGCATGGGCCGCATTCCCCCTCCCCCTCTGGTCTGAATTGGACTAGGAGGGGGGCAGCGCCCCCCTCTTTCCTTCTCCCTCTCCCCCTTCCTTTCCCCCTCCTAGTAGGAGTAGGAAAGGGGGAGTCCTACTCCTACTAGGAGGAGGACTCCTCCTTGGCGCGCCCACAAGGGCCGGCCGGCCTCCTCCCTAGCTCCTTTATATACGGGGGCGGGGGGCACCCTAGGACACAAGTTGATCTACGGATCATTCCGTAGCCGTGTGCGTTGCCCCCCTCCACCATATTCCACCTCGGTCATATCGTTGCAGACTTTAGGCGAAGCCCTATGCCGGTAGAGCATCATCATCGTCACCATGCTGTCGTGCTGATGGAACTCATCCCCGAAGCTTTGCTGGATCGGAGCCCAGGGATCGTCATCGAGCTGAACGTGTGCTGAACTCGGAGGTGCCGTATGTTCGGTACTTGGATCGGTCGGATCGTGAAGACGTACGACTACATCAACCGCGTTGTCATACCGCTTCCCCTTTCGGTCTACGAGGGTACGTGGACAATACTCTCCCCTCTCGTTGCTATGCCATCACCATGATCTTGCGTGTGCGTAGGATTTTTTTTGAAATTACTACGTTCCCCAACAGTGGTATCAGAGCCAGGTTTTATACGTAGATGTCATATGCACGAGTAGAACACAAGTGAGTTGTGGGCGATACAAGTCATACTGCTTACCAGCATGTCATACTTTGGTTCAGCGGTATTGTGAGATGAAGCGGCCCGGACCGACATTACGCGTACGCTTACGCGAGACTGGTTTCACCGTTACGAGCACTCGTTCTTAAAGGTGGCTGGCGGGTGTTTGTCTCTCTCACTTTAGCTGAATCGAGTGTGGCTACGCCCGGTCCTTGCGAAGGTTAAAACAGCACTAACTTGACGAACTATCATTGTGGTTTTTGATGCGTAGGTAAGAACGGTTCTTGCTAAGCCCGTAGCAGCCACGTAAAATTTGCAACAACGAAGTAGAGGACGTCTAACTTGTTTTTGCAGGGCATGTTGTGATGTGATATGGTCAAGACGTGATGCTATATTTTATTGTATTGATCATGTTTTGTAACCGAAGTTATCGGCAACTTGCAGGAGCCATATGGTTGTCGCTTTATTGTATGAAATGCAAATGCCTGTAATTGCTTTACTTTATCACTAAGCGGTAGCGATAGTCGTAGAAGCAATAGATGGCGTAAACGACAATGATGCTACGATGGAGATCAAGGTGTCGCGCCGGTGACGATGGTGATCACGATGGTGCTTCGAAGATGGAGATCACAAGCACAAGATGATGATGGCCATATCATATCACTTATATTGATTGCATGTGATGTTTATCCTTTATGCATCTTATCTTGCTTTGATTGACGGTAGCATTTTAGGATGATCTCTCACTAATTACCAAGAAGTGTTCTCCCTGAGTATGCACCGTTGCGAAAGTTCTTCGTGCTGAGACACCATGTGATGATCGGGTGTTATAGGCTCTACGTTCAAATACAACGGGTGCAAAATAGTTGCACACGCGGAATACTCAGGTTAAACTTGACGAGCCTAGCATATACAGATATGGCCTCGGAACACGAAGACCGAAAGGTCGAACGTGAGTCATATAGTAGATATGATCAACATAGTGATGTTCACCATTGAAACTACTCCATCTCACGTGATGATCGGACATGGTTTAGTTGATTTGGATCACGTGATCACTTAGATGACTAGAGAGATGTCTGTCTAAGTGGGAGTTCTTACGTAATATGATTAATTGAACCTAAATTTATCATGAACTTAGTACCTGATAGTATTTTGCTTGTCTATGTTTGTTGTAGATAGATGGCTCGTGCTGTTGTTCCGTTGAATTTTAATGCGTTCCTTGAGAAAGAAAAGTTGAAAGATGATGGTAGCAATTACACGGACTGGGTCCGTAACCTGAGGATTATCCTCATTGCTGCATAGAAGAATTACGTCCTAGAAGCACCGCTCGGTGCCAGGCCTGCTGCTGATGCAACTGACGACGTTAAGAATGTCTGGCAGAGCAAAGCTGATGACTACTTGATAGTTCAGTGTGCCATGCTTTACGGCTTAGAACCGGGTCTTCAACGACGTTTTGAACGTCATGGAGCATATGAGATGTTCCAGGAGTTGAAGTTAATATTTCAAGCGAATGCCCGGATTGAGAGATATGAAGTCTCCAATAAGTTCTATAGCTGCAAGATGGAGGAGAATAGTTCTGTCAGTGAACACATACTCAAAATGTCTGGGTATAATAATCACTTGATTCAACTGGGAGTTAATCTTCCTGATGATAGTGTCATTGACAGAATTCTTCAATCACTGTCACCAAGCTACAAGAGCTTCGTGATGAACTATAATATGCAAGGGATGGACAAGACTATTCTCGAGCTCTTCGCAATGCTAAAAGCCGCGGAGGTAGAAATCAAGAAGGAGCATCAAGTGTTGATGGTTAACAAGACCACCAGTTTCAAGAAAAATTGCAAAGGGAAGAAGAAGGGGAACTTCAAGAAGAACAGCAAACAAGTTGCTGCTCAAGAGAAGAAACCCAAGTCTGGACCTAAGCCTGAAACTGAGTGCTTCTACTGCAAGCAGACTAGACACTAGAAGCGGAACTGCCCCAAGTATTTGGCGGATAAGAAGGATGGCAAAGTGAACAAAGGTATATGTGATATACATGTTATTGATGTGTACCTTACTAATGCTCGCAGTAGTACCTGGGTATTTGATACTGGTTCTGTTGCTAATATTTGCAACTCGAAATAGGGACTACGGATTAAGCGAAGATTGGCTAAGGACGAGGTGACGATGCGCGTGGGAAATGGTTCCAAAGTCGATGTGATCGCGGTCGGCACGCTGCCTCTACATCTACCATCGGGATTAGTTTTAGACCTAAATAATTGTTATTTGGTGCCAGCGTTGAGCATGAACATTATATCTGGATCTTGTTTGATGTGAGATAGTTATTCATTTAAATCAGAGAATAATGGTTGTTCTATTTATATGAGTAATTTCTTTTATGGTCATGCACCCTTGAAGAGTGGTCTATTTTTATTGAATCTCGATAGTAGTGATACACATATTCATAGTGTTGAAACCAAAAGATGCAGAGTTCATAACGATAGTGCAACTTATTTGTGGCAGTGCCGTTTAGGTCATATCGGTGTAAAGCGCATGAAGAAACTCCATACTGATGGGCTTTTGGAATCACTTGATTATGAATCACTTGGTACTTGCGAACCATGCCTCATGGGCAAGATGACTAAAACGCCATTCTCCAGAACTATGGAGCGAGCAACTGATTTGTTGGAAATCATACATACTGATGTTTGTGGTCCAATGAATGTTGAGGCTCGCGGCGGGTATCGTTATTTTCTCAACTTCATAGATGATTTGAGCAGATATGGGTATATCTACTTAATGAAACACAAGTCTGAAACATTTGAAAAGTTCAAGGAATTTCTGAGTGAAATGGAAAATCATCGTAACAAGAAAATTAAATTTCTACGATCTGATCGTAGAGGAGAATATTTGAGTTACGAGTTTGGTCTACACTTGAAACAATGCGGAATAGTTTCACAACTCACGCCACCCGGAACACCACAACGAAATGGTGTGTCCGAACGTCGTAATCGTACTTTACTAGATATGGTGCAATCTATGATACCTCTTACTGATTTACCGCTATCGTTCTGGGGTTATGCTTTGGAGACGGCTGCATTCACGTTAAAGAGGGCACCATCAAAATATGAACTGTGGTTTGGCAAGAAACCAAAGTTGTCGTTTCTTAAAGTTTGGGGTTGCGATGCTTATGTGAAGAAACTTCAACCAGATAAGCTCGAACCTAAATCGGAGAAATGTGTCTTCATAGGATACCCAAAAGAGACTATTGGGTACACCTTCTATCACAGATCTGAGGGCAAGATTTTCGTTGCTAAAATCGGATCCTTTCTAGAGAAGGAGTTTCTCTCGAAAGAAGTGAGTGGGAGGAAAGTAGAACTTGATGAGGTAACTGTACCTGCTCCCTTATTGGAAAGTAGTTCATCACAAGAACCGGTTCCTGTGAGAACTACACCAATTAGTGAGGAAGCTAATGATATTGGTCATGAAACTTCAGATCAAGTTTCTACTGAACCTCATAGGTCCACCAGAGTAAGATCCGCACCAAAGTGGTACGGTAATCCTATTCTGGAAGTCATGTTACTTGACCATGATGAACCTACGAACTATGAGGAAGCAATGATGAGCCTAGATTCAAAATGGCTAGAGGCCATGAAATCTGAGATGGGATCCATGTATGAGAACAAAGTATGGACTTTGGTTGACTTGCCCGATGATCGGCAAGCCATTGAGAATAGATGGATCTTTAAGAATAAGACAGACGCTGATGGTAATGTAACTGTCTATAAAGCTCGACTTGTTGCGAAAGGTTTTCGACAAGTTCAAGGGGTTGACTATGATGAGACTTTCTCACCCTAGCGATGCTTAAGTCTGTCCGAATCATGTTAGCTATTGCTGCATTTCATGATTATGAAATTTGGCAAATGGATGTCAAAACTGCATTCTTGAATGGATTTCTGGAAGAAGAGTTGTATATGATGCAACCAGAAGGTTTTGTTGATCCAAAAGGTGCTACCAAAGTGTGCAAGCTCCAGCGATCCATTTATGGACTGGTGCAAGCATCTCGGAGTTGGAATAAACACTTTGATAGTGTGATCAAAGCATATGGTTTTGTACAGACTTTTGGAGAAGCCTATATTTACTAGAAAGTGAGTGGGAGCTCTGTAGTATTTCTGATATTATATGTAGATGACATATTATTAATTGGAAATGATATAGAATTTCTGGATAGCATAAAGGGATACTTGAGTAAAAGTTTTTCAATGAAAGACCTCGGTATAGCTGCTTACATATTGGGCATCAAGATTTATAGAGATGGATCAAGACGCTTAATAGGACTTTCACAAAGCACATACCTTGATAAAATTTTGAAAAAGTTCAAATTGGATCAGGCAAAGAAAGGGTTCTTGCCCGTGCTACAAGGTGTGAAGTTGAGTCAGACTCAATGCCCGGCCACAGCAGAAGATAGGGAGAAAATGAAAGATGTTCCCTATGCTTCAGCCATAGGCTCTATCATGTATGCAATGCTGTGTACCAGACCTGACGTATGCTTAGCAATAAGCTTGGCAGGAAGGTACCAAAGTAATCCAGGAGTGGATCACTGGACAGTGGTCAAGAACATCCTGAAATACCTGAAAAGGACTAAGGATATGTTTCTCATATATGGAGGTGATGAAGAGCTAGTCGTAAATGGTTACGTCGATGCAAGCTTTGACACTGATCCGGACAATTCTAAATCGCAAAACGGATACGTGTTTTTATTAAACGGTGGAGCTGTAAGTTGGTGCAGTTCTAAACAAAGCATCATGGCGGGATCTACATGTGAAGCAGAGTACATAGCTGCTTCAGAAGTAGCAAATGAAGGAGTCTAGATGAAGGAGTTCATTTTCGATCTAGGTGTCATACCTAGTGCATCGGGACCAATGAAGATCTTCTGTGATAATACTGGTGCAATTGCCTTGGCAAAGGAATCCAAATTTCACAAGAGGACCAAGCACATGAAAAGACGCTTCAATTCCATTCGGGACCAAGTACAAGTGGGAGACATAGAGATTTGCAAGATACATACGGATCTGAATGTTGCAGACCCATTGACTAAGCCTCTCTCACGAGCAAAACATGATCAGCACCAAGACTCCATGGGTGTTAGAATCATTACTATGTAATCTAGATTATTGACTCTAGTGCAAGTGGGAGACTGAAGGAAATATGCCCTAGAGACAATAATAAAGTTATTATTTATTTCCTCATATCATGATAAATGTTTATTATTCATGCTAGAATTATATTAACCGGAAACATAATACATGTGTGAATACATAGACAAACACAACGTCACTAGTATGCCTCTACTTGACTAGCTTATTAGTCAAAGATGGTTATGTTTCCTAACCATAGACATGTGTTGTCATTTGATTAATGGGATCACATCATTAGGAGAATGATGTGATTGACATGATCCATTCCGTTAGCCTAGCACTTGATCGTTTAGTATATTGCTATTGCTTTCTTCATGACTTATACATGTTCCAGTAACTATGAGATTATGCAACTCCCGTTTATCGGAGGAACACTTTGGGTGCTACCAAACATCACAACGTAACTGGGTGATTATAAAGGAGTACTACAGGTGTCTCCAAAGGTACATGTTGAGTTGTCGTATTTCGAGATTAGGTTTTGTCACTCCGATTGTCGAAGAGGTATCTCTGGGCCCTCTCGGTAATGCACACCACTATAAGCCTTGCAAGCAATGTAGCCAATGATTTAGTTGTGGAATATTGCATTACGTAACGAGTAAAGAGACTTTCCGGTAACAAGATTGAACTAGGTATTGGATACCGACGATCGAATCTCGGGCAAGTAACATACCGATGACAAAGGGAACAACGTATGTTGTTATGCGGTTTGACCGATAAAGATCTTCGTAGAATATGTAGGAACCAATATGGGCATCCAGGTTCCACTATTGGTTATTGACCGAGAATAGTTCTAGGTCATGTCTACATAGTTCTCGAACCCGTAGGGTCCGCACGCTTAACTTTACGATGACAATTTTATTATGAGTTTATAAGTTTTGATGTACCGAAGTTTGTTCGGAGTCCCAGATGTGATCACGGACATGACGAGGAGTCTCGAAATGGTCGAGACATAAAGATTGATATATTGGACAACTATATTCGGACACTCGAAGTGTTCCGGACGTTTT
>NC_041391.1:624938417-624941499 GCF_002162155.2 Triticum dicoccoides
TCTGGTCCGAATTGGAATGGAGGGGGGCGGCGCCCCCCTCTTTCCTTCTCCCTCTCCCCCTTCCTTTCCCCCTCCTAGTAGGAGTAGGAAAGGGGGAGTCCTACTCCTACTACGAGGAAGACTCCTCCTCCTTGGCGCGCCCACAAGGGCCGGCCGGCCTTCCCCCTTGCTCCTTTATATATGGGGGCGGGGGGGCACCCTAGGACACAAGTTGATCTACGGATCGTTCCTTAGCCGTGTGCGGTGCCCCCCTCCACCATATTCCACCTCGGTCATATCGTCGCGGAGTTTAGGCGAAGCCCTGCGCTGGTAGAGCATCATTATCGTCACCACGCCGTCGTGCTGACAGAACTCATCCCCGAAGCTTTGCTGGATCGGAGCCCGGGGATCGTCATCGAGCTGAACGTGTGCTGAACTTGGAGGTGCCGTACGTTTGGTACTTCGATCGGTCGGATCGTGAAGACGTACGACTACATCAACCGCGTTGTCATAACGCTTCCGCTTTCGGTCTACGAGAGTACGTGGACAATACTCTCCCCTCTCGTTGCTATGCCATCACCATGATCTTGCATGTGCGTAGGAAATTTTTTGAAATTACTACGTTCCCCAACAGTAGAGTGATAATCTCATGCAATATGATGTAAACCCCATCTTTTTATACTCGATGGCAAAAATACAATAGGTGCCTTGTTGCCCCTACTGTCACTGGGAAAGGACACCGCAAGATTGAACCCAAAGCTAAGCACTTCTCCCATTGCAAGAAAGATCAATCTAGTAGGCCAAACCAAACTGATAATTCGAAAATACTTGCAAATATAACTTAATCACACATAAAAGAATTCAGAGGAGATTCAAATATTTCTCATAGATAAACTTGATCATAAACCCACAATTCATCGGATCTCGACAAACACACCGCAAAAAGAGTTACATCGAATAGATCTCCAAGAAGATCGAGGAGAACTTTGTATTGAGATTCAAAGAGAGAGAAAAGCCATCTAGCTAATAACTATGGACCCGAAGGTCTGTGGTAAACTACTCACAACTCATTGGAAGGGCATTGGAGATGATGTAGAGGCCCTCTGTAGTCGATACCCCCTCCGGCGGAGCGCTGGCGAAGGCTCCAAGATGGGATCTCACGGATACAGGATGTTGTGGTTGTGGAAATAGTTTTTCATGGTGCTCCTGGATGTTTTCGGGGTACATGGGTATATATAGGAGGAAGAAGTAGGTCGGTGGACGCTCGAGGGGCCCATGAGGGTGGCTTGCGTGCCCAGCCCTAGGGGCACGCCGAGAACCCTCGTGGCCGCCTCCTTTGTTGCTTGATGTCCAATCCAAGTCCCCTGGATCACGTTTGTTCCAAAAAGATCACTCCAGAAGGTTTCATTCCGTTTGGACTCCGTTTGATATTCCTTTTCTTCGAAACACTGAAATAGGCAAAAAAAAACAGCAATTCCGGCTGGGCCTCCGGTTAGTAGGTTAGTCCCAAAAATGATATAAAAGTGTAAAGTAGAGCCCATAAACATCCAAAATGGGTAATATAATAGCATGGAACAATCAAAAATTATAGATACATTGGAGACGTATCAGTCGACGCTGGAAAGTGTGCAGTTGTACATGACCAGAACCCGCACGACACAGGTACGCCTGGCCAAGGGAGTAGTCTAGTGCTTATTCCACAGGGACTGCCACCGCACGGTTGAATCGCATGTACCTGCCAACATCACGATAATATAAGATAATTATAATCAGGAAAAATCATATTGATTCAAGCATGTTACTTGTTGGGGGTACCATAACATCATTATGTGGCAACAATTTTTTTGCTCTCTATATACCATTGTCATCAATCTCATATCACAAAGAAAGAACTACAAATGCAACATAGCCTCGAATTTAACAAAGTAAGAATTGCAAATGCAACATAGCCATCCAAGTTACAGAATATGAATTTCAGCAATTTAAAAGAAGGATGGAATGGGGGCACAGAACCTTTAGTAGCAAGAGCTGGTTCATGTGGTACATGTAAACGTCCCCAACAAATAGAAGGTAGTTTATTATAACACAACAAATGTGTTAAAATTCAAGGCTAATCTATGTGAAATGAGTGAGTGCAGAGGGAGTGCTCTTGTACAATTAGGGAAAAAAAGTGATGTGTACATGATACAATACACAGAGAGAGTTTTCTCCAGCCAGATTCAATCATCCAAAACTGACATATTTCAGTCGCATCCAACATGTCCAGGAAGGACATCCAATGGTTTCAGCCACATCCTAATAAATATGCAGCATTCTAGTACTAATTTTGTCATTGTGCTGCAAACTCAAGATACATAACAGAAACTTGGAAGGAACAGAGCATCGGTAACTTGGAAGAAAAAAGGCTTATTGGGTGGGAGAGACCTTGTGCGGGGTGGACAACATCGTTATCGAGTTCCAGATCGATGTCCTCCTCGTCCATGGAGGGACAACACCTGTTGCGTCCAAACCAAAGAAAAAAATAAGCAAGGGGCCCATTCCTGGTACACAGTTGCACCATTTTCTGTGTTGATCCCGAACTTCAAATAGCCTGCTGCGGTTAGGATAAGTGGCAGATTAGTACTGAACAGGTAGTAGAGATACAGCACATGAACATTTGCCTATATCAATTATATATATTTTCCACAATGCAGCAACTAAATTGGTTGATACATTCATCAGAGATTATACTCATTTGGTTGCACAACAAGTAATACGGTTGAGATACTGCGGGAGGGGATATTCTACGTACAGATCGCATAAAGGCTGGGAAATCCAATCGAAATTTGCTATACAGTAATTTGTTGTGTTTACATGAGCAAGATATAATTGCATAGTTTTGAAGTAATGGAGTGGTGTTGCTGCAAAAATCGTAAAAGAAGAGAGCTGAATCAGAGACCTTGCACTCGATGTTGTACCAGAGTTGATGGAATTGGACACAGTCGATGAAGACCTTGTTGTCGAGACCATCTGCGAGTGCGAGAGGGCCCAAATCGCAGCTGTTGGTGGCACTGCTGACTCCGGTGAGCCATCTCTCTCCATCACATCAGAGGAGCCAACGCCA
>NC_041391.1:624944506-625009647 GCF_002162155.2 Triticum dicoccoides
TTCATTTTCCATTTTTCAAGTTCCCAAAATGAGTTTTTTTATGAAGCCTAACGAATATTTGTTGTAAAAAAAACTTCTCCAATTTTCAAGAATATTATACCACATTTTATGAACATATTTGTGTATACTAGAAACATTTTTTATAGATATTAAACGGTTTTTAGTTACATCATTAACATTTTTAATAAATATTTTGATGTCTAATATTTTGAATACATGTCTACATTTTTTAAGACACATGTACATATTGTTTATATACGTTTAACTTTTTCAAATACATGATAAATATATTTTAACATATTCCCAACAAAAAATATCTTTTCATACATACGTTTTGATATCTATATTTTTTTTACACATTGTACATTTTTGTATAAATATAAAACATTGCTGATATTGGTTAGAAAAATTTAAATACATGATTAACATTTTTAGAAAAAATTAAATACATGATTAACATTGTTGATATTGTTATTTTCCCATTATCGTTGGCCGAATATATGTTTTTTAGTAATATGAGGGCATCCCGCATTTCTTCCTAAATGGGCCAAGGACTACATGGCACATAGATTTTTTTTAAAGGAGGTGGCCTCGTTCCACCGAGGCCCAAGCCCACCTTAAGTACCAATGCATCCACGTTCACAACCTCTTGACCATTTATATTGCTCGTAATCTGGTAGAAATAAGGTCGTGAACCACTCTTGTCTGCTTTATGACCATTTAGTGTAAGGCAATTTCAAGGTTTGAGCCCTTCCAACCGAAATGGCCGTGGATTTACGACCAATTCAGCTGGGTTCACTGAGAGAAGGTCACAAGTTGACATATTTCTTGTAGTGACTACGCACGAGATGCGTCGAGCTTTTGGCTTGACCTCTGTTTGCCGAAGGTTGTAACCTGCGAAGTGTCCACACCATCACAAGACTACATGGATTACAAGCTATTGCCGTGTTCAATATGGGATTAGTCTATCTGGAATCCGGTCGCCATACATGGTTATGGCTCATCGTCGGTCCTCTTCACCCAACATTTATGTCTAATGCTATAGTGCATGATGGCATCGTTTATGCAGTCGACGCACAAATTGGCTGCCTATACTGATGGAATCTATCGTCGTGTAATTGTTCTATCTCATCTCATCTTTACCTTAAGAATACGAATGCCTGTTCATTGTTAAAAGTTAGAATATATATGGTATGTCTATAACCACATCATTGCTATATGTTCCTCTCATTTTCTAGATTTTTATGACCACACATGTTATTGTTAGAGTTGATATGAGAACAAATGGCATCTAATGAGTGTTAGAATAGATATTATGAGTATGACCTCATGATTGCTATATGTTACTATCATTTCTAGGATTTTTATAACAACGCATGTTATTGCTTAGAGTTGATATGATAACTGTAGTAAGTGCTATGGTAGAATATGAGTAGGCCCTGCCATATCTGTGTTCCTCTCGTTCTTACATGATGTTGAACCATGATATATTGCTAGAATATGAAAGTCATTGGCTTATTTTTTTTTTAACTTGGGGTATGATTATGACCATAGCATTGCAATTCTCAGTCTATGATATGTGTCACTTTATAATAATCTTAATTCCACACATACTCTGAACATGATTGTTTATTTTTGTCCTTCTGGTCTCCAATTTGGATTGCTGCAGCAGATGCAAATGTGTTAGCCTTCATGTTTCCAGGACCTGGAATCATACCAGCCGATGCGTGGTGGTTTATCGCTCGTTCAGCCGACGGCGGTTAGTTGATGCTCATTTGCACGTACCAAATTGACCAAACCATTTCATCAAACCACATGCAGTACAATGCCTGGGGCGTTCGTGATATTGATGGCTATGGCTGCTTCGTGTTCGAGAAAGATCCCAGCTCCATTGGGCCAGGCGTATTCAACTGGAGGTGGGTTTACAGCCTCGGCAGCCACTCCATGTTCCTCGGCTCAATTATCCGATCATCCAACCAATCATCGATCATATCACCGGTGATGATTACCATGCTATGAAACTTCCATTCGCCAGGGGGAACTGTGTTTACACATCATACCATTGGTTTCATGAATCACCATATCCAGAGATTCGTCGACACAGCTTGTTGCCAAATAATCTTCAGTGTGTGAAAGGCATCAAGCTTCCATGCAATGGATGGATTTTGCAAACCCGACATGCGGCGATGTGGTTCATGCCAACTGCAAATATGCACAACTTGATTCGTACTGATATCTAGACTGAGCCATGTGTCCTGTTGCTGTAGCATGACCCTGTTTTGTTGGATATTATGTACTATTGTTAGTTTGAAGCCCTCCTCTGGTTAGAAGGATAGATACCTTTCTGGGATCAAGTGCATCCTAACTCACTTGCATAGGATGTACTAATAATGATGATGGAGATTATGCTTCAAGTGTGTACTTGTTGGTGAAAGTGTTGTCCAATGGGAATTATATTTTGTATTACTCATGTAGCCTACAAAGTCTGTCGCATAGCCTTGTAACTTCTTACCCCATTTCTAAATTTTTATTAGTCCTCTATACCGTATATTGAGCTACTCATACTACTACCTCCCTCCTGGTTTACTAGTCCCCTTCATAATTTGTGTCAGATTTTGACCATGAATTTCACTAACTAAATGTTAATGCATGTCACAAAAATTTATATCGTTTTATTCGTATTTGAACATAGTTTCCAATGGGATAATTTTCAGTGACATGAATTGACATTTTGTTAGTTAAATGTATGGTTAAAATGTGACACTAAATACGACTAGTAACTAGTACATTAGCAGTACTACTATATGTCGGTAAAATTATTCATCATGTCCACACATTGAATTGACGTGACAACATGCTGCGCGTTGGGTGACACAAGAATCCCGGCGGCGTCTTTGGGTATTGTGGACTTCAGATTTGGAGTACCACTTATCTATCAAAATATTTCATCGTTCATTTAAAACAATCGGTTCATCATACATTGAGTTCCATATAACTGGAATTAACCGATGCAAGTCCAAGAACGATTGGCCGGTGCTGCCGGCTGGCGTCAAGTTCGATCCCACGGATCAGGAGCTGATCGAGCACCTTGAGACCAAAGTGACTGCTAACAGCGCAAGATCTCACCCTCTCATCAATTTGTTCATACCAACCATCGACAGCGAGCACAGCATATGCTACACCCATCCTGAGAAACTTCCAGGTAAGACACCGATCGGTCGTCTACTTGCACAAACATATTCCTTCGTTTATAGCTCTATTTTTCTTTTTAGACACAAACCTAGTGAAGCAATTACAATTTGACAGGTAATAAAAAGTGAAACAAGTGACTGCAACATGCCAAAGATGTCATGAAAATGCCAACCACGTACACTAAAACCTGTATTCAACAATACTGCAGGTATCACACTGAGTGGCCTAAGGAAGCATTTATTCCAGCGCAATTCCAGGGCGTTCAAAAGGGGCATGTGGACGCGTCGCAAGATACAGTCGGAGTGCGGCATGCACACGATGTGGCACAATACCGCAAGGTAGGTCAATGGCCGGCAGACGGGCAGCAAAAAGGTTCTGGTGCTGCACACCAACAAGAACTTCGACCAGCAGAGGACCAACTGGGTGATGCACCAGTACCACCTCGGGGACCTGGAGCAAGAGAAGGAGTGGGAGCTGGTCCTCTGCAAGATTTTCTAACAAACGACCACTAGGGCCAGGAGTAAAAAGATTATAAGTTAGTTTGGTATTGGTACTTGCACTACCTTGTCGTCCGCAACTTGGTATTGTTGTTAACGATCTTTCGGTATGAACTTGGCATTTGCTTCCAACCATCATGCCGAGGGTCGACGTGGATATAAAGCTGAATCATTTGTTTCGAAACAAATTTTCAGACACCTGATTTTTATTTGATGGGTAGCATAAGCACATGCCGCTCGAATTCCTAGTTCTCCAAGTTTTTCGAAACAAGTGCATGCACTTGTTATCACGATGAAAAAACAATATACCTGCTGCATCCCAGTTATCAGTCTGTACTTGCAGAATTCTCTCGTTTGTTGAGCAGGTATATTGTTTTTTCAGGTCGAGCAAGTTTCAACTGGGTTGTAGCCTGCCCATGCTTGGTTTTGTTTTTAACAGGCCCAGCCCATAACGACAAGGGGGCACAAAGATCCAGCAGGTATCTACTAGCCTCTAGCCCGCCAGTGTTAGTTATATTTTATCTTACAACATCTGCGGGCAGTTTTTTTACTGAACCAAACACACGACCCAGTTCTATTTTCCTCTTGAAACACCATGTCCTACATCCATTTTCTAATCTCTACCTATAGTTTTACTAGTTCATATACACGTATCATTATATTGAAAATACATAAAGTTCCCTTTTCATATTTACATCCTTATTTTTGTTGTTGTTTTCCCTCCCAGCGCTAATTTCTTTACCACTGGTTTTCCCTTAAACCAACTCAATTGTCACATGTCTTATTTGCTTACAAAAACAAAACGATTTTTTGGCAAATCAATAAGTTCTTAAAAAAATGTTTATCATTTCGGATTACAACAGTTCGGACTCCACCAAAATATGCAAAATAAGTTTGAATATTTTGACCGTGGTCCTGGGCAGAAAATGGGCTGTAATAAATTACTTAAGAATTAGCAAATGGGATGCAAATTATAAAAAAATTAGCAAATGGGTTCTATGTTGTGTGCCACAGATTTGGAGGCTGACTTGTGGGCCTACTAAGTTCATGCGTACACCAAGTTTCTCAAAAAAAGACATCCATCATACCGTGTCGTTCCCTTCGTAGGCCTCGCCGTCATCCACCGCCCTGGTGCTCTTGGCGCGGCGTGGTCAACGTGGTCAACGAACGACATCCACTGGAAGTGGACTGTAGGTGGAGAGGCTGACAATTGGGTCCACAGCCGCACACAAGGAAATGCCTCCTTATTATGCGCAAAATAATGATTCCTCCACTTGACATCTGGGACCCACCTGAAGGGCCTCTGTATTTCGCGAAAAAAACGTTCCCCCCACTAACAGCTCGGACCCACCAGATATATCTTCGCACGCAAGGAAGTGACTCCTTATTACGCACAAAAAAATGAATACCCCCCTGCGTGGGAGGCTGACTTGTGGGCCTACTAAGTTGACAGGGACGGAGGGCTTTCTCAACTTAGTCAATATGAACGATTCTAGCTCTAGTGACCGTACGATGTCCATCCAATGGCCGTAGTGCTTCTTCAACCTCTGGTCTTCTTGCTCCAGCCGCCAAAACCAGCATCGGTCGTGCCGCGTGCTCCTGCCTCCCGTGGCCGGCTATGATGCCGCGGAGGCCTCACCGCCCCTACTACTCCCATGGCTGGCCAGGCCATCCGCCTCTACTCACCCACACCCCATGTTATTCTGTGGTGATGGCAGCCTCACACCGCAGTCGAACCAGTTAACCCTCGTACTCCTCTCCGCGTGGGCTTCCACTATGGCGTCTTCCCCGGCTCCGTGTCGTCCCCTTCCTAGGCCTCGCTATCGTCCACCTCCTTGGTGCTCCAGGCGCAGCGTGGTAAATGTGGTCAAGGAACGACTTCCATCCAAAGAGTACTGTATGTCGAGAGGCTGACAGCTGGGTCCACGGCCGCAGCAAGGAAGTGCCTCCTTATTACGCGCAAAATAATTATTCCTCCACCTAACAGCAGGGACCCACCGAATAGGCCATCGTATTTCGTGAAAAAAATGTTTCCCCCTGACTGCTGGGACCCACCAGCTACATCTTCGCACGCAAGGAAGTGCCTGATAGTCGGGACCCACCTGGTTGAAGCGTACATAGTGATGTCATTCTGGTTGCGAACGTGTACGTACAAACTGGTCGATGTAGAGGCGCGCACGTGTGGTAGTAGAGGCGTGCACGTGTGGTAGTAGAGGCGCGAATGTAGCATGTACACGTATGCACAGCGACCAGGGTGCAAGAAAGTAAATACGGCCACGTGCGTACAAACGGGCGGGGTCTCGAACGCCTACTCGTGCATATGTACGGCCAGGGCTCATGTACATGGCTGTGGCTAGGTCGGAACGGAGAAACTGTGTCGTCGTCTTGTTCATGGGGAGGCAACGGAATGTGTCGTGTTCATCGGGAGGCAACAGAACGCGTGTTGTTCATCAGGAGCCAACTGGCTTGGACGGAACAACCGATGGAAACGAGGCCTAGCGTACCGCGGAATGGAGGAAATGGCCTTGTGTTAGATGAGGCACGGTGGAAACGGGATCCTGTTCATCGGGAGGGGTCTGGCGTACTGCAAAACGGAGGTAATGGACTTCTGTTGGACCTCCTACGGTTGAAATGGGGTCATGTTGATCGGGAGGGGTGTGGCGTACCATAAAACGGAGGAAACGGACTTGTGTTGGAGCGCTACGGTCAAAATGGGGGTCTTGTTCATCGAGAGGGGTGTGGCGTACCGCAAAACGGGACTCCACGGGCTATTGTTCATCCACTGTCGACCTCCTCCAGCCTCCACGGGCTACTATTCATCCACCGTCGACCTCCTCCAGCCTCCACCTGCGACTGTTCATCCACGGGCTCCTGTTCATCCAGCCTCCACCGCGCGCTCGTCCACCTGCTACTGTTCAACTAGCCCTCTCCATGGGGTCCTGTTCAACCACCCCTCCACGGGCTACTGTTCATCCAGCCCTTCACCGGCTACTGTTCAACCAGCCCTCCACCGGCTATGATAACCCACAAGTATAGGGGATAGTTGTAGCCTCTTTCGATAAGTAAGAGTGTCGAACCCAACAAGGAGCTAAAGGTAGAACAAATACTCTCTCAAGTCCTATCGGCCACTGATACGACTCTACGCACGCTTGACGTTCGCTTTGCCTAGAACAAGTATGAAACTAGAAGTACTTTGTAGGTGTTGTTGGATAGGTTTGCAAGATAATAAAGAACACGTAAATAAAAAGTAGGGGCTGTTAAGATAAAGATGCAATAAAGTAAATATAGCGAGTGTGGAAAAGTGGTGGTAGGAGTTGTGGAATTGCCCCTAAGCAATTGACTACGTTACTAGACCGGTAATCACCATTGCAATTCTATTTGAGGGAGAGGCATAAGCTAACATACTTTCCCTACTTGGATCATATGCACTTATGATTGGAACTCTAGCAAGCATCCGCAACTACAAAAGATTCATTAAGGTTAAACCCAACCATAGCATTAAAGCATCAAGTCCCCTTTATCCCATACGCAAACAACCTACTTACTCGGGTCTGTCCTTCTGTCACTCACGCCACCCACCATAAGCAAATCATAAACATATTGCAAACCCTACAGCGGGAATCCCTCACGCTTGCGCGACACGGAGGGCACAATAGGACAGCACCAATAATAAAACATGCAACTCAAACCAATCATAGCAATTCATCAATCACCGATAGGACAATAGGAATCTACTCAGACATCATAGGATGGAAACACATCATTGGATAATAATATGAAGCATAAAGCACCATGTTCAAGTAGAGGGTACAGCGGATTGCGGGAGAGTGGACCGCTGTAGATAGAAGGGGGAAGGTGATGGAGATGTTGGTGAAGATGGCGGAGGTGTTGGTGAAGATCGCGGTGATGATGAGGGCCCCCGGCGGCGTTCCGGCGCCACCGGAAGCAAGGAGGAGAGTGTTGGAAATATGCCCTAGAGGCAATAAGAAATTTATTATTATTATATTTCCTTGTTCATGATAATCATTTATTATCCATGCTAGAATTGTATTGATAGGAAACTCAGATACATGTGTGGATACATAGACAACACCATGTCCCTAGTAAGCCTCTAGTTGACTAGCTCGTTAATCAATAGATGGTTACGGTTTCCTGACCATGGACATTGGATGTCGTTGATAACGGGATCACATCATTAGGAGAATGATGTGATGGACAAGACCCAATCCTAAGCCTAGCACAAGATCATGTAGTTCGTATGCTATAGCTTTTCTAATGTCAAGTATCATTTCCTTAGACCATGAGATTGTGCAACTCCCGGATACCGTAGGAGTGCTTTGGGCGTGCCAAACGTCACAACGTAACTGGGTGGCTATAAAGGTACACTACGGGTATCTCTGAAAGTGTCTGTTGGGTTGGCACGAATCGAGATTGGGATTTTGTCACTCCGTGTAAACGGAGAGGTATCTCTGGGCCCACTCGGTAGGACATCATCATAATGTGCACAATGTGACCAAGGGGTTGATCACGGGATGATGTGTTACGGAACGAGTAAAGAGACTTGCCGGTAACGAGATTGAACAAGGTATCGGTATACCGACGATCGAATCTCGGGCAAGTACCATACCACTAGACAAAGGGAATTGTATACGGGATCGATTGAGTCCTTGACATCGTGGTTCATCCGATGAGATCATCGTGGAACATGTGGGAGCCAACATGGGTATCCAGATCCCGCTGTTAGTTATTGACCGGAGAACGTCTCGGTCATGTCTGCATGTCTCCCGAACCCGTAGGGTCTACACACTTAAGGTTCGATGACGCTAGGGTTATAAAGGAAGTTTGTATGTGGTTACCGAATGTTGTTCGGAGTCCCGGATGAGATCCCAGACGTCACGAGGAGTTCCGGAATGGTCCGGAGGTAAAGATTTATATATAGGAAGTCCTGTTTCGGCCATCGGGACAAGTTTCGGGGTCATCGGTATTGTACTGGGACCACCGGAAGGGTCCCGGGGGCCCACCGGGTGGGGCCACCTGCCCCGGGGGGCCACATGGGCTGTAGGGGGTGCGCCTTGGCCTACATGGGCCAAGGGCACCAGCCCCAAGAGGCCCATGCGCCTAGGGAACCCTAGAGGGAAGAGTCCTCAAAGGGGAAGGCACCTCCGAGCTGCCTTGGGGAGGATGGACTCCTCCCCCCCTCTTGGCCGCACCCCAAAACCCATCTAGGGCTGGCCGCCGCCCCTAAGGGGTGGGAAAACCCTAAAGGGGGCGCAGCCCCCTTCCCCCCTATATATATTGAGGAATGGGGCTGCCCATAACACGCGATTTGATCTCTCGTTGGTGCAGCCCTGCCCCTCTCCCTCCTCCTCTTCTCCCATGGTGCTTGGCGAAGCCCTGCGGGATTGCCACGCTCCTCCACCACCACCACGCCGTTGTGCTGCTGTTGGTTGGAGTCTTCCTCAACCTCTCCCTCTCTCCTTGCTGGATCAAGGCGTGGGAGACGTCACCGGGTTGTACGTGTGTTGAACGCGGAGGTGCCGTCCGTTCGGCACTAGGATCATCGGTGATCTGAATCACGACGAGTACGACTCCATCAACCCCGTTCACTTGAACGCTTCCGCTTAGCGATCTACAAGGGTATGTAGATGCACTCCCCTTTCTACTCGTTGCTGGTCTCTCCATAGATAGATCTTGGTGTTACGTAGGAATTTTTTTGAATTTCTGCTACGTTCCCCAACAGTGGCATCATGAGCTAGGTCTATTGCGTAGATTCTTTGCACGAGTAGAACACAAAGTAGGTGTGGGCGTCGATATTGTTCAATATGCTTGCCGTTACTAGTCTTATCTTGATTCGGCGGCATCGTGGGATGAAGCGGCCCGGACCAACCTTACACGTACGCTTACGTGAGACCGGTTCCACCGACAAACATGCACTAGTTGCATAAGGTGGCTGGCGGGTGTCTGTCTCTCCCACTTTAGTCGGATCGGGTTCGATGAAAAGGGTCCTTATGAAGGGTAAATAGCAATTCGCATATCACGTTGTGGTTCATGCGTAGGTAAGAAACGTTCTTGCTAGAAACCCATAGCAGCCACGTAAAACATGCAAACAACAATTAGAGGACGTCTAACTTGTTTTTGCAGGGTATGCTATGTGATGTGATATGGCCAAAAAGGATGTGATGAATGATATATGTGATGTATGAGATTGATCATGTTCTTGTAATAGGAATCACGACTTGCATGTCGATGAGTATGACAACCGGCAGGAGCCATAGGAGTTGTCTCTATTTATTTGTGACCTGCGTGTCAACTTAAACGTCATGTAATTACTTTACTTTATTGCTAACCGTTAGCCATAGTAGTAGAAGTAATAGTTGGCGAGGCAACTTCATGAAGACACGATGATGGAGATCATGATGATGGAGATCATGGTGTCATGCCGGTGACGATGATGATCATGGAGCCCCGAAGATGGAGATCAAAAGGAGCAAAGTGATGATGGCCATATCATGTCACTATTTGATTGCATGTGATGTTTATCATGTTTATACATCTTATTTGCTTAGAACGACGGTAGTAAATAAGATGATCCCTTACAACAATTTCAAGAAGTGTTCTCCCCTAACTGTGCACCGTTGCGACAGTTCGCTGTTTCAAAACATCACGTGATGATCGGGTGTTTTATTCAGACGTTCAAATACAACGGGTGTTGACGAGCCTAGCATGTACAGACATGGCCTCGGAACACATGCAAAACACTTAGGGTTAACTTGACGAGCCTAGCATGTACAGACATGGCCTCGGAACACGGAGACCAAAAGGTCGAACATGAATCGTATAGAAGATACGATCAACATGAAGATGTTCACCGATGATGACTAGTCCGTCTCACGTGATGATCGGACACGGCCTAGTTTGACTCGGATCATGTAATCACTTAGATGACTAGAGGGATGTCTATCTGAGTGGGAGTTCATAAGATGAACTTAATTATCCTGAACATAGTAAAAAGGTTTTTGCAAATTATGTCGTAGCTCACGCTATAGTTCTACTGTTTAGATATGTTCCTAGAGAAAAATTAGTTGAAAGTTGATAGTAGCAATTATGCGGACTAGGTCCGTAAACTGAGGATTGTCCTCATTGCTTCATAGAAGGCTTATGTCCTTAATGCACCGCTCAGTGTGTTGAACCTCGAACGTTGTCTGTGGTTGTTGCGAACATCTGACATACACGTTTTGATAACTACGTGATAGTTCAGTTAAACGGTTTAGAGTTGAGGCACCAAAGACGTTTTTGAAACATCGCGAAACATATGAGATGTTTTGAGGGCTGAAATTGGGATTTCAGGCTCGTGCCCATGTCAAGAGGTATAAGACCTCCGACGATTTTCTTAGCCTGCAAACTAAGGGAGAAAAGCTCAATCGTTGAGCTTGTGCTCAGATTGTCTGAGTACAACAATCGCTTGAATCGAGTGGGAGTTGATCTTCTAGATGAGATAGTGATGTTTCTCCAAAGTCATTACCACCAAGCTGCTAGAGCTTCGTGATGAACTATAAAATATCGGGGGCATATATGATGATCCTTGAAATATTCGTGATGTTTGACACCGCGAAAGTAGAAATCAAGAAGGAGCATCAATTGTTGATGGTTGGTGAAACCACTAGTTTTAAGAAGGGCAAGGGCAAGAAGGGATACTTCATGAAACGGCAATTCAGCTGCTGCTCTAGTGAAGAAACCCAAGGTTGAACCCAAACCCGAGACTAAGTGCTTCTGTAATAAGGGGAACAGCCACTGGAGCAGAATTACCCTAGATACTTGGTAGATAAGAAGGCTGGCAAGGTCGATAGAAGTATATTGGATGTATTATGTTAATGTGTACTTTACTAGTACTCCTAGTAGCACCAGGGTATTAGATACCGGTTCGGTTGCTAAGTGTTAGTAACTCGAAATAAAAGCTACGGAATAAACAGAGACTAGCTAAAGGTGAGCTGACGATATGTGTTGGAAGTTTTTCCAAGCTTGATATGATCAAGCATCGCACGCTCCCTCTACCAAAGAGATTGGTGTTAAACCTAAATAATTGTTATTTGGTGTTTGCGTTGAGCATAGACATGATTGGATTACGTCTATCGCAATACGGTTATTCATTTAAGGAGAATAATGGTTACTCTGTTTATTTGAATAATACCTTCAATGGTCTTACACCTAAACTGAATGGTTTATTAAATCTCGATCGTAGTGATACACATGTTCATGCCAAAAGATAGTAATGATAGTACCACCTACTTGTGGCACTGCCACGTAAGTCATATCGGTATAAAACGCATGAAGAAGCTCCATATTGATGGATCTTTGGGCTCACTCATTTTTGAAAAGTTTGAGACATGCGAACCATGTCTATTGGTGTATATGCATGAAGAAACTCCATGCAAATGGATCGTTTGGACTCACTTGATTTTGGATCACTTGAGATATGCAAATCATACCACATAGGCAAGATGACTGGAAAGCCTCGGTTTCAGTAAAATGGAACAAGATAGCAACTTGTTGGAAGCAACACATTTTGATGTGTGCAGTCCAATGAGTGCTGAGGCATGCAGTGAATATCGTTATGTTCTTACTTCACAGATGATTCGAGTATATTTACTTGATGAATCACGAGTCTGAATTATTGAAAGGTTCAAGTAATTTTAGTGTGAAGTTGAAAGATCGTCGTGACAAGAGGATAAAAGATCTATGATATGATCATAGAGATGAATATCTGAATTACGAGTTTTGGCACACAATTAACACATTGTGGAAATTGTTTCACAATTAATACCGCCTGGAACACCATAGTGTGATGGTGTGTCCGAACATCATAGTTGCACCCTATTGGATATGATGCATACCATGATGTCTCTTATCGAACTACCACGATAGTTTATGGGTTAGGCATTAAAGACAACCACATTCACTTTAATAGGGCACCACATAATTTCGTTGAGACGACACCGTATGAACTATGGTTTGGAGAAACCTAAGTTGTCGTTTCTTGAAAGTTTGGGGCTGCGACGCTTATGTGAAAAGGTTTCAGGTTGATAAGCTCGAACCCAAAGCAGATAAAATGCATCTTCATAGGACACCCAAAAACAGTTGGGTATACCTCCTAATTCAGATCCGAAAGCAATAGGGATTGTTTCTTGAATCGGGTCCTTTTTCGAGGAAAGGTTTCTCTCGAAAAGTTGAGTGGGAGGATGGTGGAGACTTGATGAGGTTATTGAACCGTCACTTCAACAAGTGTGTAGCAGGGCACAGGAAGTTGTTCCTGTGGCACCTACACCAATTGAAGTGGAAGCTTATGATAGTGATCATGAAGTTTCGGATCAAGTCACTGCCGAACCTCGTAGGGTGACAAGGATACGTACTACTTCAGAGTGGTACAGTAATCCTGTCTTGAAGGTCATGTTGCTAGACAACAATGAACCTACGAGCTATGGAGAAGCGATGGTGGTCCCAAATTCCGAAAAATGGTTAGAAGCCATAAAACCCGAGAGAGGATCCATGTATGAAAAAAAAGTGTAGACTTTGGAAGAACTACTTGATGGTCGTAAGGCTGTTAGGTACATATGGATTTTGAAAGGAAGACAGACAATGATGGTAAGTGTCACCATTGAGAAAGCTTGACTTGTCGTTAAGATGTTTTTCGACAAGTTCAAGGAGTTGACTACGATGAGACTTTCTCACTCGTAGCGATGCTAAGAGTCTGTTGGAATTATATTAGCAGTTACTGCATTATTTATGAAATCTTGCAGATAGGATGTCAAAACATTGTTTCCTCGACGATTTTTGAGGAAAGGTTGTATGTGATACAACCGGAAGGTTTTGTCCATCCTGAAATATGCTAATAAGTATGCAAAGCTCCAGCAATCCTTCTGAGGACTGGAGTGAGCATCTCGGAGTTGGAATGTATGCTTTGATGATGATCAAAGATTTTGGGTGTATACAAAGTTCATGAGAAACTTGTATTTCCAAAGAAGTGAGTGGGAGCACTATAGAATTTCTGATGAGTATATGTTGTTGACATATTAATGATCAGAAATGACGTAGAATTTCTGGAAAGCATATAGGGTTATTTTGAAAGTGTTTTTCAATGGAAAGCCCGGATTAAGCTACTTGAACATTGAGCATCAAGATCTATAAGGATAGATCAAAACGCTTAATAGTACTTTCAAATGAGCACATGCCTTGACGTGATCTTGAAGGTGTTCAAGATGGATCAGTCAAAGAAGGAGTTCTTGCCTGAGTTGTAAGGTATGAAGTTAAGACTTAAAGCTCGACCATGGCAGAATAGAGAGAAAGGAACGAAGGTCGTCCCCTATGCTTAAGACATAGGCTCTACAGTATGCTATGCTGTGTACCGCACCTGAAGTGTGCTTTACCATGAGTCAGTCAAGGGGTACAAGAGTGATCCAAGAATGGATCACATGACAGCGGTCAAAGTTATCCTTAGTAACTAGTGGACTAAGGAATTTTCTCAATTATGGAGGTGGTAAAAGAGTTCGTCGTAAAGGTTTACGTTGATGCAAGCTTAACACCTATCCGGATAGCTCTGAGTAGAGATACCGGATACGTATAATGGAGCAACAATTTAGAATAGCTCCAAGTAGAACAGTTATTTGGAATAGCTCCAAATAGAACGTGGTAGCTGCATCTAGGAGATGACATAGAGATTTGTAAAGCACACACGGATCTGAAAGGTTCAAACCCGTTGACTATAACCTCTCTCACAAGCATAACATGATCAAACCCAGAACTCATCGAGTGTTAATCACATGGTAAATGTGAACTAGATTATTGACTCTAGTAAACTCTTTGGGTGTTAGTCACATGGGCATGTGACCTTGAGTGTTAATCACATATCGATGTGAACTAGATTATTGACTCTAGTGCAAGTGGGAGACTGTTGGAAATATGCCCTAGAGGCAATAATAAATTGATTATTATTATATTTCCTTGTTCATGATAATCGTTTATTATCCATGCTAGAATTGTATTGATAGGAAACTTAGATACATGTGTGGATACATAGACAACACCATGTCCCTAGTAAGCCTCTAGTTGACTAGCTCGTTAATCAATAGATGGTTACGGTTTCCTGACCATGGACATTGGATGTCGTTGATAACGGGATCACATCATTAGGAGAATGATGTGATGGACAAGACCCAATCCTAAGCCTAGCACAAGATCATGTAGTTCGTATGCTATAGCTTTTCTAATGTCAAGTATCATTTCCTTAGACCATGAGATTGTGCAACTCCCGGATACCGTAGGAGTGCTTTGGGTGTGCCAAACGTCACAACGTAACTGGGTGGCTATAAAGGTACACTACGGGTATCTCTGAAAGTGTCTGTTGGGTTGGCACGAATCGAGATTGGGATTTTGTCACTCCGTGTAAACGGAGAGGTATCTCTGGGCCCACTCGGTAGGACATCATCATAATGTGCACAATGTGACCAAGGGGTTCATCACGGGATGATGTGTTACGGAACGAGTAAAGAGACTTGCCGGTAACGAGATTGAACAAGGTATCGGTATACCGACGATCGAATCTCGGGCAAGTACCATACCACTAGACAAAGGGAATTGTATACGGGATCGATTGAGTCCTTGACATCGTGGTTCATCCGATGAGATCATCGTGGAACATGTGGGAGCCAACATGGGTATCCAGATCCCGCTGTTAGTTATTGACCAGAGAACGTCTCGGTCATGTCTGCATGTCTCTCGAACCCGTAGGGTCTACACACTTAAGGTTCGATGATGCTAGGGTTATAAAGGAAGTTTGTATGTGGTTACCGAATGTTGTTCGGAGTCCCGGATGAGATCCCGGACGTCACGAGGAGTTCCGGAATGGTCCGGAGGTAAAGATTTATATATAGGAAGTCCTGTTTCGGCCATCGGGACAAGTTTCGGGGTCATCGGTATTGTACCGGGACCACCGGAAGGGTCCCGGGGGCCCACCGGGTGGGGCCACCTGCCCCGGGGGGCCACATGGGCTGTAGGGGGTGCGCCTTGGCCTACATGGGCCAAGGGCACCAGCCCCAAGAGGCCCATGCGCCTAGGAAACCCTAGAGGGAAGAGTCCTCAAAGGGGAAGGCACCTCCGAGGTGCCTTGGGGAGGATGGACTCCTCCCCCCCTCTTGGCCGCACCCCAAAACCCATCTAGGGCTGGCCGCCGCCCCTAGGGGGTGGGAAAACCCTAAAGGGGGCGCAGCCCCCTTCCCCCCTATATATATTGAGGCATGGGGCTGCCCATAACACGCGATTTGATCTCTCGTTGGTGCAGCCCTGCCCCTCTCCCTCCTCCTCTTCTCCCATGGTGCTTGGCGAAGCCCTGCGGGATTGCCACGCTCCTCCACCACCACCACGCCGTTGTGCTGCTGTTGGATGGAGTCTTCCTCAACCTCTCCCTCTCTCCTTGCTGGATCAAGGCGTGGGAGACGTCACCGGGCTGTACGTGTGTTGAACGCGGAGGTGCCGTCCGTTCGGCACTAGGATCATCGGTGATCTGAATCACGACGAGTACGACTCCATCAACCCCGTTCACTTGAACGCTTCCGCTTAGCGATATACAAGGGTATTTAGATGCACTCCCCTTTCTACTCGTTGCTGGTCTCTCCATAGATAGATCTTGGTGTTACGTAGGAAATTTTTTGAATTTCTGCTACGTTCCCCAACAGAGAGATCCCCCCTTATTCTTCTTCTTCCTTGACCTTCTCCCTAGATGGGAGAAGGGTTTCCCCTCTGGTCCTTGGCTCCCATGGCTTGGGAGGGGCGAGAGCCCCTCCAACATTGGATCTATCTCTATGTTTCTGCGTTTCTCTGCGTTGGCAGATTCTACCCCTTCACCGTTTCCTTTATATCTGGAGATCCATAACTCCGATCGGGGTGAATCTTTCGCCCAGATCTTTCTCATAAAATTATCTTTCTTGCGCCAGAAGAAGAGCATCAACCGCCTTACGGGTGGACCATGAGGGTCAGGGGCGGGCCTGGGGGGGTAGGGCGCGCCCCCCTACCTCGTGCCCACCTCGGATACCGTTTCGCGTTGATTTTACTTCCAAAAAATCATAAATATTCCAAAAAAAATCTCTGTCCATTTTTTCCCCGTTTGGACTCCGTTTGATATTGGGTTTCTGCGAAACAAAAAACATGCAATAGACAGGAACTGGCACTAGGCACTGGATCAATATGTTAGTCCCAAAAATAATATAAAAGGTTGCCAAAAGTATATGAAAGTGAATAATATTGGCATGGAACAATCAAAAATTATAGATACGACGGAGACATATCAGCATCCCCAAGATTAATTCCTGCTCATCCTCGAGTAGGTAAATGATAAAAAAGAATAATTTTTTATGTGGAATGCTACCTAGCATAATCTTGATCATATGTCTAATCATGGCACGAATATTAAGACACAAGTGATTCAAAGCAATAGTCTATCATTTGACATAAAAACAGTAATACTTTGAGCGTACCAATAAAGCAATCATGTCTTTTCAAAACAACAAGGCAAAAGCAAGCTTATCCCTACAAAATCATACAGTTTGGCCATGCTTCATTTTCGTCACACGAAAATGCTCCCATCATGCACAACCCCGATGACGAGCCGAGCAATTGGTTCATACTTTTTAACGCGCTTTAGCTTTTTCAACCCTCACGCAATACATGAGCGCAAGCCATGGATATAGCACTATAGGTGGAATAGAATATAATGATGGAGGTTATGTGGAGAAGACAAAAAAGGAGAAAGTCTCACATCAACTAGGCGTATCAACGGGCTATGGAGATTCCCATTAATAGATATCAATGTGAGGAGTAGGGATTGCCATGCAACAGATGCAATAAGAGCTATAAGTGTATGAAAGCTCAACAAAAGAAACTAAGTGGGTGTGCATTCAACTTGCTTGCTCATGAAGACCTAGGGCATTTGAGGAAGCCCATCGTTGGAATATACAAGCCAAGTTCTATAATGAAAATTCCCACTAGTATATGAAAGTGACAACATAGGAGACAATCTATATGAAGAACATGGTGCTACTTTGAAGCACAAGATATGAGACTCACTACATGAAGAACATGGTGCTACTTTGAAGCACAAGTGTGGAAAAACAGATAGTAACATTGCCCCCTTTTTTTGGTGGGCTTCTTTGGCCCCCTTTTTATTTAGGCTTCTTTGGCCTTTCCCCTTTTTTGGGAGCAATGTTCTATAATGATGATCATCACACTTTTATTTACTTACAACTCGATATTACAACTCGATACTGGAACAAAGATATGACTCTATATGAATGCTTCCAGCGGTGTACCGGGATGTGCAATGATCTAGCGTAGCAATGACATCAAAAAACGGACAAGCCATGAGAACATCATGCTAGCTATCTTACGATCATGCAAAGCAATATGACAATGAATGCTCAAGTCATGAATAGGATGATGATGGAAGTTGCATGGCAATATATCTCGGAATGGCTATGGAAATGCCATGATAGGTAGGTATGGTGGCTGTTTTGAGGAAGATATAATGAGGCTTATGTGTGATAGAGCGTATCGTATCACGGGGTTTGGATGCACCGGCGAAGTTTGCACCAACTCTCGAGGTGAGAAAGGGCAATGCATGGTACCGAAGAGGCTAGCAATGATGGAAGGGTGAGAGTGCGTATAATCCATGGACTCACATTAGTCATAAAGGACTCATATACTTATTGCAAAAGTTTATTAGCCCTCGAAGCAAAGTACTACTATGCATCCCCCTAGGGGGATAGATTGGTAGGAAAATACCATCGCTCGTCCCCGACTGCCACTCATAAGGAAGACAATCAAAGAAACACCCCATGCTTCAAATTTGTCACACAACGGTTACCATACGTGCATGCTACGGGACTTGCCAACCTCAACACAAGTGTCTCTACAATCCACAACCACCCACTAGCATAACTCTAATATCACCATCTTTATATCGCAAAACTATTGCAAGGAATCAAACATATCATATTCAGCGATCTACAAGTTTATGTAGGATTTTATGACTAACCATGTGAATGACCAATTCCTGTTATCTCTCTAAATAGATATAAGTGAAGCAAGAGAGTTTAATTCTTTCTACAGAAGGTATGCCCACGCTCTAACAAGTATAAGTGAAGCAAAAGAGCATTCTACAAATGGCGGTTTTCTATGTAAAGAGAAACAGGCAATCCAACTTCAAATGATATAAGTGAAGCACATGAAGCATTCTATAAAGCCATGCTCAAAAGATTAAAGTGAAGTGTAATGAGCATTCTATAAATCAACCAAGGACTATCTCATACCAGCATGGTGCATAAAAGAAAAATAAAAACCTAATTGCAAAAGACGCTCCAAGACTTGCACATAATGCATGAACGAAACGAATCTGAAACATACCGATACTTGTTGAAGAAAGAGGGGATGCCTCCCCAGCATCCCCAAGCTTAGACGCTTGAGTCTCCTTAAATATTTACTTGGGGTGCCTCGGGAATCCCCAAGCTTGAGCTCTTGCCTCTCTTCCTTCTTCTCACATCGAAACATCCTCGATTAGACACTACATCCACACAAAACTTCAACAGAAAACTCTGTAAGATCCGTTAGTATAATAAAGCAAATCACCACTCTAAGTACTGTTGCTAACCAATTCATATTTTGTTTTTTCATAGTGTCTACTTTAACATAACTTTTTCATGGCTTAATCCACTGATATAAATTGATAGATTCATAAAAACAAGCAAACTATGCATCAAAAACAGAATCTGTCAAAAACAGAACAGTCTGTAGCAATCTGAACATTCACCACAATTCGGTTACCCCAAATATTCTACCAAAATTAGGTAAAATAAACAAGTTGTATATCAAGACAGTGCAAAAGGAATCAGAACCAATTGAAGTCCCAGTTAAAAATGTAAAATCGTGCACTACAGACAAAGTTTCTGTCTTGCACCGTACAAACCAACAAGCATTGTAAACATCCTAAAGGCAAACCTTGGCACATTATTTTTATAATACAATGGAATTGTACAAGGGGATAATTATTTTTATTGAAAAGTTTCTGTAATCAAGATTCACAAAGTTCCCATGGGCCTGAACAAGTTTAAGGACGTCCCCCACTTTCACAATGCTCGTCTCTCTCACTTTCACTTCTCTTTTTGAAAAGTTTTGGGTTCCCCTGTTTATTTTTGTTGTTTTTAAACTATATGAAAGCACTCAACAGAAATAAATGACTCTCTAAAACTTCCGGGTTGTCTCCCTGGCAGTGCTTTCTTTAAAGCCATTAAGCTAGGCATTTAGTGCTCAAGTAATGGATCCACCCGAATCCCAAGGTATATCAAAGCCAATTTTAATTAACAATGATTTGTAATTTAGTAGTAAGCACAAAGTAACATATATCATGCAAAAACAAAGTCTAACTCTCTTCCTATGCATCGGCATGTCATAAAAGAAGAGTTAATGCACACCAAGTAAAGGCCAATGCCTAGTATAAGCAGTTTCTTGCAATTTCATCGTGTTGGAAACATAAAGAGGCGGAGATGTAGTTCCTCTCTCATAATAATTGCAAGTAGGAGCAGCAAACACATGCATATTATATTCATCAAAATCATCATGTGTAACGGTAAAAGGAAACCCATCAATATAATCCTTAATAAGCGCAAACTTCTCCGATATAGTGTAGTCGGGAGAATTCAAAAAGATAATAGGACTATCATGCGTGGGTGCAATAGCAACAATTTCATGTTTAACATAAGGAAATATAACAAGTTCATCTTCATAAGCATAATTCATATTGGCATCTTGGCCACAAGCATACCAAGCATCATCAAAAAGGGATATTTCAAGAGAATCAACGGGATCATAACAATCATCATAGCAATCATCATGGCAATCATCATAGCAACCATCCCTCGGTAAGCACGAAGGGGAATTAAATAATGTATGAGTTGGAGGGTTACTCTCATTAGAAGGTGGGCACGGGTAGCTAATCCGCTCCTCCTCCTTTTGTTCTTCGCTCTCCTCATCATCTTTTTCATCCAATGAGCTCACAATTTCATCAATTTCTTCTTCCATAGATTCCTGCAAAATATTAGTCTCTTCTTGGACAGCGGAGACTTTCTTAATAAGTGCATTAATTTCATAATTGTATTTATAATTCTCATAGCAATATTTGAGGATAGCTAAATTTTTAGATCTATGACAAGCATCATCAAAATCCTCAAACTCTTTAAACATGGATTCAATTTCATAAGCACCCATAAAAGCAACAAATTCTTCTATTTGTTCCACATCATAGTAATCATATATACCTCTACAATAAGAAGCCAAGGTTTCATTATCATTAAATTTGCATTGCAATCGCCTGTTTTGCGGCAGCTACCGCTGTTGCGACTGTCTGAGATGATTTCTTCTCAATCGCAATCTCAACCTTCTTGTCGATGCTTTCTTTAGTTAACCTCCGTCTTTCCTTTTTCTCCTCCGTGGTCTCACGGTAGTACTTCTTCCATGTGGCGCTGTCTCCGACACCGTGCACGCGTCCATACGACGGTCGAGTATCCACCGGTTGTTGTTTCAATATGTTCAACGCCCGGTTGAATGGAGTGTCCCACTTGGGCCTCGCCAATGCCTCAGACGGCGAGTCGCTTTCGGCCGCAATCGGTGTTGCTCTCTCTGCAAAAGGCACAAGGATCGTTTACAAATATAACTAACGTGTGCAGTTTAAATGATCAGAAACTAAAATTACCAGCAGTCTCATGAACTTCGTAATGACCGGTGTTGTCTCGTAAACCTTCTTCACTGGGTCCCAACGGTGTCGGGCCCTCAGGACGTCACGCTCCTGCGGGACGGTGAAATCCGCCAAGGGGTCTGGGATGCCCAGACTCGCGGCTTCCACGTCCTCCTTGGCCCATTTGGACCTCTTTCCGCTGTAACCACGGCTTCCGAGTTGATGTGTCCCAATGTTCCTCTTTTGAAGCCCCTTCATGTACTTAGACTTTTTTTGGCAGCTTCGGCCTCGCAAGCCTCCTTGAATATTTGAAACTGATCTTCCGTGATTGTCGGACTATCCTTTACAATCTCGGAGTAGGGTTCCCCGTCGTTGATCTTTGCTTTCACTCGATTTTTCTAGGCGGCCAATGCGTTGCTAAACTTGGTCATGGCGTGTTTGTTTATCTTCTTCATTGTCGGGTCCTTGTCTGGATCTTCATAATCCTTCTCATTCCGGCCCGGGAACAAGAATATCTGGTGAAACTTCTTTAGGAGGGAGCTCCTCATATTTTCTATCTTCTTTAGATTCTCATCGTTGATGGTGGCGGTTGTCCGTATGATGCAGCCTATTTGATTGACGTAGCACGCGCGCGCTTCCTCGGGCGCCTTTGGCTCAAAATTGCCGTCGTCCACCTCCGTGACCACCAGTCTAGTAGTCCTGAGTTTGTTAGGAACCCGTTGCCTCTTTGCTTTCGGTTCTACACCAGCTCCGCTCCCCGAGGCAGCACCGGTCTCAGCGCCGGTCTCGATGCCGGTCTGAATCTCAGCGCCGGTCTCAGTCTCAGCACCGGTCTGCGTGTCGGTCTCAGCACCGGTCTACGTGTCGGTCCCAGTCCGCGATGCCACCGGTGGGCCCAGCAACAACATCTGTTGATTGTCAGTAAGGCTAAAAAATTCGTCTGCCGCCCGGTAGACGTCATCGCAATCACCAGAACCCTGTCCTTCATCGTTGCTAGCCATGTTTCCTATGATTAAATCTAGTCAATTAATTCTAGACCTAATAAAATGAATAATGACATAAAAAAGGACTATTGTTTTGCAGGAATGTTGACTCCTTCCTGGTGCGGCAAATCCCGGGCACTCGATATGTCCTAGTTTGTAGCACAAGTCATGCCGAAATTCATGGGAAATTTCGGCATGACCTTTGCTAAAAAGTGGACAAATCGAGAACCTGAAATTTGCCGGAGGAGAAATGAATCAACATTTCGGCAAAACATAGGCCACCCAGCATCATTCCCTGGAAACAACAAAGCCACTTGGGCACAATCGAACAACTTCAATGAAGAGATATAACATGACCACTTCAATGAAAAATAAAATTTGCCTAAATTCTTTTCCTTGAAAAATAGTGGTCTTTTCAAAAATCAAAACCCTTTGCAAAATGACCTCACTAAACACAGAACCCAATTAAATTGCAAAGGAACTCCATTTCTCTAACCCTTCTGACCTAATGCTCTAAAATAAAATTTTCCTCTAAACTAGCCAATCTACTTAACCTAGCTTGTTAATCCAACGAACCGAATTAACCTACCTATTTAACCTAGTTAGTTAATCTAGTTTACCTAGATAATTAACCCTAATTAAACTAGTTAACGCAGCTAGTTCTCTGTCAAAGCCTAAAATAAATTTTTGCACTAATTAACCTGGATAACTAACCTAATAAAACTAGTTAACGTCACTAGTTCTCTGTCAAAGCCCTAACTAAGTTTTTGCACTAACCTAGATAATTAACCTAATTAAACTAGTTAACCTAACTACTTCTCTGTCAAAGCCCTAACTAAATTTTTGCCCTAACCTAGATAATTAACCTAATTAAACTGGCTAACCTATGCATGAGAGAGAGAGGAGGGGTGGGGCTTATAGATGATGGCTCCGGTGGTGGCGACGGAGGCAGTGGTGGCGAGGGAGGCAGGGGCGTCTCCGGTGACGGCGAGGGAGGCAGGGGCGTCTCCGGTGACGGTGAGGAAGGCAGTTGTGGTGAGGAAGGATCCGGTGGCGTCGACGGCGGCTCCGGTGGCATTGACGAGGCCACGCGGCTCTGTGGCGTTGGGGGCGGCTCCGGTGTCGTCGACGGCGCACGGCTCTGGTGGCGTCGACGTCGGCGGCAAAGTGGGGCGACGGTGAATCGGGGAGACGGCGGCGCGCGGGGTGGGTTGAGGGATTTGGGGGAGAAGTGGTGGTCGGGGGGAAACGGTTTTTTGGTTAAGTCAAACTTAGCGGTAGCACGTTGTGCACAACGCGCTATAGCTAAGATAGCTATAGCGGTTTTTTGCAAAACACGCTGCTGCTATAGCTATGTAAATTTCTTCCTTTTTTAATTTCCTTTTCTATTTCTATAGCGGGGTCTAGGACACGCGCTGCAGCTACGTTAGATATAGCGCCTCTTACAAACAAACGCTACTGCTATGCCTTCCTCCGTTTTTTCGCTTTTTCGTTTATTTTGCTTTACATTTTATTTTTTCCTTTCTCCTTTTTCTATTTCTTTCATTTTCATTTACTTTTCTATTTGCTTTTCATCTTATTTTATTTCCGTTAGTAGTAGCACTCTTCTTAGGAAACGCGCTGCTAATTATGCCCTACCGGTAGCGTGTTTCTTCGAAGACTGCTACTGCTATGCGTAGCCTATCAGTTTGCCAATGGGAATATTAGTAGTAGCGCTTTTGCAGCTACACGCGCTACTGCTAAGGTTGTATCTGTAGCGCGGTTTTTCTTCAATCGCTACTGCTATATAGCACTAGCGCGCTTTTTTGACCCGCGCTGTTGCTAAATTTCTGTGTATAAGGTTTTCCCTAGTAGTGTAAACCGGGGGCTAATGTCCGGGATATACCCCACGGTGTAACCCGGCCAGAAGTATAATCGGGCCGGACTTGGCGACTCACTAAATGACCCGCCCTGACTGGACGACCCACTAAGGGACCCGCCCGAGCCAAGCGACTGATGGGTGACTTGGCAGGCGGGTCAGAGGAATAACAAGGCCCAAGGCCTAGAAGGTGGCTTATGAGAAGACCGGCTCAAGGTGCATGTCCAGTGGGCCGGCTTAAGAGGAAAGCATAAGGAATATTTCCTTGCAAAGGAAGCAAGACTAGGACTCCACTTGTAATAGAGTAATCTTAATCCTACTAGGACTAGTCATGTAACCTACCCCTTCAACTTATATAAGGAGGGGCAGGGCACCCCAAGAGGGACAAGTTTGACAGGTTTTAGACAGGCAAATCAATAGCTCTCGAGATAGAGGTAGCGAAACCTCGTCCTTGTAACCGTGAGCATCACCATGATCAATATCAATGAAGCAGGATGTAGGCTTTTACCTCCACCGTGAGGAGCCGAACTTGGGTAAAATCTCGCGTCTCTCGTCCCGCTCAACCCCTCTCAAGCTACCACATAGATGTGTTGGCCTCACGACTAAATCCTAACACTAAGGACATTTGCCGTGACAAATCAACGACAGAAGTGGACACTTCCGTGATGATAATTTTGGTATTGTCATGGAACACTTCTACGACAGCACGGGTATGACTATCTTGATTCTGTCATAAAATCGTCATGGATGTACATGCATGACAGAAAACATGAACTACTATGACAAACACGTATCATCACAGAAGTGTATTTTTTTGTAGTGTTTGATGCAATCTTGGCTGCTTTCCGCAAATCTTTCCCAAATGCGTCTTAGCTAGCACACACCTACAGTAAAATGAGGAATTTACTTCATGCAGTTGGAATTGGATATGATATGATCCATGTTTGTAAGAATAATTGTGTTCTGTTCCGGAAGGATTATGCCAACTTAAGTGAATGCCCAAAATGCAAATCATCAAGATGGAAAGATGGCGATGATGTGAAGACATTTTCCAATTATACCAAGGTTGCCAACGTAGTTTCATGATGCTAAGACAAGAGAGGATGTACTGTGGCATTCTAGGAACCATGAGTACAGAGATCATAATGTAATGAGCCATCCATCTCATGGTAGTGACTGGAAAAGCTTCAATCAAAAACACAAAAAGTTTGTTGCTGACCCGAGAAACATTAGACTTGGCTTAGCTACAAATGGATTCAACCCATTTGGCCACCAGAGCGCCACATATAGCTTGTGGCCAGTTCTTGTTTACCTCTTACAACACCAAATGTCTGCACCAAAGAATCAAACCACATGATGGCCTAGCTCATCCCAGGTCAAAAAAGTCCTGGAAAGGATTTTGATTTATTCATGGAGCCTCTTGTGGAGGAACTTCAACAGCTAAGGAGGGGTGTTCTCTCGAGACCTATATAGCAGCCCACCTGTTGATTTCTTTCTCCATGTTGTTATAATTTGGTGCATCCATGATTATCCGGCCTTGGGCACTATGTGAGGGCGAACGTCACATGGTTAAAATGCATGTGTTCTCCGTGACAATCCGCTGTCATATGCAATACTTAGCAAGATCTGTTACATTGGACACCACTGTTTCCCTGCCAAGGACAAGCCGTGTCCTACAAAATACCTAAGACATGTGTTAATGCAAAGCATGACAACCGTGATGCGCCAAAGAGGCTCACCGGTGATGAGTTGCAAGCGGAATTAGAGAAGGTCAGGCATATTACACCAGGAAACCATCCTGATAATGGTAGAGGGAAAAGGAAGCGTGGCAGGATAGAAGAGAGATTATTGTTTACCCGCATGTCCACTTTATGGGACTTGTTGTATTGGAAAGATTTGGTTCTGCGGCATAATCTTGATGTGATGCACATCGAGAAAAATATATGTGAGAGCATTGTCAGCACACTTTTTAATATTGAAGGCAATACGAAAGATACCTTAAAATCTAGGATTGATTTGACACACCTTGGTATCAGAAAGGATTTGCGGGTGGAAGATGATGGTGCATCACGGGATATGGCACCAGCTGTGTACGTCTTGGACAAGGTAAAAAGAAAAGAATTCTGCAAGGCCCTGTCACATGTGAGATTCCCACATGCATTTGCTTCCAACTCTGAAAGGAGAGTCAGTGCAGATGGAAACAAGGTACAACGGTTGAAAACTCATGACTGCCACGTCCTACTTCAAATGGTTTTACTTTTTATCCTTAGAGGATTGGGCCGCCCTGACATATACAGAGTAGTTGCAGAGTTGGGACAATTCTTCACGGAACTCTGTAGTAGAAATATCAGGATAGATGCTTTGGAGCGTCTCAGAGACAAGATACCAACTATCCTATGCGACCTTCATAAGATATATCCTCCGGCCTTCTTTGATGTGATGGTGCATTTGGCTGTTCATCTACCTGGTGAGAGGCACTAATTAGAGGACCAATATAGTATGGCTGCATGTACCCTATTGAAAGGCGGCTAGGCACTTTCAAGGGCTATGTTAGGAATAGAACTAGACCTGAGGGTTCCATTGCAGAGGCCTACATTGCTACAAAAGCGTTGACATTCTGCTCAAAATACATTGAAACAGCTGATTAGCTTAGCAAAGAGGTGGGTGAAGACAATCTCGGGCTCAATGTTTTCGATTTTTCTGTTCGAGTTACAGGGAAGAGTCGACAACACGACAAACCTAAAGATTTGGACAAATTGGTTTGGTATGTGTTGAATAACTATTCTAAGATACTACCTTATATCAAGTAAGTGCTAAGTACTAGAGCTTATACATTGTAATCTAATAAACTTGCAGCACATTCTTATATATTTAGATGTTTGATGCGATCACTATGTTGTGCAGCATCTACAAAAAGGAGTTACTGCTGCAAAATCCAAGAAACATTGACAAACTGGCTATGGCAGGATTTGCGAAATGGTTCAAGAGCCATGTAAGCTTTTGAATTGCACTGTCAGTTTTTTAATATATTGAGTACATAAGATGATCAGCTTGTCTATTTTCTAACCATAGGTTAAGAAGATGCAGAAGGATGGGCAGGCAGTTGATGATGCCCTTTACGCACTAGCAATGGGTCCTGATACCTGCGGAAGACATTATGTGTGAGAGCCTGAATTTTGGCCCTTTCTTTCTATTTTGTTTCTCCGAGGTTTTTGCCTGAGTTTTCTTTTTTCGTGGCTTTGTGGTCTGGAAACTGAAGAAGATGCCCTCTTCTTTGTTTCCAGAGTGGGTTGTCATTCCCAAATCCTTCCCTAGACCCTGCCATTTTCATTCTAGCCCAAATCCCAATATTCTTTTTATTGGGAATATTCCTTTTCTATTAAAGGAATAACTCAAATTGTCCTAGGTTGTGAAGCAACCTATATTTCCATCACTCCTAAAATTCCCAACTAATTCTCATAAATTGTTTGGGTAATATCTTTCACAAATATGGCAAAATATTTCATTTGTCATGTTTATCATCATGCTCAAATAATTCATTTCCTATTCTGTCCTAAATGGCACATTGTGAAGCAAGTGTTATTTTCCTTTGCCCAATTGACCTCAAACTCCTTGGACATCTTTTCATGTCCATATCATTGCCACATGCCAAAATGCAACCTCATTTTCCTAGTAATTATTTAATTATGATTTTCCAAGGTTTCTATCCAAAAAGAAACTTTGTGAAGGAGGTACAAGCTAGGCATATCCAAATGAGTTTCCATTTTGCATGATTCTTCATATCAACATATCATAGCCTTCCACCAATGTAGAGATCATGCATGCCCCCATGTGAGCTCATCTTTAATTCTTAGATTCTGCCCAAAATTTTAGTTTGTGAAGCAAGTATGTTTTATCTTGCTCCATTATGGCTGCAAATTTTTCTAGGAATTATATTATCCATATTACATATCTCCACCAATTTTGGGCATATTTCATCAAGCCATTATTCCTCTGAATTTTTGCAAGTTTCTGTCCAGAGGAGATGTTTGTGAAGAAAGTACCATTTTAGCTTTGCCAAATGGTATGACCCTTTTTGAGCATCTTCACCAGACCAAATGACCCTGGCTTGCCCAAATTGAGATCAAATTGATACTCTATGTGAGAGCATCATCATGATCTTCATTTCTGGACCAAAAATGCAGTTGTGAAGCAACTATATTCATTCCTGGTCCATTTCTCCTCAAACTCCCCAGGACTGTAGTCCTTCCTAGCCTAAACACCCCAGACATAACATTTTTCCCATAGCATCTCTCTGTTGATCACACTTAGTTGATAAAGTTTACTGCAGTAAACTTCAGAGCCCATTTACCATTTAACCACTACATATTTAACCAACCTACCAGTGCAATTAAAACCTCCCTTGGAAGGACTTACCCCTAGACAACAATTGCCAGCCATTTGGCTCTTCTGGATGCCAGTCTGTGCGATGACCATCGCTTTGGCGTGCAATGGCCGCGCCTAGAATGGCTTCTTGCTCAGGCCCCTCCTCCTCTCATCGTCTTCGCGCTTGTGAGTATGTCCAACAGCTTCACCGCGTCGTTGCGGTCCTCCTGGAGCCATCTCCCCCTCCGTAAGCCCTCCATCATCGCTCGTCGCCGTGCACCCACGGGCGTACTGTGGCCGACCGAGCCTTAATGGCGCCATGGCCGCTTCCCCTCTGTGCCCGCGGCCCCTCCCGCCCTGTGCGTCTCTGTACCCCTTCCGCACCTCCCTCGTCGCCTTCTCGGGCCGCCCCGTGCTCGCTGAGCCTTGCTAGAGCGTCGGCCGGATGCACAAGGCGGCACCCGAGCCCGTGCCCCTCGCCTTGGCTATAAGTAGCCCCTCCCCGTGCAGCCCAAGCACTCCAGCAGCCTCACCACCCTCCTCTGGTCCCGCCCGACCACTCCACCGAGCTCTAGGAGCTCCTGAGCCCTCCTATGGCCACCATGGCCACCGCGAAGCTTGGCTTAAATCCGAGCCGTCCGAGCCCTCCTCCTCCCTCCTGACCTCACCATAGCTCCACCCAGACCCCGCCGGTCCTCCCCATGCCCTCGCCCCATCGCCGGAGCCACCTTGGACGCAAGCCCCATCACCACCCGAAGCTCCCCTCTGTCGTGGTCGTAGCTCCGCCCTTCCCCGTGCTCCCCGGCGCACGCGAAGCCCCTAGATGGGTGCGCCTCGGTCCCCTGAGCATTCCGATAGCCGGAACTCTACCGGAGGTGACCGGAGTCGCCCGGGGCGGTCGCCGGCGCCTGCGCCCCTCCCTCTGTTCTGCGCCGCGTCGGGAGGAAGAAGAGGAGGAGCGGGAGGAGAGAGAGGAGAGAGTTGACCAAGCGCTGGGACCCTGCGGCCCCACCAGTCAGTGACCCGGGGAGTTTACCCTGCTGGCGCTGACGTGGATAAGTAGAAGCATAGTTCCCGGAATGCGCTTTCAGTTTTTCTGTTTTGCCCTAGTCTATAAAAATTTCTATTAGAGATAGATCCCTCGCAGAAAAACAACTATAATTTTTTGCTCATAGGTCCAAATAAGGTGATTCCAAAGGCTACTTCTTCGTTTCGTCAAGCCCGTTCTGATGATTTCATTTTCGGTATGGTTCAACATTGTGAAAATGACCTTTTTGCCCTTGCACGTAAATAGCCCCTCCGAGAGAGAACGGTTTTCGACAAATCTTTCCACGATCATTCCGCACTTCTCCCCAGTGCATTCTTCATCCCCAGGCAAGCCACAATACCCACTTGCATGATAGTCATGCAGTAGCCATTGTTTTCAACTTGAATATTTATGAAATGTTTGCTTGTTTAAAATATGGTTATCGTTGTTTCGGTAATGCTTCTGGGTTAGTGCTTACTTTCTTGCTATGTTGTTATGCACCTCGTTATCATGCCCTGCTAGTTGCTAGTATTCCTTTCATATGCTTATGCTTGCTAGTAGTACATGTTGATGTTGGTGATGGTCTTCGGTGCATAACTGTCGTCTGTCCCGAGAACCGTTGTTATGCATGTTCCATTGCATCCAGTTGGTTAAATGCTTTCATGGTGGCATTGTTAGTATGTTCTTGCATGATATTATTGTTGATGCTAGTGGTCATGCTATGTTTCTGAGAAGTATGTACTTGTGATGTTCATGCTAGTCAGTATGCCATGCTCAGTTGGATATGATTCATTGTTGATATGTTGCACACCCATGCTTGTGTTGATATCATGTTCATGCATTGTAATCTGCATCATATTATTTCATCATGGCTCAGCATATTTGCATTCAAGTTTAACCGGATTAAATTGAACTTGAACAACTATTGGTTGAGGCATGGTGCCACCATATCGAGCTGACTAGTGCAACCACGCTTGCCTTTATGGGAAGGACCTAACTAGGTCTATTGTCATGCCTCTCGCTGGTGCCTCCCACGAGGGAAGGTTATGGGCACGCGCTAACCTGATCAGGTAGGCGGACATAAGCCTTGTGTGCTCGTTGTTGTTATTATGGTACCTTGTCCCCGTTTGGGGCCGTTTACGTTTTGCCACGATGGTGGCCGGTGGTGTCTTTGGTAGACACGGGGCCACGCATGACTTAGCCCAGTGGGGAGTGAGTCGGAGTGGCCGGGAGAGTGTCATGGCAGTAGATCGGTTTTGTCGGAATGCCATTGGTCCACCCGAATGGGAGTGCGAGGCCATGGGTTCCGTGGTGTGGGTATAGTGTGCTAACCTCTGCAGAGTGTGTGTTAAATCAATCGATAGCCGTGCCCGTGGATAAGGGCCCAGTTCATGTCGGTCACACTATGGGTCAACAGTAATAATAATGATGTGCTTAATAAAAACACTGTTTCGATGATGAAAGAAGTTGGTTGATATCTATTATGATCGTGAGAGGATCACCGGGGTATCGTGGATACGAGTTGTTGTATATTCGTGATGTTGTGCGAGAATCATGGGTAAAGATCAAGCTCCTTGTGGTCATGTAATGATTACTACGGTATTGTTTATACCAAGCTTGATTTGATCCTAAGATGATCGTGTGATATCCGAGGTGGGTAAGTGATGCATGTGATGGTTATGAGGTAACCCGAGCAGACTAAGTTGTGCATGGTAGTTTCATCATGTTGCATGCAGTATCGTCAGATTTATAATTTCATGCCATGCTCATATTGGGCTAGCTGTACCATGTTCAGATTGTTCATGCTATGTTGTTCTAATGATATCATGATAATCACTGCTTAACCTGTAATTGTCATGTTGTTGTTTGTCTTGAATGCTTCTGGATTATTGTGAACTTGCAAGTACATTCAATGTACTGAACTGGCATGTCATGCCAGTTTGCAGGTCACTCCGGATTTGGTTGCTTGTTTGCCATGGAGTCCTTGCTTGCAAGCTAGGATAAGCGTTCCAGTCAGAGTCCCTGCAGAGTGGAGTTCACCATCGTCATCATTCTTCCGTTGCTTTCGCTATTTCGAGTTGTCTGCTGCTCGCATAGAGCAACAGTGGCAGGCGTAGTGTCGCCGTGCCGATGTAACCCTTGTACCAAAATAGATTATAATAAAGAGCTGGTTTGTTCTATGCTAAGCAGTGACGTATTCCAGAAGACTTCATCTCGATCTCTGGGCTGGAATACGGGGCGTTCCAGTTTTCTCTGAGCCAGGGTGCCACGGGCTTGGTATTAGAGCAGGTCTGGCTATAGGACGCCCTAGACCGCGCGAACGTTAGAAAGCGGTTGTATAGACCCCAGTTGGTTTGTTGCACTTGATTGCTGCATTTGTTTGTCACATAGCATACATATAGATTATTATTTGGTTGCTAACGGTTAATCTTGTGAGTGTAGGTGGCATCGGTTATGATCCACTGCCTGCACCATCTTTCTTAGCATGTCTGCTCTTTGGTGTTCGGCGTCATATCTGTCCTAGCAGAGTGATGCCCTGGTACCCCGTGTTCCAGACACCATTTGTAGGAGTTATGCTCAGGTATCGTGTATATATTTTTCTGCCACCCACCCATATTATATCGGTGATAGACTAGTTTCTATCCCGAATCATGCCATCCATCTCATCCCTCTGGCAATCCTTACTGATCTTGGTTATCAGAAAAGGGCAATGCCAGCGAGCCTTGCTTTTCCACCGCTACCCTACCCAGTCATTCCATTCTTTGGACGTGTACGAATCACTTTCGTATGCTTGATGATGGTGTGGTCATGACTTTTGTGTCTCGGTACTTGATCGTCAAGTCTGTCCTCACCTGTGCATCCGTCTAGATGCAATCGGTGTTTAGCCAGTGCTTGGGGTAACCTTGGATACGCCAATCCTTCCACACATGGATATAACTTTCGTGCACACCACCACAACATATTAGACCGTAATACCGGAGTTTCCGGGAGATTTGTGTGCTTAGGTGTGCATGCATATTATAGTGTGAGTAGCAGTAATATGTGATGTGCTTGATTAATTATATTAGTAGTATGCTTGTGTGCTTTTGTTTTAGTCGTTTCTTTTGGTTCTTTAGGCCTTCTGCATTACAAATTTTGCCCCTATTAAAGTTGCTCCTCAACTAACACCGGACCCAGAGAGTCAGCAAGGAATGCGTATAATTGGAAATTCAGCTAAAAAGAATGGAATTATCAGCAGACTACAGTAAATTTGTGAATATCTCGTCTGAATGTCTAAAAAATCCTGGATGGACTTTCAGTATCAAGTTTGTCTCAATGTGCACTCCTCATAGCAGAAATGATCAAATCAGCAAGAAGATAAATTGTGTGCAAGGTTGACAGAATATTATCAAAGCTATGACTTAGATACAAGTTTAATTTCTCATTGAGGATGATTTTGGAACCCAATGTACCTGGGAGCAAGCAAAAATATGGCATATACTCAGAATGGTGGATAGTCCAGCAAAACCCCGTTTCATATAAGAAAATCAATAGCAAAAATATTAAGATGGTTATAGATGTGGAAATCGGTCCGCATACCACAACAAGAAGCTTCTAGTGTACGCAACCCACTCTTCGCTTGCAAGATACCAGAGAAGCTTCCTGTCACATCCCTAGCTTCTGGTGCTGCCTAGTGTTTGCATCTTGCTTGCATCATGTTTAACTTTCATGGAAATTTGAAATGGGGATGTTCAAACCCTAGCATCAAAAGGAATTCAAATAGGTTCAACCAAAATATTTTTCAATGATTTTAAAATGCCCTTTAAAAATGTTCATCATTTCTGGATCAAGGTGGAAGCATCTACCAAAAATGGTTCACATTTTTGCAGGACATATTTGGACTTTGAATTAATCCAAACATATTTGAATTGGGGCTATTTAAATGCTATATATATTTTAGATGCTCCAAAAATATTGGAAATTGTTAAGGGTCACTGGAATAATTCAGAAAGCACCCATAATTACTTCCAGGATTTTATGAAATGGTTTAGCATTATTACTAAACCAAAATAGAGAAACAAAATAGAAAACAGAAACAAATGAGAGAGAGAGAAGTGCTTACCTGTGCAGCCCACCAGAGTCGGCCCAGCTCCTGTGTTGGTCCAGCACTATGCGGCCCAGCCCACCACAGCCGCCGCCGTCTTCAACCTCCTGCCAATAGGCAGGAGGGCGTGTGCTCGATGCAAGCGCACACGCGCCAGCCACCTCATGCTTGCCGCTTGCTCCTGGACGTCGCTAGGTGCACTACACGAACCCCAGAGCCTTCACTTTCGCTCCCCCCTCTATTCGTCCTCTCCCTCGCCCTCTAGCCCGACCCGAGCACCCCCGTCGCCGCCGCTTGTCGCTGCCGTCCCCAGCGCCACTTCCTCGCCTCCCCGCTGTGGCCATCGACTCCGCCACATCGCCCTGGAGCTCCAAGCCAACGGAGGCACGCCCGGAAGCCCTGGAATGTCGCCAGCATCGTCGTCTTCACCGTCGGGCACCGAAGATCGTCGCTGCCGATTTGTCATCCACAGGGCCTCCTCGAGCTCGCTGACCCCCTCTCTGACCCCGCTGTGAGCTCCTCTTCCTCTCCCCCTAGCTCCCGTGCTCGTTTGGCATCCGTAGCCGCCGTTTCCACCGCACCCGAAAGCTTCCCGCCGCTAGCCATGGCGCCGTCGTGGCTATAGCCACAGTGGCTCGAAGCCAAGCTCACTGTTGTGCTCAGCTCACCACCAGGAGCCCGTAGCCACCACCAGCTCCTCCTCCCGCGCACCGTAGCGCCAAACCCGATCCTAGACGAACTCCGGCCACCGCGGATGACCTTGCCGCGCCCAACTCCGGCCACCCCAGCTGCTGCCGCTTGCAGCACCAGATGCGGGAGAGCTCCAGCTCCCCGCGGGTGCCCTCCGCCGCTCGTTTGGGTGCCGGGAGAGCGAACCCGAGCCCTCCGCCGCGCCTGTTGCCACCGGCGATGAGCCGCCGGCTGGTTAGGCCCTATTGACCAGGGGTTTGACCTCTCCTGGGTCGCTGACAAGTGGGCCCTGTCCTAGCTAATCCTAGATTAGTTTTTTTAATTAAGTTTAATTAACCCAACTGACATGTTTAGTTAGTAGTAATTTAACATTAATTAATTTAGGTTAGTTAGTTAGTCACTGATGTATGGACCCCACACGTCAGGTTTGACCTGGACCCGGTCTGTTGACCTGCTGAGGTTAGCATGACCTAATGCTGACGTAGTCAATATTTTCTGGAATTAAAATAAATCAAAATATGATTTAAAATTTCATAAAATGATCTAAACTTCTAAAAATCATAGAAATTCAACCATAGCTCCAAATGAAATAAGTTATATATGAAAAATGATTAGAAAAATCCAATCTATCCATCTGTACCATTTTCATGCATGTTAGATCAAGTTATGACTACTGTTTAGGACAAATCATTTAAATGGCATTTAAACCCTCACATATGGAGTTTGAATTTGAACCCAGGGTTCAAACCAACTCCATTTTACCTATTGCTAGTTGCATTAGCTCAAATCACAGCATATTGACATGTCATGATCATGCATCATATTGTCGCATTGCATTGATTGTGTCTCCTCTCTATTGCCGGTGTTTGTCCCCTCTCAGTAAACATGGTTTCGACGATTATTCGATGACACCGATGGAGAACTATATTATCCTCAGAAGTGCCAGGCAAGCAAAACCCCCTTGTTCATTCCGATACAATCCCACTCTCTCTCCTGCTCTCTTTTACTGCATTAGGACAACAATGACTCATTTGTTACTTGCTGCGGTAGTTGAACCCCTTTCCTCTGCATGACCTGTCATTGCCACAGTAAATAGATGAAACCCACTAGCATGAGTAGGAGTTGTTTGAGCCCTGATGTGCCTACTCATTCATGCTAGTTTGTCATGTCTGCTACTGCTTAGAGTTGAGTCAGGTCTGAATCATCGGGGATGAATCAAAGGTGTGTGAACATGTCCTACTGTGTGTGAGCTAAGTGTGTGAACACGATTTGGTAAAGGTAGTGGTGAGAGGCCATGTAGGAGTACATGGTGGGTTGTCTCATTGAAGCCGTCCTCAGGAACTGAGTTCTGTGTTTGTGATCCATGAAACAGTTACTACCACACATTGGGATCCTTAATTGACTCTCTCGACTTATTAATCAACCTGATCTCTGTCCAGGAGTTGCAACTAGTTTCTGGTGTTTGTAGGTAGTGTTAGTAGTCTACCAAGTGGCACCCGGTACAGGTGGGCTTGGGACAGACTAGGCACCATGGCATGGTGTACCAAGCGTAGATCCCGTCGAGGTGGGCTTGGGAACCCTGCACACATCGTTTGGGGCCGTGAGCAACACCCCGGCCGGATCTCCTTGCGGATGGAACCCGAATAGGCGATAAACCTGGACGAGAGACTTGCGTGGTTATTCAGGTCGTGGCCGACACCCTCGCTGGGCTTCCGCTTGAAGGTTGCCGAGTACATGTTGTGTAAACGACGATAAGTGGTGAGAGCGTGTGTGAAGAAGTACACCCCTGCAGGGTTAAAATTATCTATTCGAATAGCCGTGTCCGCGGTAAAGGACTTCTGGATTGCCTATACAGTTCATAGACAAGTGAAAGTGGATACTCTAAAATACGCAAGATAAGCGTGAGTGCTATGGATGGCATTCTCGTAGGGAGACGGGAGCGGATCCATAGTGGTGTATTGATATGGTGAATATGTGGACTCGTGTGCGCCACCTCAAAAGAGTTACTTGCAGTCGTAGTACAGGATAGCCACTGAGTCAAAGCTGGCTTGCTGCAGTCAAACCCCACCAAACCCTTTGTTGATAATGATGCATATGTAGTTAGTTCTGATGTAAGTCTTACTGGGTACATTTGTACTCACGTTTGCCTATTTTATGTTTTTGCAGAGAGACTTCAGTCTCACTTCTAGTTCCGCGAGAACTTCGACGTTTAGCTTGTTACCTCAGCTACGATCTTGAGCCCTCGGCAGGATCTAGTAGTTAGTCAGGCTTCTCAGCCTTTTTCATTTGTAGATGTCTGTACTCAGACATGTTAAGCTTCCGCATGTGCTTTGACTTGTATGCTCTGAATGTTGGGTCATGAGACCCATGTTTGTAATATCTCTCTCCTTGGAGCCTATTGATTAAAATACTTGAGTTGTAGAGTCATGTTGTGATGCCATGTTGTATTTGCACATATCGAGCATATTGTGTGTATGTCATTGAAATGCTTGGTATGTGTGGGATCTGACTATCTAGTTGTTTATCCTTGGCAGCCTCTCTTACCGGGAAATGTCTCCTAGTGCTTCCACTGAGCCCTAGTAGCTTGCTACTGCTCCGGAACACTTAGGCTGGCCGGCATGTGTCCTTCTTCGTTCCTGTGTCTATCCCTTTGGGGAAATGTCACCCGGTGTCTACCGGAGTCCTGTTAGCCTGCTACAGCCCAGATTCTCTGGAGTCCTGCTAGCCCAGTTGCTACAGCCCGGATTCACCCGCTGATGACCGACACGTTCGTTGTTGGGTCATGTATGCATGTCCCTATAAGTTAGTGCCACTTTGGGTTCACGACTAGCGATGTCAGCCTGGGCTCCTTGCCACATGGATGCTAGCGACACTATCATATACGTGTGCCAAAAGGCGCAAACGGTCCCGGGCCTGGTAAGGCGACACCGGTGGGAATACCATGCGTGATGCCGCAAAGTGATATGAGGTGTTACATGCTAGGTCGGTGTGCCATTCAGTCGGGGTCCTGACACTTCCAAGGCAAGATTCATCTATCTTCCTCAGTATGATACATGGATGATTTCCCGTGCAAGGTACTCTGCCTTCTTCAGTAAGCAACCGCAAAAGCTTCCAGCATAAGGTACTGAGTCTTTCCCCAGCAAAGTTTTTAAGGGGGTAAGCTTCTGAAGCACGATATCCAGTCTTCTTCGGCAAGCTATCCGATGAAAGTTTCGAGCACAAGCCAGCCAATCTTCCTCAGTAAGACATTGGTACAAGGTAGTACGCTGTGAATTGACAGCATATGGCAGTGAATCCAAGAATCAGATCCGCAACAGTTTGTTCAGAAGCAAGAATCATTCGGAACATACGTCTGTCTCGGAATGAGATCCTCATATATATGCGGTGAGCATACCACCGAAATCTTACAAGTCACTCGGATAAGGATCTAACAACCACGTGAGGATGGTTAAGAGAAGAAAGCCGATACACACCATAGTGTGGCAAAGGATTATGAGGATTGACGACATCAGTGTGCTCAGTACAAGTACCTGTGAACCTGGAAAATGATCCTGATGAGCCCTTGTCCCTTTCTTCTCTAGTGACGGCACCACGCCTGCGATATGAGCTATATTTAGCTATCTGGGGTGGATGCCAATTTTTATTTCTCCCTTCAACGACTATCACGAGTTCTGAGCTGCTTTTCGGCCGTCTCGTACAACTGCTGAGTTTCTTTTTGTGATAGTAGCCCTAGAGCTGCTTTTTGGCTATTTTAGGGAGTTGCCACCTTCTTCTTATCAACCCAGTCTCATGCTCTGAGCTACTTTTTTGGCCGTCTTGAGCCTAGGTTGAGTTATTTCAGTAATGTCCCAGATCTGAGTTGTAAAGACTGTTCTGGTGGCTACTGATTTATTTGCCGATTTCTTGCAAGGGTTCGGATGATCATTTTCCTACGGTCAGAACTTGAGAGGTGTTGAACCTGCCATTTAATGGGTTACCCTGTCAAAGGATGTGGATAAGAGTACGCCTGTCAGAATCTTGTACTCGACAGAAACTATGGTCACACAGAGAAACAATATGACCCTGCTCCTTTGCCCAAGGATCTAGACAAGAAACACAGTAAAGAAGGAGCAAGGCCGGTAATGCAGGTATGAAAATTGTTGCAAGACCCGCGTGGTGCAGATACCCCGGACAGTCTAAGTCAGTATTGATCCACATGGATATGCCTACAGCATGAGTAATCGGTATGAGGAATAACAGTCTGGAAGCATGTGCCCTCAGTTATGAGAATCACCAAAGGATAGCTTGGCATGAATAAAATATCGTCCGTCAGAACCACCGCCAGTCAAGTCTGCAGATATTAGCATGCAGATCAAACCGTTTATGCTAGCTGCGACAGGAGACAGTCAAATATTTGTCACGGATCCGATATTCAAGGCAGTGGAACCAGTTAAGATGATTCAGAAATTTCTGCGATGCGTCAGAATCTGTCAGGAAACGGTTATGCTTTAACTCACTGTTTGGAACCCAAACGACCTACAGTTAGTGAATAAACCCAATGCAATGAGTCAGAGCTTGGGTGTTCATCAGAAAAACCTGATTATCACTTTGTGAAAGGTTGTCAGTGCCGGATGACACACCCAATGAAAATCACTCTTGGATTTGTGAGACGGACATATATTTCAGTCGTGATAATAAATCACAGTAAGCTAAGTCAGCAAATCTAAAAGGAAATTGGAGCCATTATAAACATGAACCGGCAAGGTAAGATCTGTCAAAATGTGGATACAGTAAAGCAAACCACCCAGAGCCAGTCAGATAAAAGTTAGTGGGGACAACAATAAAGGAAAAAGGATACCAGAGTTGGAAATGGTTTCCTTAAGTCAGAATATTCATACTTGTTCCCTGAGCAACCAAATCTCGAGGATGAGATTTCTTTAAGGGGGTAAGGTTTGTGACAGCCTGATTTTTGGCCCTTTCTTTTTCTTTTGTTTCTTTGCCTGAGTTTTCTTTTTCCGTGGCTTTGTGGTCTGGAAACTGAAGAAGATGCCCTCTTCTTTGTTTCCAAAGTGGCTTGTCATTCCCAAATCCTTCCCTAGACCTTGCCATTTTCATTCTATCCCAAATCCCAATATTCTTTTTATAGGGAATATTCCTTTTCTATGAAAGGAATAACTCAAATTGCCCTAGGTTGTGAAGCAACCTATATTTCCATCACTCCTAAAATTCCCACTTAATTCTCATAATTTTTTTGGATCATATCTTTCACAAATATGGCAAAATATTTCATTTTTCATGTTTATCATCATGCTCAAATAATTCATTTCCTATTCTGCCCTAAATGGCATATTGTTAAGCAAGTGTTACTTTCCTTTTCCCAATTGACCTCAAACTCCTTGGACATCGTTTCATGTCCATATCATTGCCACATGCCAAAATGCAACCTCATTTGCCTAGTAATTATTTAATTATGATTTTCCAAGGTTTCTGTCCAGAAAGAAACTTTGTGAAGGAGGTACAAGCTAGGAATATCCAAATGATTTTCCATTATGCATGATTCTTTATATCACCATATCATAGCCTTTCACCAAAGTAGAGCTCATGCATGCCTCCATGTGAGCTCATCTTTAATTCTTAGATTCTGCCCAAAATTTCAGTTTATGAAGCAAGTATGTTTTATCTTGCTCCATTATGGCTGCAATTTTTTTTAGGAATTATATTATCCATATTACATATCTCCACCCATTTTGGGCATATTTCATCAAGCCATTATTCCTCTAGAATTTTTGCAAGTTTCTGTCCAGAGGAGATGTTTGTGAAGAAAGTACCATTTTTGCTTTGCCAAATGGTATGACACTTTTTGATCATCTTCATCAGACCAAATAACCATGCCTTGCCCAAATTGAGCTCAAGTTGATACTCTATGTGAGAGCATCATCATAACCTTCATTTCTGGACCAAAAATGCAGTTGTGAAGCAACTATATTCATTACTGGTCCATTTCTCCTAAAATTCCCCAGTACTATAGTCCTTCCTAGCCTAAACACCCCAGACGTAATATTTTACCCATAGCATCTCTCTGTTGATCACACTTAGTTGATAAAGTTTACTGCAGTAAACTTCAGAGCCCATTTACTATTTAACCACTGCATCTTTAACCAAGATACCAGCGCAGTTAAAACCTAACTTGGAAGGACTTACCCCTAGACTGCAATTACCAGCCATTTGGCTCTTCTTAATGCCAATCTGCGCGGTGACCACAGCTTTAGCGTGCAATGGCCGCGCCCAGAATGGCTTCTTGCTCGGGCCCCTCCTCCTCTCGTCGTCTTCGCGCTCGTGAGTATGTCCAACAGCTTCACCGCGTCGTCGCCGTCCTCCTGGAGCCATCTCTCCCTCCCTAAGCCCTCCGTCATCGCTCATCGTCGTGCGCCCACCAGCGTAATGTGGCCGACCGAGCCTTAATGGCGTTGTGGCCGCTTCCCATCTGTGCCCGCGGCCCCTCCTGTCCTGTGCGTCTCTGTAGCCCGTCCGCACCTCCCTCGTAGCCTTCTCTGGCCGCCCCGTGCTCGCTGAGCCTCGCCAGAGCGTCTGCCGGATGCGCACGGCGGCACCCGATCCCGTGCCCCTCTCCCCGGCTATAAGTAGCCCCTCCCTGTGCAGCCCGAGCACTCCAGCAGCCTCAGAACCTTCGCTGGTCCCTCCCGACCACTCCACCGAGCTCAAGGAGCTCCCGAGCCCTCCTATGGACGCCATGGCCGCCGTGAAGCTCGGCTTAAACCCGAGCCATCCGAGCCCTCCCCCTTCCTCCTGACCTCACCATAGCTCCACCCATACCCCGCCGGTCCTCCCCGTGCCCTCGCCCCACCGCCGGAGGCACCTTGGACGCAAGCCCCATCACCACCCGAAGCTCCCCTCTGCGGCGGCCGTAGCTCCGCCCTTCCCCGTGCTCCCCGGCGTGCGCGAAGGCCCTGGATGTGTGCGCCTCGGTCCCCTGAGCATTCCGGTAGCCGGAACTCTGCCGGAGGTGGCCGGAGTCGCCTGGGGCGGTCGCCGGTGCCGGCGCCCCTCCCTCTGTTCTGCGCCGCGTCGGGAGGAAGAAGAGGAGGAGCGGGAGGAGAGAGAGGAGGGAGTTGACAAAGCGTTAGGACCCCGCGGCCCCACCAGTCAGTGACCTCGGGGGTTGACCCCCTGGTGCTGACGTGGATAAGTGGAAGCGTAGTTCCCGGAATGTGCTTTCAATTTTTCTGTTTTAGCCCAGTCTGTAGAAGTTTCTATTACATATAGGTCCCTGGCAGAGAAACAACTATAACTTTTTGCTCATAGCTCCAAATGAGGTGATTCCAAAGCCCACTTCTTTGTTTCATCGAGCCCGTTCTGTTGGTTTTATTTTCACTATGGTTTGACACTGCGAAAATGACCTTTTTGCCCTTACATGTAAACAGCACCTCCGAGAGAGAGCTGTTTCCGGCAAATCTTTCCGCGATCGTTCCGCACTTCTCCCCGGTGCATTCTTCTTCCCAAGGCAAGCCACAATACCCACTTGCATGATATTCATGCAGTAGCCATGGTTTTCAACTTGAATATTTATGAAATGTCTGCTTGTTTAAAATATGGTTATCGTTGTTTCGGTAATGCTTCTGGGTTAGTGCTTACTTTCTTGCTATGTTATTATGCACCTGGTTATCATGCCCTGCTAGTTGCTATTATTCCTTTCATATGCTAATGCTTGCTAGTAGTACATGTTGATGTTGGTGATGGTCTTTGGTGCATGACTGCCGTCTGTCCCGAGAACCGTTGTTATGCATGTTCCATTGCATCCAGTTGGTTAAATGCTTGCATGGTGGCATTGTTGGTATGTTCTTGCATGATATTATTGTTGATGCTAGTGGTCATGCTATATTTCTGAGAAGTATGTACTTGTGATGTTCATGCTAGTCAGTATGCCATGCTTAGTTGGATATGATTCATTGTTGATATATTGCACCTCCATGCTTGTGTTGATATCATGTTCATGCATTGTAATCTGCATCATGTTATTTTATCATGGCTCAACATATTTGCATTCAAGTTTAACCGGATTAAATTGAACTTGAACAACTGTTGGCTGAGTCATGGTGCCACCATATCGAGCTGACAAGTGCAACGACGCTTGCCTTTATGGGAAGGACCTAACTGGGTCTATTGTCATGCCTCTCGCCGGTGCCTCCCACGTGGGAAGGTTATGGGCGCGCTCTACCCTGATCAGGTAGGTGGACATAAGCCTTGTGTGCTCGGTGTTGTTGTTATGGTACCTTGTCCCCGTTTGGGACCGTTTATGTTTTGCCACGACGGTGGTCGTTGGTGTGTTTGGTAGACACGGGGACACCCATGACTTAGCCCAGTGGGGAGTGAGTCAGAGTGGCCGGGAGAGTGTCTTGGTAGTAGATCGGTTTTGTCGCAACACCGTTGGTCCACCTGAATTGAAGTGCGAGGCCATGGGTTCCATGGTGTGGGTACAGTTTGCTAACCTCTGCAGAGTGTGTGTTCAATATATCGATAGTCGTGCCCGCAGATAAGGGCCCAGTTCGTGTCGGTCACACTATGGGTCATCAGTAATAATAATGATGTGCTGAATAACAACACTAGTTCGATGATGAAATATGTTGGTTGATATTTATTGTTATTGTGAGACGATCACCGTGGTATCGTGGATACCGAGTTGTTGGATATTCGTGATGTTGTGCGAGAATCATGGGTAAAGATCAAGCTCCTTGTGGTCATGTAATGATTACTACGGTATTGTTTATACCAAGCTTGATTTGATCCTAAGATGATCATGTGATATCCAAGGTGGGTAAGTGATGCATGTGATGGTTATGAGGTAACCCGAGCAGACTAATTTTTGCATGGTAGTGTCATCATGTTGCATGCTAGTATCGTCAGATTTATATATTCATGCCATGCTCATATTGTGCTAGTTGTATCGTGTTCAAATTGTTCATGCTATGTTGTTCTGATGTTATCATGATAATCACTGCTTAACCTGTAACTGCCATGTTGTTGTTTGTCTTGAATGCTTCTGGGTTATTGTGAGCTTGCAAGTACATTCAATGTACTGACCTAGCGTGTCATGCCAGTTATAGGTCACTCCGGATTTGGTTGCTTGGTTGCCGTGGAGTCCTTGTTTGCGAGGTAGGATAAGCGTTCCAGTCAGAGTCCCTGCGGAGTGGAGTTCACCACCGTCGTCATTGTTCCGCTGCTAGAGTTACTTCACTGTTTCGACTTGTCTACTGCTTGCATAGAGCAACAGTGGCAGGCGTAGTGTCGCCATGCCGATGTAACCCTTGTACCCAAATAGATTGTAATAAAGAACTGGTTTGTTCTATGCTAAGCATTGCCGTATTCTAGAAGACGTCATCTCGATCTCTGGGCTGGAATACGGGGCGTTCCGATTTTCTCTGAGCCGGGGTGCCACAGGCTTGGTATCAGAGCAAGTCTAGCTATAGGACGTCCTGGACCGCGCAAACGTTAGAAAGCAGTAGTATAGACCAGAGTTGGTTTGTTGCACTTGATTGCTGCATTTGTTTGTTGCATAGCATACATATAGATTATTATTTAGTCGCTAACGGTTAATCTTGTGAGTGTAGGTGGCATTGGTTATGATCCATTGCCTGCACCCTCTTTCTTAGCATGTCTGGTCTTTGGTGCTCGGCGTCATCTCTGTCCCAGCAGAGTGATGCCCTGGTACCCCGTGTTCCAGACACCATTTGCAGGAGTTATGCTCAGGTATCGTGTATATATTTTTCCGCCACTCACCCATATTATATCGGTGATAGACTTGTTTCTATCCCGAATCATGCCATCCATCTCGTCCCTCTAGCAACCCTTACTGATCTTGGTTATCAGAAAAGGGCAATGCCAGCGAGCCTTGCTTTTCCACCGCTACCCTACCAAGTCATTCCATTCTTTGGACGTGTACGAATCCCTTTCGTATGCTTGATGATGATGTGGTCGTGACTTTTGTGTCTCGGTACTTGATCGTCAAGTCCGTCCTCACCTGTGTATCCGTCCAGATGCAATCGGTGTTCAGCCAGTGCTTGGTGTAACCTTGTTTACGCCAATCCTTCCACACATGGATATAATTTTCACGCACACCGCCACAGCATATTAGACCGTAATACCAGAGTTTCTGCGAGATTTGTGTGCTTAGGTGTGCATGCATATTATTGTGTGAGTAGCAGTAATATGTGATGTGCTTGATTAATTATATTAGTAGTATGCTTGTGTTCCTTTGTTTTAGTCGTTTCTTTTGGTTCTTTGGGCCTTTGGCGTTACAAATTTTTCCCCTATTAAAGTTGCTCGTCAACCGACACTGGACCCAGAGAGTCAGCAAGGAATGTGTATATTTGGAAATTCAGCTAAAAAGAATGGAATTATTAGTAGACTACAGTAAATTTGGGAATATCTCGTCTGAATGCCAAAAAAATCCTGGATGGACTGTCAGTATCAAGTTTGTCTCAATGTGCACTCCCCATAGCAAAAATTATCAAATCAGCAAGAAGATAAATTGTGTGCAAGGTTGACAGAATATTATCAAAGGTATGACTCAGGTACAAGTTTAATTTCTCGTTGAGGGTGATTTTGGAACCCAATATACCTGGGAGCAAGCAAAAATATGGCATATACTCAGAAAGGAGGATAGTTCTACAAAACCCCGTTTCATATAAGAAAATCAATAGCAAAAATATTAAGATGGTTATATATGTGGAAATCGGTCCGCATACCACAACAAGAAGCTTCTAGTGTACACAACCCACTCTTCCCTCGCAAGATACCAGAGAAGCTTCCAAGGCAAGATTCATCTATCTTCCTCAGTATGATACATGTATGATTTCCCATGCAAGGTACTCTGCCTTCTTCAGTAAGCAACCGCAAAAGCTTCCGGCATAAGGTATTGAGTCTTTCCCCAGCAAAGTCTTTAAGGGGGTAAGCTTCTAAAGCACGATATCCAGTCTTCTTCGGCAAGCTATCCGATGAAAGTTTCGAGCACAAGCCAGCCAATCTTCCTCAGTAAGACATTCATACAAGGTAGTACGCTATGAATTGACAGCATATGGCAGTGAATCCCAAGAATCAGATCCGCAATAGTTTGGTCAGAAGCAAGAATCATTCGGAACACACGTCTGTCTCGGAATCAGATCCTCATATATATGCGGTGATCATACCACCGAAATCTTACAAGTCACTCAGATAAGGATCTGACAACCACATGAGGATGGTTAAGAGAAGAAAGTCGGTACACACCGCAGTGTGCACTACAAAAAAAAGACACATCCGTGACATTTTGGGGCGACCGAAATTTTTTCTGTCATACTTATGACACTTCTATGATGATAATTGTGACAAAACCCGGTATCATCATAGATGTGGTGGGATCCTACTTTTATGACAAAAAATCATGACAGAATATGGGCTTTTCGTCCTGGGCAGGCCGGAGACGCAGCTGCATGACATTCTTTGGGCCGTCCATGACGGAAAAACCCATGGTAGAAGCGAGGGCGAGGAAAATTTCGGGGAGTTCCCGGTTACGGTGTGCGGTCGGGGGCCGAGCGATGCGTGTTTCTCTCGTACACGTACGCGCGTGTGTGCGAGGCGTTGGCTCTAACTAAAACCGACCGAGGCGTTGGGCTCTAACTGAACCCAAGCAATTGCACTGCAGGCCACGCGTTACTGAACCCGAGCGCTTGATTGATGGCTGTTAACTGCACCCGATCGAGCGATTCCTTCGCTACTGCTGCTAACTGAAGCCGATCAATGTTGCCTCTAGGATTAACAATGAGCGTTGCGGGGGGGGTGGATGAACAGTGAGCGGTGGCGTTGCCTCTGGATGAACATGACACCGATCGATCGAGCCGGTTGGGGCTGGATGAACAGGACCCCGTGGAGGGCTGGATGAATAGGACGACCCCGTAGAGGGCTGGATGAACAGTAGACGGTGGAGGGTGCCCGTGGAGGGGTGGTTGAACAGTAGCCGGTGGAGTAGCGCGCGATAGAGGCTGGATGAACAGGAGCCCGTGGAGGCTGGAGGAGGTCGACAGTAGCCCGTGGAGGCTGGAGGAGGTCGACGGTGGAGATGAATAGTATCCCATGGAGTCCCATTTTGCGGTACGCCACACCTCTCCCGATGAACAGGACCCCCGTTTCGACCGTAGCGCTCGAACACAAGTCTGTTTCGTCCGTTTTGCGGTACGCCACACCCCTCCCGAGCAACAGTACCTCCGTTTTGACCGTAGGAGGTCCGTTTCCTCCGTTTTGCGGTACGCCAGGCCCCTCCCGATGAACAGGATCCCATTTTGAACGTGGTCGGTCGAACACAAGGCCGTCTCCTCCATTTTGTGGTATGCCAGGCCTCATTTCCATTGCCTGTTCCGTCCATGCCCTCCCGATGAACACGACGACGCATTCCATTCCGACCCAGCCGGTTGGCTCCCCATGAGCACGATAACGATGCTGTTTTCTCCGTTCCGACCAAGCCATGTACACGAGCCCTGGCCGTACATATGCGCGATTAGGCGTTCGAGACCCCGCCCATATGTACACATACGTGGATGTATTTTCTTTCTTGCACACCGGTCGTTGTACGTACGTGTACATGCTACGTGCGCGCCTCTACTACGACACGTGCGTGCCTCTACATCCACCAGTATGTACGTACACGTTCGCGACCAGAATGACAATGCTACGTATGCTTCGACCAGGTGGTTCCCGACTGTCAGGCACTTCCTTGCGTGCGAAGATGTAGCTGGTGGGACCCAGCAGTCAAGGGGGCGAATCGTTTTTTTTGCCCGGACACACTTCTTTGCGTGCGAATGTGTAGCTGGTGGTTCCCAGCAGTCAGGGGGCAAATCGTTTTTTCGGACGCACTTCCTTGCGTGCGAAGATGTAGCTGGTGGGTCCCAGCAGTCAGGGGGTGAATCATTTTTTCACGAAATACAGTGGCCCGTCTGGTGGATCCCTGCTGTCAGGTGGAGGAATAATTATTTTGCGTGTAATAAGGAGGTACTTCCTTGCGGGTGCCGTGGACCCAGCTGTCAGCCTCTCCACGTACAGTCCACGTCCGATGGAAGTCATTCCTTGACCACATTGACCATACCGTGCCGAGAGCACCACAGCGGTGGACGACGGCTAGTCCTAGGAAGGGGACGACACGGAGCCGGGGAAGATGCGGCAGGGGATGCACACGCGGAGAGGAGTACGAGGGTCACTGGTTTGGTTGTGGTGTGAGGCTGCCGTCGCCGCAGAATAACAGGGGGTGTGGGTGAGTAGAGGGATGGCCTGGCCAGCGGTGAGAGTAGTAGGGGGCGGTGAGGCCTCCGCGGTAGCACAACCGGCCATGGGAGGCAGGAGAAGGCAGCACGACCGGCGCTGCTTTGGGCGGCTGGAGCAAGAAGACCAGAGGTTGAAGAAGCACGACGGCCGTTGGATGGACATCGTACGGTCATTGCAGCTAGAATTGTTTATATTGACTAAGTTGACAAAGCCCTTGGTACGTCAACTTAGTAGGCCCACAGGTCAGCTTCCGAAACGATGCGCCCCGGATGTCAGGGGGGTGGAATCATTTTTTTTGCGGGTGAAACTAGAATATCCGAGATCGAAGAAGAAGCACGACATCCGTTGGATGGACATCCTGAAGGAAATATGCCCTAGAGGCAATAATAAAGTTATTATTTATTTCCTTATATCATGATAAATGTTTATTATTCATGCTAGAATTGTATTAACCGGAAACATAATACATGTGTGAATATATAGACAAACAGTGTGTCACTAGTATGCCTCTACTTGACTAGCTTGTTAATCAAAGATGGTTATGTTTCCTAACCATGAACAAGGAGTTGTTATTTGATTAACAAGGTCACATCATTAGTTGAATGATCTGATTGACATGACCCATTCCGTTAGCTTAGCACACGATCGTTTAGTATGTTGCTATTGCTTCCTTCATGACTTATACATGTTCCTATGACTATGAGATTATGCAACTCCCGTTTACCGGAGGAACACTTTGTGTGCTACCAAACGTCACAACGTAACTGGGTGATTATAAAGGTGCTCTACAGGTGTCTCCGAAGGTACTTGTTGGGTTGGCATATTTCGATATTAGGATTTGTCACTCCGAATGTCGGAGAGGTATCTCTGGGCCCTCTCGGTAATACACATCACTTAAGCCTTGCAAGCATTACAACTAAAGAGTTAGTTGTGAGATGATGTATTACGGAACGAGTAAAGAGACTTGCCGATAACGAGATTGAACTAGGTATTGGATACCGATGATCGAATCTCGGGCAAGTAACATACCGATGACAAAGGGAACAACGTATGTTGTTATGCGGTCTGACCGATAAAAGATCTTCGTAGAATATGTAGGAACAAATATGGGCATCCAGGTCCCGCTATTGGTTATTGACCGGAGATGTGTCTCGGTCATGTCTACATTGTTCTCGAACCGTAGGGTCCGCACGCTTAAGGTTTTGATGACAGTTATATTATGAGTTTATGTATTTTGATGTACCGAAGGTTGTTCGGAGTCCCGGATATGATCACGGACATGACGAGGAGTCTCGAAATGGTCGAGACATAAAGATTGATATATTGGACGGATATATTTGGACACCGGAAAGGTTCCGGAGAAGTTTGGAGCTCCGGAGGTTACCGGAACCCCCCGAGAGGTATATGGGCCTTATTGGGCCCATGTAGGAGGAAGGGAGAAGGAACAAGGGAGGGGGGCGCGCCCCCCCAGCCCAATCCGAATTGGGGAGGGGGGCCGGCCCCCCTTTCCTTTCTCCTTCCCCCTCTTCCTAATACTACTACTAGTACTATTTCGTACTACTAGTACTCTTTCCTTCCCCCTCCAAATAAGATAAGGAAAAGGGGGGAAACCTACTTGGAGTAGGTTTCCCCCTCCCCTATGGCTCGCCCCCCTTGGCCGGCCACCTCCTCCCCTCCCTCCTTTATATACGGGGGTAGGGGGGCACCCTAGAACACACAAGTTGATCCTTGAGATCGTTCCTTAGCCGTGTGCGGTGCCCCCCTCCATGATATTACACCTCGGTCATATTGTAGCGGTGCTTAGGCGAAGCCCTGCGACAGGAGAACATCAAGATCGTCACCACGCCGTCGTGCTGACGGAACTCCCCCTCGGAGCCTCTACTGGATTGGAGATCGAGGGAGCGTCATCGAGCTGTACGCGTGTCAAGAACTCGGAGGTGCCGGAGTAACGGTGCTAGGATCGGTTGGACCGGGAGGACGTACAACTACTTCCTCTACGTTGGGTCAACGCTTCCGCTTCGGTCTACGAGGGTACGTAGACAACACTCTCCCCTCCCGTTGCTATGCATCACCATGATCTTGCGTGTGCGTAGGAATTTTTTTTGAAATTACTACGTTCCCCAACAGTGGCATCCGAGCCTAGGTTTTTATGGTTTGATGTTATATGCACGAGTAGAACACAAGTGAGTTGTGGGCGATATAAGTCGTACTGCTTACCAGCATGTCATACTTTGGTTCGGCAGTATTGTTGGATGAAGCGGCCCGGACCGACATTACGCGTACGCTTACGCGAGACTGGTTTTACCGCCGTGCTTTGCACACAGGTGACTAGCGGGTGTCAGTTTCTCCAACTTTAGTTGAACCGAGTGTGGCTACGCCCGGTCCTTGCGAAGGTTAAAATAGCATCAACTTGACAAACTATCGTTGTGGTTTTGATGCGTAGGGCATGTTGTGATGTGATATGGCGAAGACATGATGCTATATTTTGTTGTATGAGATGATCATGTTTTGTAACCAAAGTTATCGGCAACTGGCAGGAGCCATATGGTTGTCGCTTTATTGTACGAAATGCAAACGCCCTGTAATTGCTTTACTTTATCACTAAGCGGTAGCGATAGTCGTAGAAGCAATAGATGGCATAAACGACAACGATGCTACGATGGAGATCAAGGTGTCGCGCCGGTGACGATGGTGGTCATGATGGTGCTTTGGAGATGGAGATCACAAGCACAAGAAGATGATGGCCATATCATATCACTTATATTGATTGCATGTGATGTTTATCCTTTATGCATCTTATCTTGCTTTGATTGACGGTAGCATTTTAAGATGATCTCTCACTAAAATTATCAAGTAGTGTTCTCCCTGAGTATGCACCGTTGCCAAAGTTCATCGTGCCCAGACACCACGTGATGATCGGGTGTGATAAGCTCTACGTCCATCTACAACGGGTGCAAGCCAGTTTTGCACACGCAGAATACTCAGGTTATACTTGACGAGCCTAGCATATGCAGATATGGCCTCGAAACACGGAGACCGAAAGGTCGAGCGTGAATCATATAGTAGATATGATCAACATAAGATGTTCACCATTGAAAACTACTCCATCTCACGTGATGATCAGTTATGGTTTAGTTGATTTGGATCACGTGATCACTTAGATGACTAGAGAGATGTTTGTCTAAGTGGGAGTTCTTAAGTAATATGATTAATTGAACTAAAATTTATCATGAACTTAGTACCTGATAGTATCTTGCTTGTCTATGTTGCTTGTAGATAGATGGCCCGTGCTGTTGTTCCGTTGAATTTTAATGCGTTCCTTGAGAAAGCTAAGTTGAAAGATGATGGTAGCAACTACGCGGACTGGGTCCATAACTTGAGGATTATCCTCATTGCTGCACAAAAAAATTACGTCCTGGAAGCACCATTGGGTGCCAGGCCTGCTGCTGATGCAACTGACGACGTTAAGAACATCTGGCAGAGCAAAGCTGATGACTACTCGATAGTTCAATGTGCCATGCTTTACGGCTTAGAACCGGGACTTCAACGACGTTTTGAACGTCATGGAGCATATGAGATGTTTCAGGAGTTGAAGTTGATATTCCAGAAGAATGCCCGGATTGAGAGATATGAAGTCTCCAATAAGTTCTATAGCTGCAAGATGGAGGAGAATAGTTCTGTCAGTGAGCACATACTCAAGATGTCTGGGTATTGTAATCACTTGATTCCACTGGGAGTTACTCTTCCGGATGATAGCGTCATTGACAGAATTCTCCAATCACTTCCACCAAGCTACAAGAGCTTCGTGATGAACTATAATATGCAAGGGATGGATAAGATGATTCCCGAGCTCTTCGCAATGCTAAAGGCTGCGGAGGTAGAAATCAAGAAGGAGCATCAAGTGTTGATGGTTAACAAAACCACTAGTTTCAAGAAAAAGGGCAAAGGGAAGAAGAAGGGGAACTTCAAGAAGAACAACAAACAAGTTGCTGCTCAGGAGAAGAAACCCAAGTCTGGACCTAAGCCTGAAACTGAGTGCTTCTACTGCAAGCAGACTGGTCACTGGAAGCGGAACTGCCCCAAGTATTTGGCGGATAAGAAGGATGGCAAAGTGAACAAAGGTATATGTGATATACATGTTATTGATGTGTACCTTACTAGAGCTCGCAGTAGCACCTGGGTATTTGATACTGGTTCTGTTGCTAATATTTGCAACTCGAAACAGGGACTACGGATTAAGCGAACACTGGCAAAGGACGAGGTGACGATGCGCGTGGGAAACGGTTCCAAAGTCAATGTGATCGCGGTCGGCACGCTACCTCTACATCTACCGTCGTGATTAGTATTAGACCTAAATAATTGTTATTTGGTGCTAGCGTTGAGCATGAACATTATATCTGGATCTTGTTTGATGCGAGACGGTTATTCATTTAAATCAGAGAATAATGGTTGTTCTATTTATATGAGTAATATCTTTTATGGTCATGCACCCCTGAAGAGTGGTATATTTTTGATGAATCTCGATAGTAGTGATACACATATTCATAGTGTTGAAGCCAAAAGATGCAGAGTTGATAATGATAGTGCAACTTATTTGTGGCACTGCCGTTTGGGTCATATCGGTATAAAGCGCATGAAGAAACTCCATACTGATGGACTTTTGGAACCACTTGATTATGAATCACTTGGTACTTGCGAACCGTGCCTCATGGGCAAGATGACCAAAACACCGTTCTCCGGTACTATGGAGAGAGCAACAGATTTGTTGGAAATCATACATACAGATGTATGTGGTCCAATGAATGTTGAGGCTCGTGGCGGATATCGTTATTTTCTCACCTTCACAGATGATTTAAGCAGATATGGGTATATCTACTTAATGAAACATAAGTATGAAACATTTGAAAAGTTCAAAGAATTTCAGAGTGAAGTTGAAAATCATCGTAACAAGAAAATAAAGTTTCTACGATCTGATCGTGGAGGAGAATATTTGAGTTACGAGTTTGGTCTACACTTAAAACAATGTGGAATAGTTTCGCAACTCACGCCACCCGGAACACCACAGCGTAATGGTGTGTCCGAACGTCATAATCGTACTTTACTTGATATGGTGCGATCTATGATGTCTCTTACAGATTTACCGCTATCGTTTTGGGGTTATGCTCTAGAGACAGCCACATTCACGTTAAATAGGGCACCATCGAAATCCGTTGTGACGACACCTTATGAACTATGGTTTGGCAAGAAACCAAAGTTGTCGTTTCTTAAAGTTTGGGGTTGCGATGCTTATGTGAAAAAGCTTCAACCTGATAAGCTCGAACCCAAATCGGAGAAATGTGTCTTCATAGGATACCCAAAGGAGACAGTTGGGTACACCTTCTATCACAGATCCGAAGGCAAGACATTCGTTGCTAAGAATGGATCCTTTCTAGAGAAGGAGTTTCTCTCGAAAGAAGTGAGTGGGAGGAAAGTAGAACTTGATGAGGTAACTGTACCTACTCCCTTGTTGGAAAATAATACATCACAGGAACCGGTTTCTGTGACGTCAAAACAACTGGTGAGGAAGTTGATGATGATGATCATAGAACTTCAGATCAAGTTATTACAGAACCTCGTAGGTTGAACAGAATAAGATCCGCACCAGAGTGGTACGGTAATCCTGTTCTGGAAGTCATGCTACTAGATCATGATGAACCTATGAACTATGAAGAAGCGATGGTGAGCCCAGATTCCGCAAAATGGCTTGAAGCCATGAAATCTGAGATGGGATCCATGTATGATAACAAAGTATGGACTTTGGTTGACTTGCCCGATGGTCGGCAAGCAATTGAGAATAAATGGATCTTCAAGAAGAAGACTGACGCTGACGGTAATGTTACTGTCTACAAAGCTCGACTTGTTGCAAAAGGTTTTCGACAAGTTCAAGGGGTTGACTAGGATGAGACCTTCTCACCTGTAGCGATGCTTAAGTCTGTCCGAATCATGTTAGAAATTGCCGCATTTTATGATTATGAAATTTGGCAAATGGATGTAAAAACTGCATTCCTGAATGGATTTCTGGAAGAAGAGTTGTATATGATGCAACCAGAAGGTTTTATCGATCCAAAGGGAGCTAACAAAGTGTGCAAGCTCCAACGTTCCATTTATGGACTGGTGCAAGCCTCTCGGAGTTGGAATAAACATTTTGATAGTGTGATCAAAGCATTTGGTTTTATACAGACTTTTGGAGAAGCCTGTATTTACAAGAAAGTGAGTGGGAGCTCTGTAGCATTTCTAATATTATATGTGGATGACATATTATTGATTGGAAATGATATAGAATTTCTGGATAGCATAAAGGGATACTTGAATAAAAGTTTTTCAATGAAAGACCTCAGTGAAGCTGCTTACATATTGGGCATTAAGATCTATAGAGATAGATCAAGACGCTTAATTGGACTTTCACAAAGCACATACCTTGACAAAGTTTTGAAGAAGTTCAAAATGGATCAAGCAAAGAAAGGGTTCTTGCCTGTATTGCAAGGTGTGAAGTTGAGTAAGACTCAAAGCCCGACCACTGCAGAAGATAGAGAGAAAATGAAAGGTGTTCCCTATGCTTCAGCCATAGGCTCTATCATGTATGCAATGCTGTGTACCAGACCTGATGTGTGCCTTGCTATAAGTCTAGCAGGGAGGTACCAAAGTAATCCAGGAGTGGATCACTAGACAGCGGTCAAGAACATCCTGAAATACCTGAAAAGGACTAAGGATATGTTTCTCGTATATGGAGGTGACAAAGAGCTCATCGTAAATGGTTACGTTGATGCAAGCTTTGACACTGATCCGGATGATTCTAAATCGCAAACCGGATACGTGTTTACATTAAACGGTGGAGCTGTCAGTTGGTGCAGTTCAAAGCAAAGCGTCGTGGCGGGATCTACATGTGAAGCGGAATACATAGCTGCTTCAGAAGCAGCCAATGAAGGAGTCTGGATGAAGGAGTTCATATCCGATCTAGGTGTCATACCTAGTGCATCGGGTCCAATGAAAATCTTTTGTGACAATACTGGAGCGATTGCCTTAGCGAAGGAATCCAGATTTCACAAAAGGACCAAGCACATCAAGAGACGCTTCAATTCCATCCGGGATCTAGTCCAGGTGGGAGACATAGAGATTTGGAAGATAGATACGGATCTGAATGTTGCAGACCCGTTGACTAAGCCTCTTCCACGAGCAAAACATGATCAACACCAAGACTCCATGGGTGTTAGAATCATTACTATGTAATCTAGATTATTGACTCTAGTGCAAGTGGGAGACTGAAGGAAATATGCCCTAGAGGCAATAATAAAGTTATTATTTATTTCCTTATATCATGATAAATGTTTATTATTCATGCTATAATTGTATTAACCGGAAGCATAATACATGTGTGAATATATAGACAAATAGTGTGTCACTAGTATGCCTCTACTTGACTAGCTTGTTAATCAAAGATGGTTATGTTTCCTAACCATGAACAAGGAGTTGTTATTTGATTAACAAGGTCACATCATTAGTTGAATGATCTGATTGACATGACCCATTCCGTTAGCTTAGCACACGATCGTTTAGTATGTTGCTATTGCTTCCTTCATGACTTATACATGTTCCTATGACTATGAGATTATGCAACTCCCGTTTACTGGAGGAACACTTTGTGTGCTACCAAACGTCACAACGTAACTGGGTGATTATAAAGGTGCTCTACAGGTGTCTCCGAAGGTACTTGTTGGGTTGGCGTATTTCGAGATTAGGATTTGTCACTCCGAATGTCGGAGAGGTATCTCTGGGCCCTCTCGGTAATACACATCACTTAAGCCTTGCAAGCATTTCAACTAAAGAGTTAGTTGTGAGATGATGTATTACGGAACGAGTAAAGAGACTTGCCGGTAACGAGATTGAGCTAGGTATTGGATACCGACGATCGAATCTCGGGCAAGTAACATACCGATGACAAAGGGAACAACGTATGTTGTTATGCAGTCTGACCGATAAAAGATCTTCGTAGAATATGTAGGAACCAATATGGGCACCCAGGTCCCGCTATTGGTTATTGACCGGAGATGTGTCTCGGTCATGTCTACATTGTTCTCGAACCGTAGGGTCCGCACGCTTAAGGTTTCGATGACAGTTATATTATGAGTTTATGTATTTTGATGTACCGAAGGTTGTTCGGAGTCCCGGATATGATCACGGACATGACGTGGAGTCTCGAAATGGTCGAGACATAAAGATTGATATATTGGACGGATATATTTGGACACCGGAAAGGTTCCGGAGAAGTTTGGAGCTCCGGAGGGTTACCGGAACCCCCCGGGAGGTATATGGGCCTTATTGGGCCCATGTAGGAGGAAGGGAGAAGGAACAAGGGAGGGGGGCGCGCCCCCCCAGCCCAATCCGAATTGGGGAGGGGGGCCGGCCCCCCCTTTCCTTTCTCCTTCCCCCTCTTCCTAATACTACTACTAGTACTATTTCCTACTACTAGTACTCTTTCCTTCCCCCTCCAAATAAGATAAGGAAAAGGGGGGAAACCTACTTGGAGTAGGTTTCCCCCTCCCCTATGGCGCGCCCCCCTTGGCCGGCCACCTCCTCCCCTCCCTCCTTTATATACGGGGGTAGGGGGGCACCCTAGAATACACAAGTTGATCCTTGAGATCGTTCCTTAGCAGTGTGCGGTGCCCCCCTCCACGATATTACACCTCGGTCATATTGTAGCGGTGCTTAGGCGAAGCCCTGCGACAGGAGAACATCAAGATCGTCACCACGCCGTCGTGCTGACGGAACTCCCCCTCGGAGCCTCTACTGGATTGGAGATCGAGGGAGCGTCATCGAGCTGTACGCGTGTCAAGAACTCGAAGGTGCCGGAGTAACGGTGCTTGGATCGGTTGGACCGGGAGGACGTACGACTACTTCCTCTACGTTGTGTCAACGCTTCCGCTTCGGTCTACGAGGGTACGTTGACAACACTCTCCCCTCTCGTTGCTATGCATCACCATGATCTTGCGTGTGCGTAGGAATTTTTTTTGAAATTACTACGTTCCCCAACACATCCAACGGACACTGTTGCTAGAACCGTGTGTTGACTATAAGTTCACAAAGCCTTGCATACGCGTCAACTCTCTTTTTTAGGGGACGCGTCAACTTAGTAAGGCCAGAAGTGTGTGGCAGAGAACTTATAGCCCATTTGAGATTTGTAAGAATGTGCATCCCATTTTTGAATTCTAATGGAATTTACTACAGCACATTTACAGTTTGTTAAAAGTACAGCCCATTTCAACCAACCGTTCAAAACAGAATTCAATAAATTTCCCACATTTTGATGGGATCCGAAATATTTTTATCCTGAAATTTCTAGTCAGATTAAATACAATTTCAATATAAATTTATATTACATAAAAATCCAACAAAACATTGCGCTCGCAAGAATTAATGAAATTAAAATTTCAATATCCAAAGATAATATTTTATAAAGTAATTACGTGTTTGGTGCATTTTTCATAGTTACTTCCCATTTTTTATAATTACATCCCATTTATTATTTCTTAAAGCCCATTTTCTTGTTAAGCCTAATGCATCCCTCCTAGGAAAGATTTGCAGCCCAGCGGGGCGGAGAATAACAACTTGACCTTGCCTGGGTATTCCTAAAAAAAGTATAGGTGGGCTAGCCATTTTCAACTTGAAAAAATTAATATCTGGGCTGGATATCTGGCCTGGGCTAGATGGGCCACAGCCCGCCCAGTTCATACATGCAGTGATGTTTTCGTTGTTGTTCAGAGGAGAAAAATTAATATCTGGGCTAAACATCGAAAAACTCTGCAGTGCTCACACCTCAAAAATACAAATACTGCTCGAGCTGCTTGGTCCCAGCTGTCGGCCGCTTCTTGTGCAATTCTCTCGTTTATTGACTACTCCCTCCTTTCCGGTTTATAGTGCTCAATTCAAAAATCTCATCAATCAAGGTAGATGGCGAGTGGTGGAATACTTTTTGTAGTTTTGCCAAAGTGCCTAATTAATGCTGTTGTTATCCTCAAAAAATTATGTTTATCAATGCATTAATTGCAATGCATGGATGCATAAAGTACATGCATTGGTCAATTTTCTCTTAATACTTGCATGCAACGATTTAATGCACCTTGGAATCTGAACATGTGATGGAAAACAACCAAATTGAGCCTTATAAAATGGAAAAACTAAAATTTTGAGATAAGCCCTATAAACCGGAAAGGAGGGAGTACATAGGTTGACAATGGTGTGGGACTGTGATGTCAGGAAACCAGGAGGAAGCAAAATAAATTTTATATATATATATATATATATATATATATAATAAGGAGGCACTTGCGTACGTGAGGCTATGGCTCTGGTGGGTCCCCATTGTCATCCTCTCCAAGTAAAGTCATCTCCTTGCCCGCGCGTGCTTTCCGCCCGAAATAGTTAGCGCCGCCCGCCCTGCTTCCCGGTGCAGGCGATTGCTCCGCCTTCAAACGACAGAAGTGTCGTCCGTCCGTCCATCTGCCGCCCACATTAATGATACGCGGTTGCCGAGGCAGCTACTCCGGCGCCACACGTCCGTCCCTCCGCCGCCCACCATTCCTATATAAACTGTTGCGCCGGCCATAGCCACAGTCATCCGCATTAGTTCCCTTTCTCCTGTCCACACCACTACTGCCCACCATGTCTTCTCGCGCTCCAGCGCTCTTCGGGACGGGAGGACAACGGACCACAAGGAGATTGGCAGCCATTGCTGCTGACCGGCTGGCCGGCAGGCAGCCGGAGGACGAGGACGTTCCAATGGAGAACATGGTAGTCGACAATCTGGCGCCAACCCCCTCCTCTGCGCCATCCTCGCCGGTGCATTGCACCATGACCATCAGCGAGGCCTGTGCCCAATATATGGACACGGTGAGGCAGATGCGTGAGGAGCAGTTCCAGGAGGCGTAGGCCGACGCAGCCTACAACCACCATCTCCTCCAGGAGCACCTTCAAGCGGAGGAGCAGATCGACGCGAAGCGGGCGGAGCAGGAGGCACTTCTCAACTCATACCGTTCCGTGCGCAAGGGCCGCCTCGAGCGCTGGCGGTACCGCATGCGGGTGGTGGAGGTTGCAGCCGCCTACAAAGAGGGTGATGAAGCGGGTGAGGCGCTATTTGGCGAGACTGAGGACGAGGCAGAGGACAATGCCAGCTCCGACGAGTGCCCACTCCGCTGGTGTCGACAAGGCCCTGGTCCACCGAGGCCCCGCAGTGCCAACAACGAGGCAAAGGACACCGCCGGCTCCGCCGAGGCCCCGCCCCACCAACAACGTGGCAGAGGACATCGCCGGCTCAGCCAAGGCCCCACCCTGCCGGCAACGAGGGGGAGGATTTCCACCGCTTCGCTGAGGCGCCGCCCGCCGGCAATGAGATAGAGGACATCGCCGGCTCCGCCGAGGCCCCGCCCCGCTGCCAACGAGGCCGCGCCACACAGAAAACAAGGAAGAGTAGAACATGGTAGGTCACTGCCGCTCGGGTCCAAGTAAGGCCACCGCTGGTACCCTCCTGTTGAAGCCAAGCTAGGCGGGTTGACCATTGACGGACGGTTAGCTTCTTGGCGGCGACGTGGAGTCGGAGAGCTGTGCTGGAGAAGAACGCTACTTCTACTTAACTGCTGGTGCAGTTGGCTGACTGACATGTGGGCCCAACAGGTCACATGTCAGTTACGCAACTGCACATGCAGTTAAGTCACTGAAGCTTCTGTTCGGCTCAGCAGGACACAGGTGGGTAGCTTCGGTTAATTAATTATACCTCCAGCGTACCCCTTTTTAGTTGAAGAATTTATGAAATGTAATGAAATTCGACATGTTTATATGAAATCCGACCGTGTATGAATGAATTTATTTCGATTGGTCCGAATTCCTGTATCACTGGCATTGGATGAACATGCAAAACAATACGTACTAGCATTATTCCCAGGGTGATCACCTCGTTTGCAGCAGTTTCACATGTACTCCCGCCGGTCCTTTCTAGTCTGCATACAAGTTTTGTCTGCAGTCAAAGTATCTCTACTTTGACCAATCTTATACAAAAAAGTATGCACTTTCACAATGTGCGAAGTAAAAAGGAACAGAAGGAGTACAAAGAGTTTGAGCAGCTTTTTAGCATTTCTGTACATTGCAATCAAACACACAGGGCTGGCAATTCATAGAGAACATTCAAAACAATCGATGGTTATGCATCTCAGCGACTCACATGTCAGAGGCAATATTTACTTCACAACTAAAGAATAAAGAAAAAATTGATCGACGCTGCTGACAGCAAAGGGCGTCCCATTCGAAAATATCAAACGCTTGTCTTGCTAAAATCAATGGGCAAAATTTGACAAGGTTGTCCCATTCCAAAATATCAAATGCCTATGATTGTGGAATGGACAGGGTTTGCCATCAGTTCAGACATTGACATGGCACCTCGTGCTAAATAAACTAGCTGTTATTTTTGTGCAGTTCCACCAAAATCAACCAAATTCGCGCGTAGCTTGTATGATTTCACCCTTATATGTTGCAACACCTTGAACTTATCAGCACCTCCTTTCTTGTGGTGGAAACGAATGATCCGATGTATTCATGAACATTTTGTGCAATTCCCATTGAAATCAATGTGAGCACCCCTGTTTGCACAAATACAAAAAAAGTGATTAGTATAAAGCAAACTGTACTATGAATTGACAGTTTAAATAGGCAACTACATGGTCCATGTAGAGCACACTTTTAGAAAAATGGAACTCACCAGAAAGAATCCTAGAACAACATTGTACCCGCGCATTGATACGTCTCCAACATATCTATAATTTTTGATTGTTCCATGCTATTATATTACCCCTTTTGGATATATATGGGCTTTATTTTACACATTTATATCATTTTTGGGACTAACCTACTAACCGGAGGCCCAACCCATATTGCTGTTTTTTTTTGCCTATTTCAGTATTTCGAAGAAAGGGAATATCAAACTTGGTCCAAACGGAATGAAACCTTCGGGAGCGTGATTTTTGGAACGAACATGATCCGGAGAGCTTGGAGTGCAAGTCAAGAAGCTCTCGAGGGCCCCACGAGAGAGGGGGCCGCGCCCCCCTGTAGGGCGTGCCCCCTGTCTTGTGGACCCCTCGGGCGGCCACCGACGTACTTCTTCTTCCTATATATACCTACGTACCCCGAAAACATCCAGGGGCACCACGAAACACAATTTCCACCGCCGTAACCTTCTGTATCCGCGATATCCCATCTTGGAGCCTTCGTCGGCACTCTGCCGGAGGGGGAATCAACCACAGAGGGCCTCTACATCAACATCCTTGCCCCTCCGATGAGTTGTGAGTAGTTTACCACAGACCTACGGGTCCATAGTTATTAGCTAGATGGCTTCTTCTCTCTTTTTGGATCTCAATACAATGTTCTCCCCCTCTCTTGTGGAGATCTATCCGATGTAAACTCTTTTTTATGGTGTGTTTGTCGAGATCCGATGAATTGTGAGTTTATGATCAAGTTTATCTATGAATAATATTTGAATCTTCTCTGAATTCTTTTATGTATGATTGAGTTATCTTTGCAAGTCTCTTCAAATTATCAGTTTGGTTTGGCCTACTAGATTGATCTTTCTTGCCATGGGAGAAGTGCTTAGATTTGGGTTCTATCTTGCGGTGTTCTTACCAAGTGACAGAAAGGGTTGCAAGACACGTATTGTATTGTTGCCATCGAGGATAACAAGATGGGGTTTATATCATATTGCATGTGTTTATCCCTCTACATCATGTCATCTTGCTTAATGCGTTACTCTGTTCTTATGAACTTAATACTCTAGATGCAGGCAGGAGTCGGTCGATGTGTGGAGTAATAGTAGTATATGCAGGCAGGAGTCGGTCTACTTGTTATGGACGTGATGCCTATATACATGATCATGCCTAGATAATCTCATAACTATGCGCTTTTCTATCAATTGCTCGACAGTAATTTGTTCACCCACCGTAATACTTATGCTATCTTGAGAGAAGCCTCTAGTGAAACCTATGGCCCCCGGGTCTATCTCTTATCATATTGGCTTTCAGTCTACCTTTATTTGCATCTTTACTTTTTGCATCTATATTACAAGATACCAAAAATATATTTATCTTATCATACTATCTTTATTAGATCTCACTTTCACAAGTGGCCGTGAAGGGATTGACAACCCCTTTATTGCATTGGGTGCGAGTTCTTAGTTTGTTTGTGTAGGTGCATGGGACTTTTGAGGAGCCTCCTACTGGATTCATACCTTGGTTCTCAAAACTGAGGGAAATACTTATGCTACACTTTGCTGCATCACCCTCTCCTCTTCGAGGAAAACCTACGCAAGCTCAAGACGTAGCAAGAAGGATTTCTGGAGCCCTTGTCGGGGAGGTCTTCGCTCAAGTCAAGACATACCAAGTACCCATCACAAACCCATCTCCCTCGCATTTACATTATTTGCCATGTGCCTCTCGTTTTCCTCTCCCCCACTTCACCCTTGCCGTTTTATTCGCCCTCTCTTTCCCAATCTCCCTCTCTCCTTTCCGTTTGCCTTCCCGTTGCCATGGCCGAATCAAAAAGAACTAAGGGTTTTCTCCTGAGCTCTAGTCCCTTGGACAATCCCTCTATCCTCTCTAAACTCATGAATAATGATGCTATGGAAAGACCCACCGGGGTCACCAATGGGAGCTTAAATAATCTTGATGAGGGTGACTCTGGAGTTTTTCGCTATTTACTTGATGAGTCTTTAAAAGATGCTTGGGATAGGTTATTAAGGATTCGTGCTAGCTATGTACCTCAATATCAAATTGAATATTATTTAAAGAGTTTTTATATTGGCTTGCCCGCTTCTTTTAAACAAGTTTTAGATTCCATTTTTGAAGGAAGTTTTCTTGAAAGGGATGCTATAGATACTTAGGAAAAAATGAAAACCATATTTGGGCACCCTATGAATGATAAGGTTAAATCTACTACTCTCTTGTGTCTTCCATTAATGTCCATGTGCTTACCTTAAATAGAAGAATGAATGCCATAGAGAGGAGATCATCTTCTCCTAGTGCCAAAGATGGCACTCGTTAGATCTATCTTTGTTTTTATGCCTAGCTAGGGGCGTTAAACAATAGCGCTAGTTGGGAGGCAACCCAATTTTCTTTATGTTTTTTTGTTTTTGCTCCTGTTTACTAATAAATCTTGCATCTACCTTATCTTTAGATGTGTTTTTATCTTTTAACTAGCAGAGTGGCCAGCTCGATGCGCGGGCAAGTACTTTAAAAAGTTTATATTGAGCACATATTTTATTTGTGTAAAGAAAAATTGAGCCCAAAATGTGCATATAAAATCTCATTGTTTGTAGTTACAAAAAAATACCGAACAAATAGTTGACTTGCTTTCATAAGGATCCTTTGTACTCTTGCCTTCCTTTGTTAACATAAGTATTATCATTACATGTAACTGTAATGGGGAGGTAAAAGCAACTAAAATGAATGTCAAAACTGTAATACAGCATTATTCGATAACACATTTCATTAAACAATATCAAGATACATAGGAAAAAAAATTCATGTACATATATGCTTGTATGAATACTATAATAATTCTCCAAGTTTCCAAAGGTTATCTGCCTATTTTGATGCGGATAATAATCAAAATGATTCAAACTGTTGCAAACACGCAACATGCCCATAGATGATGCCACTGAGTACGACTCTTGGGAACCATGCGTAAAAGTATGACTTATTGAACCTCTTGCTTGGCGTAAAAACACATTATCTGGAGCTTGACAGCGCTTCTAACATTACAGGAGGTGTACATGTAGTATTCCAGGTGAACATGGTAACTGCTAGAAGTTATAATACATGGAGCAAAAGATCCAAAATGTACTTCATGTGTATAAACAAATATGAACCTAATTGAGTAGATAATAAATCTTGAGCTATGCATGAGAGCCACGGGGTCACCAATGGGAGCTTAAATAACTTTGATGAGGATGACTCTGGAATTTTTCGCTATTTACTTGATGAGTCTTTAAAAGATGCTTGGGATAGGTTATTAAGGATTCGTGCTAGCTATGTACCTCAATATCAAATTGAAGATTACTTAAAGAGTTTTTATATTGGCTTGCCCACTTCTTTTATACAAGTTTTAGATTCCATTTTTGAAGGAAGTTAACTTGAAGGGGATGCTATAGATACTTAGGAAAAAATGAAAACCATATTTGGGCACCCTATGAATGATAAGGTTGAATCTATTACTCTCTTGTGTTTTTATCAAAATGAAATTATTAAAGAGATGAAGTCTAGTGTAGAGGCAAACTTGCGTATCATGCTTAATCTTACCTCTTCCATTAATGGACATGTGCTTACCTTAAATAGAAGAATGAATGCCATAGAGAGGAGATCATCCTCTCCTAGTGCCAAAGATGACACTCGTTAGATCTATCTTTGTTTTTATGCCTAGCTAGGGGCGTTAAACAATAGCGCTAGTTGGGAGGCAACCCAATTTTCTTTATGTTTTTTGTTTTTGCTCCTGTTTAGTAATAAATCTTGCATCTACCTTATGTTAGATGTGTTTTTATCTTTTAACTAGCAGAGTGGCCAGCTCATTGCATGGGCTAGTACTTTAAAAAGTTTATATTGAGCACATATTTTATTTGTGTAAAGAAAAATTGAGCCCAAAATGTGCATATAAAATCTCATTGTTTGTAGTTACAAAAAAATACCGAACAAATTGTTGACTTGCTTTCATAAGGATCCTTTGTACTCTTGCCTTCCTTTGTTAACATAAGTATTATCATTACATGTAACTGTAATGGGGAGGTAAATGCAACTAAAATGAATGTCAAAACTATAATACAACTTTATTCGATAACACATTTCATTAAACAATATCAAGATACATAGGAAAACAAGATAATAAATCTTGAGCTATGCATGAGACCCACCGGGGTCACCAATGGGAGCTTAAATAATTTTGATGTGGATGACTCTGGAATTTTTCGCTATTTACTTGATGAGTCTTTAAAATATGCTTGGGATAGGTTATTAAGGATTCGTGCTAGCTATGTACCTCAATATCAAATTGAAGATTACTTAAAGAGTTTTTATATTGGCTTGCCCGCTTCTTTTAAACAAGTTTTAGATTTCATTTTTGAAGGAAGTTTTCTTGAAAGGGATGCTATAGATACTTAGGAAAAAAATTAAAACCATATTTCGGCACCCTATGGATGATAAGGTTGAATCTACCACTAGTGCAGAACCGGGCATTAGCACCGGTTCGTAAGGCCCTATAGTGCCGGTATATAACCGACACTAATTAGTGGTCACTAAAGCCCCCCCCCCCTTTAGCACCGGTTCAGCA
>NC_041391.1:625010800-625011964 GCF_002162155.2 Triticum dicoccoides
ATATATATATATATATATATATATAATTTCTAGTAGAACCAATCATGCATATATATATCACATCAATGTCTCACAAATTAAACCACCATATTAATTAATTCACACATACACACATGTACAGATATATACAATTTCTCCTACATATGAATGTTGCCTTCGGAGCCAGTCTAATTGTTGCCTTCGGAGCACGATGACAATTGAAAGTGGTTTTCATTGGGGCGGTAGCGGGTAATAGAATTCTCCATTCGGATTTATGACCTGGTCGAGCAAAAATCCCGCTATTTCCTCTTGAATTGCTTCTACGCGCTCCGTTTCTATGAGCTTCTCCCGCACCTCTTTGAACTGTTAAGAAGGAGATCAATATGCATGTGTATTAGTTGTGTGACTAGCTAGATATTGATAATGGTGTAAAAATTGTGAATAGTGTTCTGACAAGCGTACCCATTGCTGTCTTTGAGATCTGCTCCTTTCGGACGCCACCATGCGAATATTCTCGCAAACGCAGAATGCACACAGATCAGTCCCCTGCGCCTGCTTCAGGGCCTTTACGAGAACGGAATTTGATCAGATAAAAATTAATCAAGCATGATAATTAAAGAGATGGCAGCTAGCTAGCTAGCTAGCTAGTACTACTTAATTACTTACCTTGGGTCGAAACCATTCAAGCTTTTGTTTCCATTCGCCGGGCGTGATGCTGATGAATCTTGCCCAAGCCCTGCCCGCCGACAAAGAAAATGAATAAAGGGGTTATTAAATAGTTCATATCATGAAATGACGAACTAAATAGGCCGAGATATATAGTTAATAATGATTGAAATTACCTGTTGACTATCCCATACAAGATGTTAAAGTCAGTGTTTTTTGAGACTAGTGAGTCCAGTACTTCAACTGTTCCGGCGTCAACTTTAATGATACACATGACCCAGTGAAATCTGCATGCACACACGTTTACATGTCTTAATTAAGCGGGCATATGTTAGCAAAAACATGTAGCTAGCTAGTAGGCAAAAACAGAGAATTTGTAGTACAAGACAGTGTGACTCACCCAAAGTGGTAAGGAAGTAGTATATCTTCATTGTATTTGAGGCGCTTCAAGAACTCTAGCATGCTGCTTTCTACTTCCTTTGCATGATGTTCATTTATCTTCCATGTGAATTCATTAAC
>NC_041391.1:625012816-625015723 GCF_002162155.2 Triticum dicoccoides
GGACTTCGACGAGGACTCGGGTGACGCGGTGTGGGTGGCCTTGGAAAGATGATGCAATCCTTTTTCCATAGGATGATACGATGTTTGGCCTCTCCGAGAAAGCGCTCGCCGTCACCTCCAGCAATGTCAAGCTGTAGCCCCGAATATGGGTCCAGCACCTCATCAACCACGACACGAGCATAGCCCGCTGGAATCGGGTTGCAATGGAAGGTTGCCTCGGGGGGATTTGTGAAAGCACAGCCGTCCGCCACCTTCATGGATATGTTCTTCATTTTGTAGTGTAGCTCGCAGTTAGTGTTCTCCGTGATGTCATCCACGGGGTATCTACCCAGCATTGGGTCGTCCGGGACGGAACCCACGCTGCTTCTCGGCATGGATGGGCCGGTGCTATCCAATGCTGGATCATCCGCTAGCTGCTGCAGCTGCTGAGACCCCCTTTGATGGGTAAGTGAGTCGATCTGCTCCTGCTGCCGCTGGAATTTGACTGCCAATTCCGCTTGACTTGCTTCTAGGCCTTGAAGGCGTTCATAGTCCCGCTTCCTCTGCTCCTCCTCCGTCTTCCTCTTCTTCTCCTCCGCAATCTTATTTCTCGCACGGGTTCTGTAGTCGGTGTTCCAGTCTGAAAACCCCTCATACCACGGAATAGCGCCCTTGCCTCATGTTCTTCCCGGGTGTTCAAGATTTCCCAGGGCACGCGTAAGCTCGTCGTTCTCTCTGTTGGGCTGGAACACCCCCGTTCGTGCCTCTTCTATTGCAACAAGTATCGCATCGTCGGCTCCCTTCAGACTTGCCCTCGTCGAAACATTTCCTGTCTCCTGGTCCAACTCCCCCCATGCGCATAGAACCAAGTCCTGACCCTGGCGGGCCAGCTCTTAGTAGCCGGAGTGACACCTGCATCCTCCATCTCTTTCTCAGACTTATCCCACTTAGGCATTGCCATCGCATAGCCACCTGGCCCCAGCTTATGGAACTTATCCTTTTTTCGGCATTCTTCTTGTTTATTCTCGACCGTTCCTTAGCTAATTCCGAATCCTTGAATTTCACGAAATCGGCCCAATGATCACGTTGGTTCTCAAGTGTTCCCTTGAATACTAGAGTCTTCCTTCCTCCGCTGACGTACTTGTTCCATTCACCATTCTTGTAGTTCTTGAATGCAGTCGCCATCATCTTAAGAGCAGCCTCTTTGACTTTCTGCACATCTGCTTCTGTGAAATGATCTGGTAGGGTGAAATGTTCCATGAGAGTATCCCAAAGCAGATCTTTTTGATTCTTGTCGACATAAGTAACATCTAGACGTGGCTTTGCTGGCGCTCTCCATTCTTGAAGTTTGATCGGGAGTTGGTCCTTCACAAGAACTCCGCACTGACGAACGAACTTGTCCGCAATCTTCTTAGGCGCTATTGGTTTGCCAGTAGGGCCGCATGCCTCGATATTGTACTTTACGCCCGGCTTCAACTTTTTGTTCGGGCCTCGTTTCGTCCTTTTTTCTGAAGATTTGCTCGATCCGGATGGCTAAAAGAACAAAGATCGATTCGTTAATATCTCTTCAAGACATTTAAATCATGTGATGATCACCAGATGCCTGCTTATATAAATATATATACCTCGTCGGTGTTTGTTGTTTCAGGATCATGTTCTTCGTCATCGTCATAATCATTCATGAATTCGTCGTGATCGAATATCATATCACCCTCTTCGGTGTTGTTTAGAAATTCGAAGCCGTCATAATCTTCTTCATTTTGATTATCATCTACCCCGCGTATCATATCGAACATGGTCTGTTCTCCCTCTCTGTCGGTATTGTCTGCCATAGCTTTTGTTTAACTAATCCAAAAGAAATATAAAACAATTTAGTATTCAAATCTCGAATAATAGATATAATCTCGAATACATCGTCCAGAATAATAGATATAATCTCGAATACATCATCCAGAATAATAGATATAATCTCGAATACATCGTCCAGAATAATAGATATAATCTCGAATACATCGTCCAGAGTAATAGATATAATCTCGAATACATCGTCTCGAATAATATATAATATTGAATAGTACATCACTGGCTATTAGCTAATAAAGATTGAATACTACAGAAGAATCTAGGACACTCGCGATTCCTCCGGCGTGGGCAGTGGACACCCAAAGAGAAGGAACCCTCACAGGATCATAGCTGAAGTGAGATCCCCGAAGATACTGCCACGTATTGGAGAACCTGCCGCCCTCTAACGCAACCATGTAGCGATGGACGTGCTCGTCCTCCTCCCTGACACGGCGACGTACCACCTCCGGCGGGGCCGGGTCCCTTCGCACCGAAACTGGCCCACGTGAACGCCACCAAACAAGATCAGGGTTGACGACTGGACCCGCGGCTGGGTTCCTCGTCAAGCGGCGCGACCCTCCAAGCAGCACCTCCCAGTGCCAGCCCGGCGGAGCCCAGTCCCGGACATGGGTCGGCTGGACGTCGTCGCGGACGGGTCGACGGCGAGGATGCGGGCCGGGCATCGTCGAGAACAAATACTAGCTATATGCCCGCAAAAAGTAACATTTTTCTAATGATTGGATTTTGATAACTAAAATTTCTAACATTTCTATATATATAACTAACATTTCTATAACATTTCTAACAATGCTATATATAACTAACATTTCTATAACATTTCTAATATTTTAGAACTAAAAAACAGAAAAAAATTATAACATTTCTATATATATAACTAACATTTTTATAACTATTTCTATAACTAAAAAACAGAAAAATTTCTAACAATTCTAACTTTTTTATAACTATATATTTCTATAACTAAAAAACAGAAAAATTTCTACAATTTCAAACATTTCTAACAAATCTAACAATTCTAACATTTCTAACTATTTCTAAAAAACAGAAAAATGTCTAACAATGTAT
>NC_041391.1:625016944-625030120 GCF_002162155.2 Triticum dicoccoides
CGGGGCGGCGACGACGGGGACGGGGCGACGACGACGGGGACGGGGCGGCGACGGGGGCGGCGACGACGGGGACGGGGGAGGCGGCGACGGGGGCGGCGACAACGGGGACGGGGTGGCGACGGAGGCGGCGACGGTGCAGAGGAGAAGAAGCAGAGGGAGATGAGAAACTAACGAAATTTTGAAGTGTTTAGTTATATAGAAGGCACCTTTAGTACCGGTTGGAGCCACCAACCGGTACTAAAGGTCTGTTTTGGCCAGGCCAAGCGGCGGGAAGCGACCCCCTTTAGTACCGGGTGGTGGCACAAACCGGTACTAAAGGCCCCCCTTTAGTACCGGTTTGTGCCACGACCCGGTACTAAAGGGGGTGCGCTGGCGCAGGTGCGGTGCGGAAGTTTAGTCCCACCTCGCTAGTCGAGGGGCTACCGCACTGGTTTATAAGCCCCAGTGCGGTAGCTCTCTCGAGCTCCTCTCCTAGTCAGGCCTACTGGGCCTACCTGTCCTCCTCGCCTTGTGGGCCTACTAGGCCTGCGCGGGCCTGCATCCTAGCCCAATGAATGGTTGTGTCGCTGGTCATATGCAGGCCGCTTTGGCCCAGTAGGCGGGCTTTTTTTTGCTTTATTTTTTTGTTTTATTTATTTTTGAGTTGTTTTTTGTTGTATTTAGAGTTTCTTTGTGAATATTTTTGCTTTACGTACAAAAAATTACAAACTTTCTCTTAGTGCCGGTAGATTTCAAATTTGAATAGTTTAAATTTTGAATTATTTGAAATTTGTGTGAATCACTAGTTTGTGAATAACTTAACTTTGAAAAAAGTTTTTCCAGTGATTCTTTTTTCTTATGTTCAATATTAGTGTGTTTTATCATTATATTCAATTTAGTAATGCTTAGGTTATTTAAAAAACGAAATGCCTTTGTAACAGTTCAGTTTTCGTCGGAAACCCTGATACTTCGAAAGAGATTGTCCATTTTGTACACGAAGTGCATCCAGTTTTTGTCGTAACCCTATCTACTTTCTTGCACATGCTATTTATATGAAATTATGATACCATGCCAACTTTCAACCTTTTCTGAGTTCATTTGAATTGCTTTTCAATTTCAGGGTCATTTAGCTGCAAAAAAAAATCAGTAAATGCATGAAAAGAATTTGTTTGCACATAAAATTTCTTCGCGTTTCAAATGCCAAAACACATAACTACCCTAACTATTACAGACATTCCCTCCTGGGTGTGAAACACAGAAGAAAGTGATGATAGTGAAGCCGATCACATCCCAGATCTTTGGGTGTGAAACTTTTTCTTCGCGTGTGTCCCTTTGCGCCGTAACCATGGAAAATCTTCATCATTTAACGGGATGCTCGGGTCAATATTCACTGTGAATGGAGCAATTTCATCAAACTTTTCATAATCTTCTGACTTGTCTGTCTTGTCATCCACTCCCACGATGTTTCTCTTCCCAGAAAGAACTATGTGCCGCTTTGGCTCATCGTACGATGCATTCGCTTCCTTATCTTTTCTTTTTCTTGGCTTGGTAGACATGTCCTTCACATAGAAAACCTGTGCCACATCATTGGCTAGGACGAATGGTTCGTCTGCATACGCAAGATTGTTGAGATCCACTGTTGTCATTCCGTACTGCGGGTCTTCCGTTACCCCGCCCCGTGTCATATTGACCCATTTGCACCGAAACAAAGGGACCTTTAAACCACGTCGATAGTCAAGTTCCCATATGTCCTGTATATAACCATAATATGTTTCCTTTCCCGTCTTGGTTTCTGCATCAAAGCGGACACCACTGTTTTGGTTGGTGCTCTTCTTATCTTGGGCAATCGTGTAAAATGTATTACCATTTATCTCGTACCCTTTGAAAGTCATTATATTCGAAGATGGTAACTGGGACAGCAAGTACAGGTCATCTTCAATAGAGGTGGCATGCATGGTACGTGTCTGCAACCAGTTGGCGAAACTCCTGGTTTGTTCACGTGTAATCCACTCATCAGACCGCTCCGGGTGTTTGGAGCGTAGCAAATTCTTGTGTTCATCCATATACGGAGCCACCAAGGTGGAATTCTGTAGAACTGTGTAGTGTGCTTTAGTGAGAGAATGTCCGTCCATACATATTATTTGTTCCCCTCCTAGCGTGCCTTTTCCATCCAGTCTGCCCTTATGCCGCGATTCAGGAACACCAATCGGCTTAAGGTCAGGAATAAAGTCAATACGAAACTCAATGACCTCCTCATTTTGATGGCCCTTGGAGATGCTTCCTTCTGGCCTAGCACGGTTATGAACATATTTCTTTAAGACTCCCATGAACCTTTCAAAGGGGAACATATTGTGTAGAAATACAGGACCCAAAACGTTAATCTCTTCGCATAGGTGAACTAGGACGTGCGTCATGATGTTGAAGAAGGATGGTGGGAACACCAACTCGAAACTGACAAGACATTCCACCAAATCATTCTGTAACCTTGGTATGATTTCTGGATCGATTACCTTCTGAGAGATTGCATTGAGAAATGCACATAGCTTCACAATGGCTAATCGAACGTTTTCCGGTAGAAGCCCCCTCAATGCAACCGGAAGCAGTTGCGTCATAATCACGTGGCAGTCATGAGACTTTAGGTTCTGGAACTTTTTCTCTGCCATGTTTATTTTTCCCTTTATATTCGACGAGAAGCCAGACGGTACCTTAATACTGAGCAGGCATTCAAAGAAGATTTCCTTCTCTTCTTTGGTAAGAGCGTAGCTTGCATGACCCTGATGTATGCCATCTTCTCCGTGCATACGTTGCTGGTCCTCCCGTGCCTCAGGTCTATCTTTTGTCTTCCCATACACGCCCAAGAAGCCAAGCATGGTCACGCAAAGATTCTTCGTGACGTGCATCACGTCGATTGCGGAGCGGACCTCTAGGTCTTTCCAATATGGCAGGTCCCAAAATATAGATTTCTTCTTCCACATGGGTGCGCGTCCGTCCGCGTCCTTCGGAACAGGTTGTCCGCCAGGACCCTTTCCAAATATCACCTTCAAATCCTTGACCATATCATGTACATCAGCACCAGTACGATGGCGAGGCTTCGTCCGGTGATCCGCCTCACCTTTGAAATGCTTGCCTTTCTTTCTTACGGGATGCCTGCTCGGAAGAAATCGACGATGTCCCAGGTACACATTCTTCTTACAACTATTCAAATATATACTGTCGGTATCATCCAAACAGTGCGTGCATCCGCGGTATCCCTTGTTTGTCTGTCCTGAAAGGTTACTGAGAGCAGGCCAATCATTGATGGTCATGAACAACAACGCCTTGAGGTCAAATTCTTCCCCCATGTGCTCATCCCACGCACGTACACCTGTTCCATTCCACAGCTGTAAGAGTTCTTCAACTAATGGCCTTAGGTACACATCAATGTCGTTGCCGGGTTGCTTAGGGCCTTGGATGAGCACTGGCATCATAATGAACTTCCGCTTCATGCACAACCAAGGAGGAAGGTTATACAAACATAGAGTCATAGGCCAGGTGCTATGGTTGCTGCTCTGCTCCCCAAAAGGATTAATGCCATCTGCGCTTAGACCAAACCATACGGTCCTTACGTCATCTGCAAACTCCTTCCCATACTTTCTTTTGATTTTTCTCCACTGCGACCCGTCAGCGGGTACTCTCAACTTTCCGTCTTTCTTACGGTCTTCTCTGTGCCATCTCATCGCCTTGGCATGCTCTTTGTTTTGGAACAAACGTTTCAACCATGGTATTATAGGAGAATACCACATCACCTTGGCAGGAATCTTCTTCCTGGGGCGCTCGCCCTCGACATCACCAGGCTCATCACGGCTGATCTTATAGCGCAATGCACCACATACCGGGCAAGCGTTCAAATCCTCGTACTCACCGAGGTACAGGATGCAATCATTAGGGCATGCATGTATCTTTTGCACCTCTAACCCTAGAGGGCAGACAGCCTTCTTTGCTTCGTACGTACTCTCGGGCAATTCGTTGTCCTTTAGAAGCATATCCTTTATCATTACCAGCAACTTTCCAAATCCCTTGTCATATACACCATTCTCTGCCTTCCATTGCAGCAATTCCAGTGTGGTGCCCAGCTTTTTCTTGTCACCTACGCAATTCGGGTACAACAATTTTTTGTGATCCTCTAACATGCGCTGCAACTTCTTCTTCTCCAAATCACTTGCGCAGTTTCTCTTTGCATCGGCAATGGCCCAACCTAGATCATCAACGGGCTCATCTGATGCCTCTTCTTCAGCTTCTTCCCGCATTGTCGGCTCAGCTTCTTCCCGCATTACCGGCTCAGCTTCTTCCCCCATTGTTGTATCATCGTATTCAGGGAACCCATGGCCAGGATAGCTGTCGTCGTCCTCTTCTTCTTCATTGTCTTCCATTATAACCCCTCTTTCTCTGTGCTTGGTCCAAACATTATAGTGGGGCATGAAACCGGACTCAAACAGGTGGACGTGAATGGTTCTTGACGTAGAGTAATTGTGACCATTCTTATAGACACCACATGGACAAGGCATAAAACCATCCGCCCGCTTGTTTGCCTCAGCCGCAAGCAGAAAAGTATGCACGCCCTCAACGAACTGGGGTGAGCATCGGTCATCGTACATCCATTGCCGGCTCATCTTCATTACACAACACCGAATAGACCAAATTAATACAAGTTCATACATAAAGTTCATACAATACTTAAATGCAACAAACAAATAACTCTCTAGCTAAAGCATTTAAATGCAACAACAAATGCGATCAAGATCGCAACTAAGGTAACAATTGATCCAACAGCATAATGATACCAAGCCTCACTATCGATGGCATATTTTCTAATCTTTCTATTCTTCAAGCGCATTTTCTCCATCTTGATCTTGTGATCATCGACGACATCGGCAACATGCAACTCCAATTCCATCTTCTCCCCCTCAATTCTTTTCAATTTTTCTTTCAAGTACTCGTTTTCTCTTTCAACTAAATTTAACCTCTCGACAATAGGGTCGGTTGGAATTTCTGGTTCACATACCTCCTAGATAAAAATATCTATGTCAACTTGATGGACATAATTTGTCATAAACACGAAATGCAACTAATAGTTTTAAAAGAGAATATACCACATCCGAATCATAACAAGGACGAGGGCCGACGGGGACGGATATCAAAACCATGGCACTATGTATAACAAACAACGTACAAGTAATATAATTATTACATGATTAACTATATATCCAAATCACACAAACATCAATTTTTTATATAAAATTACATGAACAAGAGGCTCACCACAAGGTGGTGCCGGTGACGGGACGGTGCGGGCGATCGACGGTGGTTACGACGGAGATTTAGAAGGCACTAAGTAAACCACACCTACATATGCAAACTAAGTGTTATTTTTGACCTCAAATTGCATATAAATCAAATACTAGCACATATATATATTTCCTCCCAAATTACTAAACTCACAAATTAGTAACTATATAAAGCATTGCAAGAGCTAATCTAGCAATGAGAGATGAAAGGACAAAGTTGCTAACCTTTGTGATCATTTGAATGGATTGGGGCCTTCAAATCTTGACAAATTTTGGGCAAATTTTGTGGTGAGCTCGAGGGGAAGAGGAAGAACAGAGAGGAGAGGAGAGGGGAAAGGGGGAAGAACAGAGCAAGCTGGACGTAGGGTTTATATGCAGGAGGACCTATAGTACCGGTTCGTGGCACGAACCGGTACTAAAGATGCTGGAGGGGGCCCAGACTAACAACATCCTGCCACCACCCTCATTAGTACCGGTTCGTGGCACGAACCGGTGCTAAAGGTTAGCCACGAACCGGTACTAATGAGAGCGGCCCGGCTAGCCGTTGGAACCGGCACTAATGTATACATTAGTGCCGGCTCTAATACAAACCGGCACTAATGTGCTTCACGTTTGACCCTTTTTCTACTAGTGTACTACTCTCTTGTGTTTTTATCAAAATGAAATTATTAAAGAGATGAAGTCTAGTGTAGAGGCAAACTTCCGTAACGTGCTTAATCTTACCTCTTCCATTAATTGCCATGTGCTTACCTTAAATAGAAGAATGAATGCCATAGAGAGGAGATCATCCTCTCCTAGTGCCAAAGATGACACTCATTAGATCAATCTTTGTTTTTATGCCTAGCTAGGGGCGTTAAACAATAGCGCTAGTTGGGAGGCAACACAATTTTCTTTATGTTTTTTTGTTTTTGCTCCTGTTTAGTAATAAATCTTGCATCTAGCTTATGTTTAGATGTGTTTTTATCTTTTAACTACCAGAGTGGCCAGCTCGATGCGCGGGCTAGTACTTTAAAAAGTTTATATTGAGCACATATTTAATTTGTGTAAAGAAGAATTGAGCCCAAAATGTGCATATAAAATCTCATTGTTTGTAGTTACAAAAAAATACCGAACAAATAGTTGACTTGCTTTCATAAGAATCCTTTGTACTCTTGCCTTCCTTTGTTAACATAAGTATTATCATTACATGTAACTGTAATGGGGTGGTAAATGCAACTAAAATGAATGTCAAAACTATAATACAACATTATTCGATAACACATTTCATTAAACAATATCAAGATACATAGGAAAACAAAATTCATGTACATAGATGCTTGTATGAATACTATAATAATTCTCCAAGTTTCCAAAGGTTATCCGCCTATTTTGATGCGGATAATAATCAAAATGATTCAAACTGTTGCAAACACGCAACATGCCCATAGATGATGCCACTTAGTACGTCTCTTGGGAACCATGCGTAAAAGTATGACTTATTGAACCTCTTGCTTGGCGTAAAAACACATTATCTGGAGCTTGACAGCGCTTCTAACATTACAGGAGGTGTCCATGTAGTATTCCAGGTGAACATGGTAACTGCTAGAAGTTATAATACATGGAGCATAAGATCCAAAATGTACTTCATGTGTATAAACAAATGTGAACCTAATTGAGTAGATAATAAATCTTGAGCTATGCATGAGACCCACCGGGGTCACCAATGGGAGCTTAAATAATTTTGATGAGGATGACTCTGGAATTTTTTGCTATTTACTTGATGAGTCTTTAAAAGATGCTTGGGATAGGTTATTAAGGATTCGTGCTAGCTATGTACCTCAATATCAAATTGAAGATTACTTAAAGAGTTTTTATATTGGCTTGCCCGCTTCTTTTAAACAAGTTTTAGATTCCATTTTGAAGGAAGTTTTCTTGAAAGGGATGCTATAGATACTTAGGAAAAAATGAAAACCATATTTGGGCACCCTATGAATGATAAGGTTGAATCTACTACTCTCTTGTGTTTTTATCAAAATGAAATTATTAAAGAGATGAAGTCTAGTGTAGAGGCAAACTTCCGTAACGTGCTTAATCTTACCTCTTCCATTAATGGCCATGTGCTTACCTTAAATAGAAGAATGAATGCCGTAGAGAGGAGATCATCCTCTCCTAGTACCAAAGATGGCACTCGTTAGATCTATCTTTGTTTTTATGCCTAGATAGGGGCGTTAAACAATAGCGCTAGTTGGGAGGCAACCCAATTTTCTTTATGTTTTTTTTTGTTTTTGCTCCTGTTTACTAATAAATCTTGCATCTACCTTATGTTTAGATGTGTTTTTATCTTTTAACTAGCAGAGTGGCCAGCTCGATGCGCGGGCTAGTACTTTAAAAAGTTTATATTGAGCACATATTTTATTTGTGTAAAGAAAAATTGAGCCCAAAATGTGCATATAAAATCTCATTGTTTGTAGTTACAAAAAAATACCGAACAAATAGTTGACTTGCTTTCATAAGGATCCTCTGTACTCTTGCCTTCCTTTGTTAACATAAGTATTATCATTACATGTAACTGTAATGGGGAGGTAAATGCAACTAAAATGAATGTCAAAACTATAATACAACATTATTAGATAACACATTTCATTAAACAATATCAAGATACATAGGAAAACAAAATTCATGTAAATATATGCTTGTATGAATACTATAATAATTCTCCAAGTTTCCAAAGGTTATCCGCCTATTTTGATGCGGATAATAATCAAAATGATTCAAACTGTTGCAAACACGCAACATGCCCATAGATGATGCCACTGAGTACGTCTCTTGGGAACGATGCGTAAAAGTATGACTTATTGAACCTCTTGCTTGGCGTAAAAACACATTATCTGGAGCTTGACAGTGCTTCTAACATTACAGGAGGTGTCCATGTTGGTAACTGCTAGAAGTTATAATACATGGAGCAAAAGATCCAAAATGTACTTCATGTGTATAAACAAATGTGAACCTAATTGAGTAGATAATAATTCTTGAGCTATGCATGAGCTCTCCGCAAGGAAGGGACAGATACTTCTGTACTTTCATAACAATAGAGTCACATGACACCAATGTAAGATTAGAAATTTTCAGAAAGGGAGTACTCCTTCCAAATATGTAAAAGTCAGAAACTTAGATTTAAGTGTAGTGCTTCTAGTTCGCCTGAACAATATACAGAGGACGTGTGCTTGACATCCCACCCTTTTGAATTTTGATTTGTCATCGATGCAACATCTGCTTGAACCATAGGGTTCCCACAGGCAAGTTTGATTTAGAGATGCAAGGAGTGATAGAGCTTCTCCTTCCAAAAACATATGGTTATGGTATGGTGATGGTGGTCGGAAGAAAAAACATGCTTTAGTCACATTGCTATAACACCGCACAATATAGTGCCAAGTGAATTTCATAGTCCTTATCACGAGGCAAGATCAATAAATATCCCCAGTATTGCTGCATACAATAGATGTCATGATTTGTTGCCAACATCAGAGAACTCCAAGACAATTGACAATGGAATCTCCCAAGGAATCGTTCTATTAGCGTGAGACTGAAACCAACTCTCTGTTGAGAGTATGATTGTTGTGATTTTTTAATAGCTCAGAACCGCAATAACCGAAACATGAAAAGTAAATTAGGAGCTACAAAGGATCTCAGGAATTGTCATTCACAAACTTCTCAAAAGAATTATAAGCATAAGAAAGACTACACTCTTGAGCATCCCTTGGTCCCCACTTTGTAGAAATTCTGTGAGTTCATTCCAGATTTGAACCACAACCAAGGCTAGGGTACTCTCCGTAAGTCAGGCCAATTTCTCCAACTGTGCAATCAGCGAAGCAGATCCTGGTGCTAGTGTATGTGACAATTTCTCTATCCAGATAATGTGTACAGAAAAGATTTCCAGCTCCCAATTATTTACTCGATGTTGGACTGAACAAAGTTTGGCAGTTATAAGATGTAAATGGTTGCTACATTATTCATGTAAGAAACTACTTTGCAGGCCTATTTTCTTACGAGTCAGTGGAAAAAATCAAACATTAGAATTTATGGTTATCTAGAAATGTATACATTATAACCGAAAACATAATACATCCGATAAACTAAATGTTTGACCACTCCCAATTAAACTGAACTGGTATGATCTTAACACCTAGATGAGCTACTGTAGGTCCATATGATAACATGATCCTAATAAAACAAAACCACTTGGCTTAGTGAAGCATTTAAAATTAAAGGATGTTCATAAAGACTTGTGGTATTAATATAATATATGATCATTGTATGCCGCCAAAGGACATGGGAGTACTTGAACTTCATACGGTGTGTGGACACGTAAATGTGCAACTACAATTCCATTTCTAGAAGCTAAATCTGCAGAAGGTATTGAGCAATGATTAACCAACCAAGATTCCGGCATGTATTGTTATGTCTTGTATTAATTGGAGATATAGCAATGAAATCTTTTATCAATGAACTGACACTCAGCAATAGCTTCCTTGTCAAATAATATGATAGTTCATCGTTTTTTCTTTACAAATACATGTTCATCACAGAAGTAATAATACAACTGATATATTATTAGAAAAAAAGAAGGGGTAATATATGCATAACATGACCATGCCTAATGCCATATTAGATGCGTACACTGCAAGGCGGATTCAAATCCAATATTTTCAACTAATTGGACTTGTTCAACTGGCAACAGAATTTTTTTTCAAGTCCATATTGTACATATGCTTTACTGAATAATCGATCTATGTCATGATTTGCCACCCCATCAAATCAAATCTACCCAAAATATTGTGCATGTGCAGCTGATGACTAAATTTGTCTTCTGCATATAGTTGCATCTATAAACCGCAAACCACTAGAAAGCCTCGTTTTCCCATATGATTCTACAAACCTGTGCAAAGTGTCTGGTAATTAAGATGTCGATGTTAGGTAAACGTACCTAGAGCTTGAGGTGCATCGATGGCACTACCGAAGAGCTCGGCTAGGAAATCCACAAGCTCGTTTCTATACCCTGTCTTTCTTTGCTGCCGAATCCACCAATGCTGGGCCATCGTTTGTTGTGGAATCCATCGATCTGTCTCCCAATGGCTGGCGCTTCCTCAAGTTAGCCGGCTTATTTTGTATGTTGATTTGTTTCTAGAATAAACTGTTTCCACCAAACATCATGCCGATTTGTCCCACTCCAACTCCACCTCAAATATTCTACTAAATCAAAATTCACAATACCATGTAATTCTCTGCAACTGTAACATTAGTACATACTCCCTCCGTCCCAAAATAAGTGACTCGACTTTGTACTAACTTTGTAGTAAAGCAAATACAAAGTTGAGTCACTTATTTTGGGACAGAGGGAAAACAAATTATACTGGTGGAATGAATCTCGCATAGTCGTCTACGATAACACAAATAATACTGGAGGATAGCATCTTGCCTAGTCGTCTACCATTCGATAACACAAATAATAATGGAGGAAAGCATCTCGTCTAGTTGTTTTGATAACACACCTAATCTGCCCTAGCCATGCATGATATGGACCATGTCGATGGATGATATATCCCTAGTATTTTAGCAGAGCCCCTGCTTGCTTCTTCAGAAAAGTTCTAAAATGAATACATTGATATTTACAATACTTTTGAAGGATTTTAATCTAGTATAATGTAAGAGGTGTTTGGATGTCAGAAAAGAACGTACTGTTTCAGCACCAATTATTTTACCTGCAGGGCGTTTTTAGCCCTGTTAGTTTATTATTGGTGTCACTGAAGTTTAGTTTGCTTTGCTATTAGCAAGAGCTGGCCACTGTATTAACGAAACCAAACACTGCAGCTGGGCAATGAGATGAATGAAGCTAATCTTATTTTTACCTTGGAGAACAATTAGACAGCGTTGGCCTTCTCTTTTTTGCATCTCCGCGCCTTCCACCAACAGAGTTCTGGCAGAATATGATTCTTCTTTCAGTGGTCGTACCTTCTCATTATCTTTGCTGCCCACCAATAGAATGAATTGTGCTAATCTGTCGAGATTAACTGCATGAAAGTACGTTGATGAACACCGGATGCACACTATGGTTCAAAGGATGGAGATGGCCTCAACACGCATGCACGTACACAGCAGGCAACAAAACTGATTTATTTCTTGTGTGCAAAAGCTGGCCACGCTATCTAATTGATTCACGGCCGGCCGGAAACCCACGCCTACGTGAAACTTGGCACTCTCTAGTAGATAAAATGTTACCGCTGAGATTACATACGTACACAGCTGTCTTCTGCCCATTAATTACTTCGGTCTTCTGGCTAGATGTGCAAAAAGAAAAAAAAAGAGAAGAAAGAAAAAAAATAAGAGAAAAAGAGAGAAGGGACAATGGTACTATCTCTTTTTCCACACTTGTGCTTCAAAATAGCACCATGATCTTCATGATAGAGAGTCTCATATGTTGTCACTTTCATATACTAGTGGGAATTTTTCATTATAGAACTTGGCTTGTATATTCCGATGATGGGCTTCCTCAAAGTGCCCTAGGTCTTCGTGAGCAAGCAAGTTGGATGCACCCCACTTAGTTTCTTTTATTGAGCTTTCATATATTTATAGATCTAGTGCATCCATTGCATGGCAATCCCTACTCACTCACATTGATATCTATTAATGGGCATCTCCATAGCTCGTTGATACGCCTAGTTGATGTGAGACTATCTTCTCCTTTTTGTCTTCACCACAACCATCATTCTATTCCACATGTAGTGCTATGGCCATGGCTCACGCTCATGTATTACGTGAAAGTTGAAAAAGTTTGAGATTATTAAAGTATGAAACAATTGCTTGGCTTGTCATCGGGGTTGTGCATGATTAAATACTTTGTGTGATGAAGATAGAGCATAGCCAGACTATATGATTTTGTAGGGTAACTTTCTTTAGCCATGTTATTTTGAGAAGACATGATTACTTTGATTAGTATGCTTGAAGTATTACTATTTCTTATGTCAATATGAACTTTTATTTTGTATTCATTTGGGTCTGAACATTCATGCGACAATAAAGAAAATTACATTATGAAATATGCTAGGTAGCATTCCACATCAAAAATTCTCTTTTTATCATTTACCTACTCGAGGACGAGCAGGAATTAAGCTTGGGGATGCTTGATACGTCTCCAACGTATCTATAATTTTTGATTGTTCCATGCTATTATATTACCCCTTTTGGATGTTTATGGGCTTTATTTTACACATTTATATCATTTTTGTGACTAACCTACTAACTGGACACCCAGCCCATATTGCTGTTTTTTTTGCCTATTTCAGTATTTCGAAGAAAAGGAATATCAAACGAAGTCCAAGCGGAATGAAACCTTCGGGAGCGTGATTTTTGGAACGAACATGATCCGGAGAGCTTGGAGTGCAAGTCAAGAAGCTCTCGAGGGCCCCACGAGATAGAGCCCCCCTGTAGGGCGTGCCCCCTGTCTTGTGGGCCCCTCGGACGGCCACCGACGTACTTCTTCTTCCTATATATACCTACGTACCCCGAAAACATCCAGGAGCACCACGAAACACAATTTCCACCGCCGTAACCTTCTGTATTCGCGAGATCCCATCTTGGAACCTTCGCTGACACTCTGCCGGAGGGGGAATCAACCACGGAGGGCCTCTACATCAACATCCTTGCCGCTCCGATGAGTTGTGAGTAGTTTACCACAGACCTATGGGTCCATAGTTATTAGCTAGATGGCTTCTTCTCTCTTTTTGGATCTCAATACAATGTTCTCCCCCTCTCTTGTGGAGATCTATTCGATGTAAACTCTTTTTGCGGTGTGTTTGTCGAGATCCGATGAATTGTGGGTTTATGATCAAGTTTATCT
>NC_041391.1:625030284-625030963 GCF_002162155.2 Triticum dicoccoides
TGAATAATATTTGAATCTTCTCTGAATTCTTTTATGTATGATTGAGTTATCTTTGCAAGTCTCCTCGAATTATCAGTTTGGTTTGGCCTACTAGATTGGTCTTTCTTGCCATGGGAGAAGTGCTTAGATTTGGGTTCAATCTTGCGGTGTTCTTACCAAGTGACAGAAAGGGTTGCAAGACACGTATTGTATTGTTGCCATCGAGGATAACAAGATGGGGTTTATATCATATTGCATGTGTTTATCCCTCTACATCATGTCATCTTGCTTAATGCGTTACTCTGTTCTTTAATACTCTAGATGCAGGCAGGAGTCGGTCGACGTGTGGAGTAATAGTAGTAGATGCAGGAAGGAGTCGGTCTACTTGTTATGGACGTGATGCCTATATACATGATCATGCCTAGATAATCTCATAACTATGCGCTTTTCTATCAATTGCTCGACAGTAATTTGTTCACCCACCGTAATACTTATGCTATCTTGAGAGAAGCCTCTAGTGAAACCTATGGCCCCCGGGTCTATCTCTTATCATATTTGCTTTCAATCTACCTTTATTTGCATCTTTACTTTTTGCATCTATATTACAAAATACCAAAAATATATTTATCTTATCATACAATCTTTATTAGATCTCACTTTCGCAAGCGGCCGTGAAGGGATTGAAAACCCCTTTATTGCA
>NC_041391.1:625032232-625037944 GCF_002162155.2 Triticum dicoccoides
TGCAGTTCCACTAAAATATATGGTATCTTCAAAGAAGATCCCTATTTACACAAGTAGATATAATTACGTATTACATTAAGAGTGTCATCAAATCAGTGGCAAAAAAATTGCTCGTTCCAGCCATAGCAATAAATTAAGATGCAAAACTATATCACTACTTGTGTCATCACAGTTCCAGTGCTTCATTACAGCACCGGGAGTTGATTTTTGTTTTTCCGCTTGTTCTTCCCCTTCATCACTTGGTTCAATACAAGACAAGCTTCGCCTTCAATGTAAGATTTGGCATGTAAATTAGGGAGCACAAGTATAGCACTAAACAATGACATTAATTTTCTAATGAAAGTGGCAAAATACAGGCTAACAGTTGTGAGATATCCTTATCTTACCTCAATGGGATATTACGGTGCACATACAGATTGGAAGTCTTGTCTCCATTTGTGCAGTTCACTAAAATCAAGCAACATTACAAGTAGCACAACATATGAAAGCACACTGCAGAATCGTGTGAAAGAAGGCTAGTATTGACCTCTCATGATGCAGAATTCAAACAACTCACAAGAAGATCTGAACCAAATTTGCCAACACAGATAGGAAGTAAGATCTCCTCTTGTGCAGTTCCACTAAGATCAAGAAATCAAGCAACGTTGTCAGTGTGACATTTTGGTTGAACTGCACAAAACACTCTTAAAACAAAAGTGTTTTGTGCAGTGCAACAAAAGGTCACAATGGCAACGAGGTGAAGTATATAACCCTGTTTACACAGAGGTGCAAAGGAAACAACTAGTGGTCAATAACGGTGGATGACACAGAAGACAACAAAAAGAAGCATCTACCTTATCTAGATGGGAAGCAAGACAGTAGCATTTCTCAAACGGTGGCATTGATTAATATTAACATAGAGATTATATTAATAATAAAATTCGTTAAACATGTAATTTGCTTTTAACACCTAGTCTCTTTTAGCATGTCATTTAATAACCTCTAGTCCATGTTTAGTCCCTGGAACCAAGCAGGTAGGGACTAGGGAGCTTTTAACCAAACAGGGCCTTAGATTAACAACAGCTAAAGAGTTGCACGGGACAGTGGATGCACCGGCACCATGTGCATCTACCGATGTACTGTGGTCATGCACAGTCTACTGCAACAAAGAATAAACAACCAAGGAGCATATTTGTGTTGGTCCCAGTTTTGTTATCTTTAGACACCTTTCCCTATGTGAGCGCAGCAAATCTAGTCCTGTTCAAACTCTACAGCCTTGTCCCCCAAAACAAAAGATCAGTTCATTACAGATGTGCGTACTGCGTTTGTCATTGTTTTCCCTTTTCGACCAACATAGGTGCTGGATAGCCAGTCTGTACCAGTACTTTCGCCCCTTCCTTTCCTCTTTGAACCACGTCCTAGATTTATGCGATACAACTTTCCCCACTACTTTCCCCCACTCCTTTCCTCTTTGAACCACGTCCTAGATTCATGGTATACATGCAGCTAGAGCAATGCATGTGGAATAAGTAAATTATACCTTAAGGTTCTTGGGGCGTGGTTCGGTGGGCGACGGGACAGCGGCGAAGAAGAAGGGGTCAGAGGCCCTCCCGCACCGCTGCTGGGTGAAAGTGAACATCTGCGCCGGTAGTGGATTCCCTCCCTCGCCGACGGCGACAGCGTTATGCCCCCTTCCCTTCCCAGCGGACGGATCTTGCCGGCTCTTTGAGCAGAAGTAAGGGGAGAGAGAGGCCAACGAAGTCTTGTTTAGATCTGGAGAGGGTGAGAGAGTGTGAAGAGAGGAACTACAAGCGCTGAGGCTCCAGCGTGTGTATATATATACTGGAGAGAGTGTGAAGCGTGCAAACCCTAGAAAACAAGCGCCGAGGCTGCAGCTTATAGAGTACGTGATGAGGTGATTATACGGTCACTACGAGATCGTATAGCTCCGTATCCATCCATTTTGACCAGTCAAAGAATCCTCGTGGCACAAATTATGCTCAAGTGTAGTTATCGAACCCGAGACCTCAAGTTTTGTTTGAGTGGAACCCGAGACCTCAAGTTTGATGAGCGAACAGGCTAACCAGCTACACAACCCTCCCCTTATGTTCAACGAGAGGAAAATAACCTTTTGTACATTCCTGCATTCATGTGACAAGCATGCCGTGTTTTTTTGTGTGTGTGGGAGTCATTGGGATTTAAATCATAATCGTGTCATGTGGCTTTGGTGGTAAGACTATCCACAGTGGTGTAGAAATAATGCAGCCTTAGTCACCTTACCTCTCTCCACGTAGTACGTTGGGTCCCACCAGTCAGAGGGTGAAACAAACAAATTAATAAGAAAAAATAAAACCACCAGTGGTGTATCTTACCTCACACATCTCGCTACTGCTCAGGAACACTGTCCAATTGACCCCTCTATTCGCTCACGTACTATTTTAAGTGAATCCTTATTATAACATGCACACAATTTTGGGCACTTGTATTCGACCTAAGTCAGTGTGCCACCATATCTCGTACTTACTACTCCCTCCGTCTAGGTGTAATAAGTTACGTTAGAAGGTGCAGCGGAACCAAGGTGCGTGTGTGTGTGTGTGTGTGTGTGTGTGTGTCTGTTTAACAGCTTGTGTGTGTTAGAGAGAGCGACAGATCGACCTACTCCTACAAAGAGATGGTGTGTAGTGTACGATTTTAGCCGCGAGAGTCGGTGCATCCTCTCGTTTGCGGGCGTGTCTGGTAGGGACAGGCGGACAGCTGCCACGCCCGCTCCTGACCAACCTGGCCCACCGAAAGCCCCTCCATCGCCCACACGCGCTTCCCGCCCAAAACGGTCGGTGCCGCTCCAAAGAATCGGTGCCGCATTCATGCCCGAGCAGAGCGGATGCGACCTCTCACTGGCGCAAGAGTGATGGTTGCTTCGTCCGTCCAACTTACTGCTAGGTCTATGTGATTTGACGGCTCATTGGTCTTTATTACTGAGGTGGTAGGACTGCTGGATATCCCACGCTTTCGGTGAAAGGAGGTGCTACTAGATTACAATTTTCTCCATTCTTATAGCGGGGGAGTGCAAGAGCAGTGAAAACACACAGGCTCAGTGATTACATGGCCCACCTCACACTATCACCATATTTTTTGGACACCGTGTGACACCTAACTCTTTACATAGTACTCCCTCTGTTCCTAAATACTACTAGATGAGTCCCTGCGCGTTGTCGTGGAACAGCCGTATATCTCTCTGCATAAAATTATCGATTTCATAGAACTAAAAAAACTCTATAACCGCATGACAAATGTGGTAGCAAACTAAAAAAACGTCCATCATCATGTAGATCATCCCACGTAAGGAAAAAAGATCAGCCAACTCCTACTGCATAATGGGATTTTATTTTTCTTTTTGACATGTTGATGGGACTTAAAAGCTCACTTACATGCATGCTACCGGTGCATGCTTGCGTGCACACATGTTGATGTGATGTAAAACCCACTCACATGAATGCCACGGTATTTTTGCATGCTTGCATGTGGCTTAGTGCGGAGCCTCTGAACGTCTAGATCAGACGGCTATTATGAACTGCTTTAGTTCATCTAACGGCTACATTAGTTTTGATGATGTGGCTCAAGGAGAGGATAGTGAATTCCTAGTAGTGGGGGCTAGCTATTACTAGTAGATAAGTCTTTGTAGAGATTCCACTAGGTGAACTACATACTGAACAAAATGAATGAATCTGCACTTAAAATGCATCTATATACATCCGCATGTGGTTCATGGTGACATCTCTACAAAGACTTATATTTTGAAATGGAGGAAATACTAGTATAGTACGTACTGTAATTTATCAGTGAGATAAATTTGTACAATGCTATGAAGCTTCCAGCTTCTGTTACATGTATCTTGCGTCCAAGGTTGCCCGTTGCAACATTTCATCAAATACAAAGGAGGCTAATATGCATGCCATTGCATCTCAATGATTGACAGATCATAGAAAATATGTACTCCCTCCGTTCCAAAATAAGTGTCTCAACTTTATGCAAACTTTAGTACAAAGTTGTACTACTACTAAAGTTGACACTTATTTTGGAACAGAGGCAACTAAAGAAAAAAACGATCCATGCAGTCCCTAGCCCTTGAACCGTGAACCCTAACCAGGCTTCAATTTGCTGGCAACGTTCGAGCTTCCTAAGAAATGAAGTTTGCAACCTTTTGACCATCGGATCATTTTGTGCAGTTTCACCAAAATTGAGATGAGCATCCCTGTGGCAAAGAAATTGAAGAAGCGTGATTAGAATAAGATTACTGGGACTAGTTGATGAGACATAATCTCATCACAAATACAGTACGTAGAGCCAGTAGAGGTATGTGCGGGGCAAAGAAGTAGAGAAATATCCTCATGGAGTGATGTGGGCAGCTGGAGCAGTGGTGGAAGCCGGCTGTAAAGGGAGTTGTACCTGAGGGACGTAGCTCAACCTTGAGGAGGGCGGTGGGAGGCGGCAACTTCCCATGTCGCGGCAGTGAGCAAGGGACAAAGGCAACCTCACCGCTTTGTGAGAGAGAACGACGGGGACCCCTGATCGAGACGTGCTGACAATGGGTTTTCGCCGGCGGCGACGGTGACCGCATCTACACTAAGCATCCACCCCTTCCCTCGGTGGATGTGATCCGTCGGGATGTTATAGATGTGGCCACAGTCGTTTTGTGCGAGAGAGTGTGAAGAGAGCAACCCCAGCAAGCAACCGTGTAGGCTGGCCCGTCCTGACTATGTGTATAGTGGAGCGGTTTCCTTTTCTCTCCATATGAACCTATCATATTGCGTACGTGCCACTAAAGAAAAAAAACTTTATTTATAAATGACTCGGCACCTACTACTCGTTCTCCTATAACCTTGTGCTTGGCATCTCCAAAATATTAACCTTGCGATTGGTTGTTCGCCTCTTCAGGAAGTTGTGCAATAATGGTAGTGCAGTGTATATCGTTCTGGCTATATGAGACCGAATGAATTGCTGCACGTCCACCACATGGGCGAGGGTCGAGGGGCGAGGGAGAGTGCTACATACGGAGCAAAATGAGTGAATCTACACTCTAAAATACGTCTGTATACATCAGTGTTTGGAGTATGTACTAGTAGTTCATATTGAAATCTTCTAAAGGACATATATATTCCAAACAATATGATATAATCTCTATAACGAAGGTAGTAGGGACGAGGAGTAAACAGAGGGAGTAGTAAATTTTTCTCGTCGTCCTGCGAGCCACCGCGCGCATGGGCGAGGGAGCGGGCGTAAGGCGGACAGTACTAAGCAAGCTTCACCTCATCCTGCGAGCCACCGCGCCCGTGGGCGGGGGAGACGGTGTACTAAGCAAGCTTCTCCTCGTTCTGCGAGTTGACGGGACACATCAAAAGTACTCCGGTGCATAGAGCCTTGCCTCTAAGGTAGGCCCCACATGGTTTGCCTCTTTTTTAACATAACGCGACAAGTCGCAATTTGTTTGTTCACCCGTGGTAGATGATCCTCCCTCCACCAAGTGGACAACCAGTACACGTGCCAGATTACCACGTGGGCTCCCTTTTTCATACAGAAATGAGCTCCATCGTGTACCCGCACGGGTGTGGTTGGGAAAGAGATGGGAGAACGTGCGCCGTGCATGCACCTCTACTCTTCGTGCACGTCCCCCACCTATGTGGGTGTGTGTGAGAGATACAAACCGCGTTTGTGAGTGTTTTTTGTTTTGGGGTG
>NC_041391.1:625038708-625045163 GCF_002162155.2 Triticum dicoccoides
AGAGAGAGAGAGAGAGAGAGAGAGAGAGAGAGAGAGAGATGGAGAGGGAGGGAGTGGGGTAGAGTGCTGGATGGGTGATGGAGTTGCTTCTCGAAGATGGTGGGAGAGGCCTACTAGACAAACTGAGGGTGGAACTACAATGTTATCAATAAGAGTGGGGATGTGTTTCTGTGTGTGCCTGTGTGTGATAGATCTGTCGGGACGCCAGCTGAGTGAACAACCTTTGAGCCCACCAACGCTAAATAGACGCATTGGGACAAGGCTTGGGAGGCACCTCCGTGGTGGCATGCAGATCTTTGTGAAGACAAAGAATAGTCAAGATCAAATGAGGATAGGGAGGCAACCATCCTCACCGAAGAAACCCACAAGACCCCCGGCAAGATCCTTGCCGGGGACGCCAACGCGCCACGGCAAGACCGTTGCCGGGACACCCGGCAAGACCCTTACCGGGCCGCCCGGCAAGACCCTTGACGGGACGCCCGACAAGACCCTTGTCGGGCCGCCCGACAAAACCCTCACCAAGCGTGCCAGTAGGGCCGCTGCCAGGCCCATGCCAGCCAAGTCTCTGCCGCCGTTCGCATGCAGCTGCCGACCCAACCAGCTGGGCAGGCACCTGCGTGGCAACATGCAGCCCTTCGTGGAGGCTCTGCCGCCGCGCCACCTCAGCTGCCTGCCTGCCTACATGGCACCGCATGCATCGCTGGCCAGGGCGCGTGTCAAAGCAAGGAGGAGCAGCGACGGACGGGACGGGCCTCGCTGAAAGATCGAGGATGTCGCCTAGAGGGGGGGTGAATAGGCGCTTTAAAATAATTATGGTTTAGGCTTGAACAAATGCGGAATAAACCTAGCGGTTAATTTTTCAAGCACAAAACTAAAACAACTAGGCTCACCTATGTAAGATAAGCAATTATGTGATAGCAAGATATATGACAAAGAACAATATGGCTATCACAAAGTAAAGTGCATAAGTAAAGTGCTCGGGTAAGAGATAACCGAGGCACGTGGAGACAATGATGTATTCCGAAGTTCACACCCTTGCGGATGCTAATCTCCATTTGGAGCAGTGTGGAGGCACAATGCTCCCCAAGGAGCCACTAGGGCCACCGTAATCTCCTCACGCCCTCGCACAATGCAAGATGTCGTGATTCCACTAAGGGACCCTTGAGGGCGGTCACCGAGCCCGTACAAATGGTGACCCTTGGGGGCGGTCACCGAACCCGTACACTTTGGCAACCCTTGGGAGCAGTCACCAGTACCCGTCAAATTGCTCGGGGTGATCTCCACAACCTAATTGGAGACCCCGACGCTTGCCCGGAGCTTTACACCACAATGATTGAGCTCCGAACAACACCAACTGTCTAGGGCGCCAAGGCACCCAAGAGGAACAAGCTCTAGGGTGTCCAAAACACCTAGAGTAACAAGCTCAAGGGTACCAAGCACCCAAGAGTAATAAGCTTCTCAACTTGTAACTTCCACGTATCACGTGGAGAACTCAAACCGATGCACCAAATGCAATGGCAAGGGCACACGAAGTGCCCAAGTCCTTCTCTCTCAAATCCCACCGAAGCAACTAATGCTAGGGAGGAAGATGAGAGGAAGAACAAGAAGGAGAACACCAAGAACTCCAAGATCTAGATCCAAGGGGTTCCCCTCACATAGGGGAGAAAGTGATTGGTGGAAATGTGGATCTAGATCTCCTCTCTCTTTTCCCTCAAAAACTAGCAAGAATCCATGGAGGGATTGAGAGTTAGCAAGCTCGAAGAAGGTCAACCATGGGGAACGAACACGACCTCAAAGGATAAGGTTCATTGGGGAAGAAGACCCCCATATATAGGAGGGAAAAAATCCAACCGTTATGTGCTCAGCCCGCACACAAGCGGTACTACCGCTCCACGAGCGGTACTACCGCTCGGGCGGTAGAACCAGGAAAAAGGAGCAATAAAACATGAACCTTGGGGTGGTAGTACCGCATATAAGCGGTACTACCGCTCACCCCAGCGGTACTACCACACACGAGCGGTACTACCGCTCCTACTGCCGCTACTACTGCCGCTGAACCCGCCACGAGAAAACCACGTCTCGAGTCGAGGCGGTACCAGCGCGGAATCGGAGCCGTACTACCGCTTATGGCCATGGGCGGTACTACCGCTGTGGGACAGCGGTACTACCGCTTGTGGCGATAACCGGTACTGACGCTCCGGCCCAGCGGTACTACCGCTAGCACCATCCGTATGCCACTTCCACGAAAACAAGTATACTCCAAGGAAAACCAGAACTGCCATAATTTCTGCAAATGAGCTCGGAATTGAGCAAACTCAAGCTTGTTTGAAACAAGACAACGAGTAGCACCAAAACAGCGAAGGTATGCCTAACAAAAAGAGGAGAGAAACCTCCAACAAAGAAGAACCGGCAGAACCTCCAACATCGAAAACATCATAGAAGATGCATGTGAACTCCGTTTTCGATGAACTCGAGCTTGTCAAGAAAATGACCATAAGCTCCAAATCTCACAAGGAGAAGAACCAAACAAGAACCAATAAATATGATGCAAGGATGCAATGGTTTGAGCTCTCTACGAATGATACGATCAAGTTACTCATCGAGAGCCCCCCTTGATAGTACGACAATTGATCCTAAAACCCGGTCTCCCAACTACCATCATGAGACCGGTAAAATAGAAAACCTATCAAGGGCAAACCTTTGCCTTGCACATGGTCCACTTGAGCTAGATGATGACGATCTTGACTCCCTCAAGTTGGACCACCTTTCTTGATTGCGTTGGCTCGATGAAGACTAGTTGATTGCTCCCCCATACTCCACTATGCGTGAGCCACTCTTCCGCACATCTTCACAAGTCCATTGTCACCACAATGGACGGAAAGCTTCAAGCATTTGATCTCTTCATGATGCTTCACTTGAACTTGCACACCACAACCTAACCCCACAAAGAACTCTCACGAAGATCATGGGTTAGTACAGAAAGCGTAATTGACAATGCTTACCATACCATGGGATCGCTTGATCCCTCTCGGTACATCTTCTATGATTTGTGTGTTGATCAACTTGATTCACTCTTTGAATTAGTCTTGATCAACCTCTCACATGACCAATCTTTAGGTAATTCCTTGAATGGCACCTTGGTCATCACAAACTCTCCTTGAAACCAACAAATGGACTCCAAGAAAATCCTATGGAAAAATCCTTCAAATATAACTCAAGGCAACCATTAGTCCATAGAGATTGTCATCAATTACCAAAACCAAACATGGGGGCACCACATGTTCTTTCACTCGCCCCCATCCCCGATAAAGTGAAGGGACACCTAAGCCTCGCATTAAATGCACTTTGTCCTGTAATACCAGAGCTAAGCTCACAGCGCTGTAGCACTTTCCACTTCCTGTGTGCCACTGTGGCAGCCCCTTTCACCTATAAAACGAGGCCCATGGCGCACTGGAGAAGGATTCGGCTCTTTCGAACCTAGCAGCACCCAGAGCTAGTTCAAGAGCTCAAGAACACTAAATACATCCACCAAAGCAGGATCGTAGGGTTTTACGCATCTTTGCAGCCCGAACCTAGGTAAATCCCCTTTGTGCCATCTGCTAGTCCTGCTCTTCTCACGATCCCCGCACCCCGCAACCGTAGTAGGGATTCCAGTGATACCATAGGTGTCGTTTCCCAACAACATCTTTGGCGCGCCAGGTAGGGGGCGCAATTGTGAGAATCTGGTCTAGCAGTTAACCTAGCTGTTCTTCATCGCCATGGCTCCTAAGAAGAAGAAGACCACGGCGATCGGTTCGTCCGGGACCGGGTTGGTACCAGCGCGGACCGGTAGCGGGCCAGTCGCGGAGAGAACCCGTGGCGCGGCCTGCGAACATCTACACCACCCTGGCGGTTCAGGCCTGGCGAGTGGCGTCGTTCGCACACCAGGCGACGAGCCACCAGTCGCGGGCTCTAGAGGTGGAGTCGGGCCCCCCGCAGGCGGCACGGGGCCCTCCAGGAGCGCCGCCATCTCGCCAGACGGCAGCGCGGGGACCTCCAAGACGCCAACACCGGCGCCCACGGCGCTCTCTTCCCAGGTTGTGCGTGATGAGCAGTGTCACCCTGCCGATGACGCTGCGCGCCGCCCTGGGAAGAGTCCGGCGCACCCATCACATGATGAGGAGGGCCAGCATGCGCGCCGAGGTGCTGATGGAGGTGGCGAACAGCTGCGAGGCTGTGAAGCAGCTCCTTCTAATGTGGTTAGGAGTCGAGGCGCATCGCGGTCCACCCAGCTTTCACCGCCACCCACGCTAGCGGAGGCCCTAGCATGCACGCAGCTGCTCCTCGATTTTCCTCCCGCCGCGGAGAAGCTTGACGAATGGAGGGCCACCGTTTGGAGCCTCGTCGGCACCGCCAACAACGATGAGTTGTGGCCGGCGAGACCCGTAGGCCGTTGCTCCGCTGGGCTACCGCATGCCAGCGGAGGCCGTGCCGGAGGCGAAGCGGCCACGGTGTACTCCCCACCTCCATCCCAACCGCCCCCGGCATCGGTCCGTCGCGACAACGCTCGTGATGATATTTCCATCGTGTCGTCCGACCCGCGAACCATCCGCGATCAGCGTCAAGTCCTTCAGGAGCGGCCTCATGAGGACGCTTGAACTACGATCGCGCGCCGACGTGACATGCGCCACCAGTCGGACAGGCGGGCGGGGCCTGCTCTAGACCACCCAGCGCCGGGAGTCTACGGTTGCCTACCTTACGAGGTGGGTTGTCCGGCCTTCACCTGTGAGCTGCGGCAGTTCCAGTGGCCCTCCCACCGTACTTTCAAGCCCGACTTTGGCGAGAAGTACAACGGCAAGACTCACCCGTCAGAGTTCCTCAACATCTACACCATCGCGATGCAAGCTGCTGGGGCCCACGACGATAAGGTGCTTCCCAACTACTTCCCGTTGGCACTCAAGCCTAATGTTATGTCATGGTTGATGCACTTGCCGGTGAATTCCATCTCTTCTTGGGCGGATCTGTGCCATGAGTTTGTTGGCGCCTTTATCGGAGGTCACCAAGCTCATGGCCATGCAAGTGATTTACACATCATCCCCAAGAAGGAAGGAGAAAACCTGCGCAAGTACATCCAAAGGTTCAACCAGGTGCAGTACAACATCCCCGATGTTCATCCTGCCATCATGATCAGTGCGTTCCATCAGAACCTGCGCAACCGCAAGATGCGCGAAGAGCTGGCGATGAACAAGGTTAAGGATGTGGCCGAGCTCTATGTCCTGGCCGATCGATGCGCTCATGCTGAAGACGGAAGGAAGTACCCCGGCGAAGATGCCGGTGCGGAAACCGACTCCACTGGCGACACCGCCACCCCAGCGAAGAAGGGTCGGCGCCATAACAGGAAGCACAAGGGCAAGGCGGTGCTTGCCGTCGAGGGATCAGACGACACCGGCGCCACCAAGAAGACCAAGGCGAGCGACCCCGGCAAGGAGGTTGCCGGGTGTGACGCTTGCCGGGCCTTGGCAGCTGCCGGCAAGCCAGGAGGCTCCGACAAGTAGTATTGCAAGATCCACCGCACCAAGGGCCATGACCTCCAAAACTGCCGGTAGGTAGAGCTGCTTGCCGAAAAGCAGAAAGCTGAGTATGAGCGGCGGGACAAGGAGAAAGGCCTAGATGGTGCCAAGGGATCCGGCAACAAACGTGGCGGCCAAGGAGGCCGCCGCGGCAAGGATAATCAGTAGGAGAGGCTCGCTCGAGGCTGCGACAAGAAGCAGGAAGACGATGATCATGACGAGGATGACGAGTCCGGCGACCACGAGTTTCAGAAAGCCATAGAGGCCATGTGCGTTGATGGTGGTGCCTTGCTGCATACATCCCACCGGCAACTCAAGCAGTGGGCGCGTGAGATCACAGCGGTGGAGCCATCATTCGACCCATGGAAGCCGCTGAAATGTTCCAGCATGCCCATCATCTTCGACACCGAGGACCACCCTAACCGCACTACTACGGTCGGGTGCTTGCCATTGTTGGTTTCACCAACAATCCGCAAACTCAAGGTGACGAAGATGTTGGTTGACAGCGGGGCCGGCCTGAACTTGATCTCGCCTGTTGTGGTCAAAAGGCTGCAGATCCCCGATGGAGACCTCGAGGAGACAGGCACGTTCCAAGGGGTTAACCTGGGGAGGAGCCAGCCGAAAGGAAAGATCACGCTGCTCGTGACGTTCGGAGGCTAGCTGAACCACAGAACAGAAAGGATTGTTTTCGATGTAGCCGAGATCCCCTTGCCTTACAACGGGATCCTCGGCCGCCCGGCACTAGCCAAGTTCATGGCGGCTTCACACTACGCCTACAACATGCTGAAGATGCCCGGGCCAATGAACATCATCACCGTACCCTCCGACAAGGAAGATGTGTTGATCTGCGCCGACCCACTCTACCGGGAAGTAGTTGCAGCTACTGCCACTAAGGCACCTGCTCCT
>NC_041391.1:625045465-625111018 GCF_002162155.2 Triticum dicoccoides
GCGAGGCCCCTCACACCCAGTCCGGCAAGCGCACCTCTTCGGGGTGTTGCGCTTCCGTTGAGAACGTGCCAGAAAGCTCCATCGGCAAGAGCAAAAAGTCCAGAGCCACACCACCAGAGACCAAGAAGGTGCCCGTCAAGGAGGACGGCACGGGGGGAGCTTTTACCATAAGCTCCACCTTCGATGGCAAATAGGAAAGCGAGCTCGTCACCTTCCTGCGTGGCGAATGTCGATGTGTTTGCATGGCAAGCCTCCGACATCCCCGGCATTCCCAGGGAGATGATTGAGCACCACCTTGCTGTATGTCCTCATGCGCGGCCCGGCAAGCAGAAGGTCAGGAAGCAAGCTCTGGAGAGGTAGGAGTTCATCATGGTGGAAATCAAAAAGCTAGAGGCGGCATGTTTGGTGAGAGGAGTACTCCATCCGACGTGGTTGGCCAATCCGGTAGTAGTGCGCAAGGCAAATGGGAAGTGGAGGCTGTGTATTGATTACATAGACATCAATAAAGCCTGTCCAAAGGATCCCTTCCTGTTGCCGCGCATCGACTAGATTGTTGACTCCACGGCTGGGGATTACCTGTTATCGTTCCTTGACACCTACTCAGGATACCACCAGATCTTCATGACAAAAGAAGACAAGGAAAAGACAGCATTCATCACCCCATGTGGTACGTATTGCTTTTTACGGATGCCTTTTGAGTTGAAGAGTGCTGGCTCAACCTTTGCAAGAGCAGTCCAAATTGGTTTTGAGCCCCAGCTACATAGAAATATGGAAGCTTATATGGATGACATAGTGGTTAAAATCAAGGACAAAGCAACCCTTGTGCAAGATCTGGAGGAAACATTTGCAAACCTGCGCAAGATTAACCTCAAATTGACCCTGAAAAGTGTGTCTTCGGCGTCCCGTCTGGCAAGCTTCTTGGGTTATTTGTGTCCCAGCGCGGGATTGAAGCAAACCTAGATAAGATCAAGGCCATCGATCAGATTCAGGCACCCAAACGGATCAAGGACGTGCGTCGGCTCACTGGCTGCGTTGCTGCCATGAGCCGGTTCATCTCTAAGTCCGCAGAGCATGCCCTTCCTTTTTTCAAGATCTTGAAGAAGGCAGGGCCAGTGGAGTGGACCCCAGAGGCCGAGGCAGCTGTCGGTGTCAAAACCGGCGGATCTCGGGTAGGGGGTCCTGATCTGTGCGTCTTAGGCTGGTGGTAACAGGAAGCAAGGGACACAATGTTTACCCAGGTTCGGGCCCTCTCGATGGAGGTAAACCCCTACTTCCTGCTTGATTAATATTGAAGATATGGGTAGTACAAGAGTAGATCTACCATGAGATTGTAGAGGCTAAACCCTAGAAGCTAGCCTATGATGATTATGTGTAATTGTGATCGGCCTTCTAAGGACCAACCTCTCCGGTTTATATAGACATCGAAGAGGGCTAGGGTTTACATGGAGTCGGTTACAAGGAAGGAAATACAATATCCGGATCGCCAAGCTTGCCTTCCATGCAAAGGAGAGTTCCATCCGGACACGGGACGGAGTCTTGAGTCTTGTATCTTCATGCTCCAATAGTCCAGACGATGTATATAGTCCGGCTGTCCGGATACCCCCTAATCTAGGACTCCCTCAGTAGCCCCTGAACCAGGCTTCAATGATGATGAGTCCGGCGCACAGTCTTGTCTTCGGCATTGCAAGGCGGGTTCCATCTCCGAATACTCCAAAGTACCTGTTACGATGAATAGTGTCCGACATTCCATCAATGTGGTACTCCTCGGCTTCAGTGCCTCAATAATGACCATCTCGACGTGTCGAGCGAATGCGAGGACCCGAGGCATTTTTGCATTTGCCACCCTCAATCCTTCGGTCTGACCGCCTATTTTAAGAGACGGGGATTCTCAGATCCAAACCTCACTCTCCTCCATCGAGCAAGCATCCAACAGAGCGCTCCGGAAAAAACCATTCCAACATGACCGGTTGTCGCAGCTCCTCTGCTCGCTTTCCTCGCTCCAAGCCGGGGGACTAGGAAGAGTGTTCAGTTCCCCATAGCCGTTTGATTGAGTTACAAACCCAAGGGTTTCTCCCGCCGGTGTTCATGGTCCCCGTCCGAGCCGGAATAGCCACATATAACGGTGGGGAATAGGCGGAGGGATCTCCTAATCCATCTGTAGAGGAGCGAATATGCCTCATCTCGCATCTGCTAAGGGGCGTCGGGTTTCCCATCCACCCGTTCCTTCGCGGGCTCCTGGAGTTCTACGGCCTCCAGTTGCACAATTTTACCCCTGCCTCCGTACTACATATAGCAGGGTACGTTGCTCTTTGTGAGCTATTTCTAGGCTGCGAGGCTCACTTCGGGTTATGGAAGAAGCTGTTCTGCCTCGTCCCCCGCAACCAGGGAGAATCCCTATGTCAAGTGGGTGGGGCCGAAGTATGGCGCATCGCCGAGACCGGATACTTATCCGGCACTCCCAAGAAGGCACCAGAGAACTGGCCTTCAAAGTGGTTTTACATTGACGACGTTCCCCTTCCGAATCCAGTCCGGACAGGTCACCCCAAGTTCAGTAACGCCCCACCGAGGGCACATCTAAGCTGGCGCCCCCGAGGCCCCAAGAGGAGGATACCATGGAAATACATTTCCTGATGAGCAGGATAAAGTTACTGGCCAAATCCGGACTGACGATAGTCGAGGTTATGGCAATATGCATAATACGGGGAGTGTAACCGCTTCAATATAGGGGGAAGCCCTTGTGGCACTTCAAAGGGGAAGATGATGCCACCCGTTGTGGCCATAAGGGTCCGGACTCCGCCACTGCTCTGACAAGGATATTGTCCGATTTATACAAAGGCGAAGAGGAAGATTTCCTTCACATCAAACTGCGAGATGGATTCTCCATGCACAGCCCCCCAAACTGGGTAAGTCGTCGTTCCTTTACCCACTTCACTTATTGTGGCATTCTTCGCTAAAATTATCTGCCTCGATATTCCCGAGCAGGAACTGAGGAGGGCCGTAGAAGGAATCTCCAGCCCCTCCCCGCAGCCAGAGGACGAAGGAAGGGCCCTAGATCCAGGACTCGAAGAAGATCCGGATATTACCGTGGAGCTTGTCAATGGGACGTTTTATCAAGCGAGCTGCGATGGCACCCAGTGGCCATTATTGCCGACTATCCCAGACTGCTGCCTACGTCGCGCGTATGCCAAGCCGAAAAACCCTATCCTCCGAAGAGGACTCCCTTCAGATGTCATGCCTTACCATTGAAGTGTTGTGTTTTACAGAGATGACGGCCCGAGCGTGGGGCCGAGCCCCTAGGGACTCGTCGGCCAAGGGCGTCCGGATCGGGTAGGCTCAAGAGGAAGGCGATAAGGGTCGACTCGCCGCTACAGAGGTAAGGAAAAAACCTATGCTGCTATTATGGTATTTTGAAGTATGACACTCGCCCTTTGTGTCCTGGAAGGAAGAGGAGAACCCGGACTATATCCGGGGATCCTGCCAACCACGCCTCCACCAGCCGAATTCCAGAACCGGCTTCGAGAGCGGAGGTGGGAGCAGGGCCGAATCCGCATAGTTCTCCAACAGAGGATGCTGATATGCTATCGGCCATGAATTTCGAAGTAGAGAGCGCCATGAATTACCGGCGCCGACGGGCCGTACATCGGAACAACATCTTTTTCGAACAGGCATTTAACGCCTTCAATTCGGGAGATGCATACATCCGAGCTGCTCAAGGCGGGATTGCCCGAGCGACGGACCAGTATACCAAAGATATACGGGTAAGAAAATTCGATAAGCATGTGTAGCAGTAGCCCGTGAGACTTGAAACGGTTGAAACAACTGTTTTAAGTGTCAATTTATGCACAGGTGCTTGTAGATAAGAATGAGCAATTGTCTCGGGAGCCGGAGGAGTGCAAGGCCGAGCCAAGGGCCATAGTTGCCAAGTTAGAGGAATCCCAAAAACCCTCATCTAGTAACATTTGTCTCAATTGTACGTATATGCACCAATTAGTAAGTGGCTGATATGACAAGTCTAACAGAAAATTCTGCAGACAATCCCGGGGTGAATCCGGAGGGCGTAAGAGATGACAAATCGCATCTCAAAAGGCAGCTGAAGGCTGGCGAGCGCATTCTTACGCAAGTTAGGCAGGATAAGAACAATCTACAAGATGCCAAAGTCCAGATGGATGTGGAGTTAAAAGACGTCAGCGCTCAGCTGGCGGACTCCGTGAATGAGAACAAAAGACTTTGACGCGACATTTATGGTAAGTGCCTAGACGAACTGTAGTATAGTTCGGCGCAGAAGTATATTGAAAGGATTTTGCTTGTAGGAATGTTAACAGGTTGCCCTGAGGAGGAGATGCCCTCATCTACAGGCGATTTACTACAACTACACGAGCGAGCTCGGCAGGTGATGCAGGTGTTGGAAATATGCCCTAGAGGCAATAATAAAAGTATTATTATATTTCCTTGTTCATGATAATTGTCTTTTATTCATGCTATAACTGTATTATCCGGAAATCGTAATACACGTGTGAATACATAGACCACAATATGTCCCTAGTGAGCCCCTAGTTGACTAGCTTGTTGTGATCAACAGATAGTCATGGTTTCCTGGCTATGGACATTGGATGTCGTTGATAACGGGATCACATCATTAGGAGAATGATGTGATGGACAAGACCAAATCCTAAGCATAGCACGAAGATCGTGTAGTTCGTTTGCTAGAGCTTTTCCAATGTCAAGTATCTCTTCCTTAGACCATGAGATCGTGTAACTCCCGGATACCGTAGGATTGCTTTGGGTGTATCAAACGTCACAACGTAACTGGGTGACTATAAAGGTGCATTACAAGTATCTCCGAAAGTGTCTTTTGGGTTGACACGGATCGAGACTGGGATTTGTCACTCCGTGTAAACGGAGAGGTATCTTTGGGCCCACTCGGTAGGACATCATCATAATGTGCACAATGTGACCAAGGGGTTGATCACGGGATGATGTGTTACGGAACGAGTAAAGAGACTTGCCGGTAACGAGATTGAACAAGGTATCGGTATACCGACGATCGAATCTCGGGCAAGTAAAATACCGCTAGACAAAGGGAATTGTATACGGGATCGATTGAGTCCTTGACATCGTGGTTCATCCGATGAGATCGTCGTGGAACATGTGGGAGCCAACATGGGTATCCAGATTCCGCTGTTGGTTATTGACCGGAGAACGTGTCGGTCATGTCTACATGTCTCCCGAACCCGTAGGGTCTACACACTTAAGGTTCGATGACGCTAGGGTTATAAAGGAAGTTTGTATGTGGTTACCGAATGTTGTTCGGAGTCCCGGATGAGATCCCGGACGTCACGAGGAGTTCCGTAATGGTCCGGAGGTAAAGATTTATATATGGGAAGTCCTATTTTGGCCACCGGAAAATGTTCGGGATTTTTCGGTATTGTACCGAGAAGGTTTTAGAAGGTTCCGGAGTGGGGCCCACCTGCATGGGGGACCCACATGAACGTGGGTAGTGGGGGAAAGGCCCCACACCCCTGGTCAAGGCGCACCAAGATCCCCCCTTAGAAGGAATAAGATCATATCCCGAAGGGATAAGATCAAGATCCCTAAAAAAGGGGGATAACAATCGGTGGGGAAGGAAATGATGGGATTTCTTTCCTCCCACCTTGGCCAACGCCCCAATGGACTTGGAGGGCAATAAACCAGCCCCTCCACCCCTATATATAGTGGGGAGGCGCATGGGAGCTTCACACGAAGTTCGGGCGCAGCCCTCCCCCTCTCCCAAGTCCTCCTCCTCTCCCACGGTGCTTGGCGAAGCCCTGCAGGATTGCCACGCTCCTCCACCACCACCACGCCATCGTGCTGCTGCTGGATGGAGTCTTCCTCATCCTCTCCCTCTCTCCTTGCTGGATCAAGGCATGGGAGACGTCACCGGGCTGTACGTGTGTTGAACGCGGAGGTGCCGTCCGTTCGGCACTAGGATCTCCGGTGATTTGGATCACGACGAGTATGACTCCTTCAACCCCGTTCTCTTGAACGCTTCCGCTTAGCAATCTACAAGGGTATGTAGATGCACTCTCCTTCCCCTCGTTGCTGGTTTCTCCATAGATAGATCTTGGTGACACGTAGGAAAATTTTGAATTTCTGCTACGTTCCCCAACAGTGGCATCATGAGCTAGGTCTATTGCGTAGATTCTTTGCACGAGTAGAACACAAAGTAGTTGTGGTCGTTGATTTTGTTCAATATGCTTACCGTTACTAGTCCAATCTTGTTTCGACGGTATTGTGGGATGAAGCGGCCCGGACCGACCTTACACGTACTCTTACGTGAGACAGGTTCCACCGATTGACATGCACTTGGTGCATAAGGTGGCTAGCGGGTGCCAGTCTCTCCCACTTTAGTCGGAACAGATTTGATGAAAAGGGTCCTTATGAAGGGTAAATAGCAACTGACATATCACGTTGTGGTTTTGCGTAGGTAAGAAACGTTCTTGCTAGAAACCCATAGCAGCCACGTAAAACATGCAAACAACAATTAGAGGACGTCTAACTTGTTTTTGCAGGGTATGCTATGTGATGTGATATGGCCAAGAAGAATGTGATGAATGATATGTGATGTATGAGATTGATCATGTTCTTGTAATAGGAATCACGACTTGCATGTCGATGAGTATGACAACCGGCAGGAGCCATAGGAGTTGTCTTAATTTATTGTATGACCTGCGTGTCATTAAACAATGCCATGTAATTACTTTACTTTATTGCTAACCGGTAGCCATAGTAGTAGAAGTAATAAGTTGGCGAGACAACTTCATGGAGACACGATGATGGAGATCATGATGATGGAGATCATGGTGTCATGCCGGTGACGATGATGATCATGGAGCCCCGCAGATGGAGATCAAAAGGAGCAAAATGATATTGGCCATATCATGTCCCTATTTGATTGCATGTGATGTTTATCATGTTTATGCATCTTGTTTACTTAGAACGACGGTAGTAAATAAGATGATCCCTTAAAAAAATTTCAAGAAGTGTTTTCCCCTAACTGTGCACCGTTGCTAAAGTTCGTCGCTTCTAAGCACCACATGATGATCGGGTGTGATGGATTCTTACGTTCACATACAACGGGTGTAAGACAGATTTACACACGCGAAACACTTAGTGTTAACTTGACGAGCCTAGCATGTACAGACATGGCCTCGGAACACAGAGACCGAAAGGTCGAGCATGAGTCTTATAGTAGATACGATCAACATGAAGATGTTCACCAATGATGACTAGTCCGTCTCACGTGATGATCGGACACGGCCTAGTTGACTCGGATCATGTAATCACTAAGATGACCAGAGGGATGTCTATCTGAGTGGGAGTTCATAAGATGAACTTTATTATCCTGAACATAGTCAAAAGATCTTTGCAAATTATGTCGTAAGCTCGCGCTTTAGTTCCACTGTTTAGATATGTTCCTAGAGAAAATATAGTTGAAAGTTGACAGTAGCGATTATGCGGACAGTAGAAAGCTTATGTCCTTAATGCACCGCTCAGTGTGCTGAACCCCAAACGTCGTTTATGGATGTTGTGAATATCAGACATACACGTTTTGATAACTACGTGATAGTTCAATTAAACGGTTTAGAGTTGAGGCACCAAAGATGTTTTCGAAACGTCGCGGAACATGTGAGATGTTTCGAGGGCTGAAATTGGGATTTCAGGCTCGTGCCCACGTCAAGAGGTATAAGACCTCTGACAATTTTCTTAGCCTGCAAACTAAGGGAGAAAAGCTTAATCGTTGAGCTTGTGCTCAGATTGTCTGAGTGCAACAATCACTTGAATCGAGTGGGAGTTGATCTTCCAGATGAGATAGTGATGTTTCTCCAATGTCATTGCCACCATGCTGCTAGAGCTTTGTGATGAACTATAACATATCAGGGATAGATATGATGATCCTTGAGGTATTCGCGATGTTTGACACCGCGAAAGTAGAAATCAAGAAGGAGCATCAATTGTTGATGGTTAGTAAAACCACTAGTTTCAAGAAGGGCAAGGGCAAGAAGGGATACTTCATGAAACGGCAAATCAGCTGCTGCTCTAGTGAAGAAACCCAAGGTTGAACCCAAACTCGAGACTAAGTGCTTCTGTAATAAGGGGAACAACCACTGGAGCGGAATTACCCTAGATACTTGGTAGATGAGAAGGTTGGCAAGGTCGATAGAAGTATATTGGATATACATTATGTTAATGTGTACTTTACTAGTACTCCTAGTAGCACCAGGGTATTAGATACCGGTTCGGTTGCTATGTGTTAGTAACTCGAAATAAAAGCTACAGAATAAACGGAGACTAGCTAAAGGTGAGCTAACGATATGTGTTGGAAGTGTTTCCAACGTTGATGTGATCAAGCATCACACGCTCCCTCTACCATCGAGATTTGGTGTTTGCGTTGAGCATAGACATGATTGGATTATGTCTATCACAATACAGTTATTCATTTAAGGAGAATAATGGTTACTCTGTTTATTTTAATAATACCTTCAATGGTCTTGCACCTAAAGGAATGGTTTATTGAATCTTGATCGTAGTGATACACATTTTCATGCCAAAAGATATAAGATAGTAATGATAGTACCACTTACTTGTGGCACTGCCATGTAAGTAATTTTGGTATAAAACGCATGAAGAAGCTCCATGTTGATGGATCTTTGGACTCACTCATTTTTGAAAAGTTTGAGACATGCGAACCATGTCTATTGGTGTATACGCATGAAGAAACTCCATGCAGATGGATCGTTTGGACTCACTTGATTTTGAATCACTTGAGATATGCAAATCATACCACATGGGCAAGATGACTAAAAAGCCTCGTTTTTCAGTAAAATGGAACAAGATAGAAACTTGTTGGAAGTAACGCATTTTGATGTGTGCAATCCAATGAGTACTGAGGCATGCAGTGAATATCGTTGTGTTCTTACTTCACAGATGATTCGAGTAGATGTATAGTATATTTACTTGATGAAACACAAGTCTGAATTATTGAATGGTTCAAGTAATTTCAGAGTGAAGTTGAAGATCATCGTGACAAGAGGATGAAATGTCTATGATATGATCATAGAGATGAGTATCTGAGTTACGAGCTTTGGCACACAATTAAGACATTGTGGAAATTGTTTCACAATTAATACCGCCTGGAACACCATAGTTTGATGGCGTGTCCGAACATCATAGTTGCACCCTATTGGATATGGTGCGTACCATGATGTCTCTTATCGAATTACCACTATCGTTTATGGGTTAGGCATTAGAGACAACCACATTCAATTTAAATAGGGCACCACGTAATTCCATTGAGATGACACCATATGAACTATGGTTTAGAGAAACCTAAGCTGTCATTTCTTAAAGGTTTGGGGCTGCGACGCTTATGTGAAAAAGTTTCAGGTTGATAAGCTCGAACCCAAAGCGGATAAAATGCATCTTCATAGGACACCCAAAACAGTTGGGTATACCTCCTAATTCAGATCCGAAAGCAATAGGGATTGTTTCTTGAATCGGGTCCTTTCTCGAGAAAAAGTTTGTCTCGGAAAGTTAAGTGGGAGGATGGTGGAGACTTGATATGGTTATTGAACCATCACTACAACCAGTGTGTAGCAGGGCACAAGAAGTTGTTTCTGTGGCACCTACACCAATTGAAGTAGAAGCTTATGATAGTGATCATGAAACTTCGGATCAAGTCACTACTGTACCTTGTAGGGTGACAAGGATGCGTACTACTTTAGAGTGGTATAGTAATCCTGTCTTGAAGGTCATGTTGCTAGACAACAATGAACCTACGAGCTATGGAGAAGAAATGGTGGGCCCATATTTCGAAAAATGGTTAGAAGCCATGAAATCCGAGATAGGATCCATGTATCAAAACAAAGCATGGACTTTGGTGGACTTGCCCAATGATCGAAAAGCCATTGAGATAAATGGATCTTTAAGAAGAAGACGGACGTGGACGGTAATGTCACCATCTATGAAGCTCGACTTGTGGCGAAGAGTTTTTCACAAGTTCAAGGAGTTGACTATGATGAGATTTTCTCATCCGTAGCGATGCTTAAGTCCGTCGGAATCATGTTAGCATTAGCTGCATTTATGAAATCTAGCAGATGGATGTCAAAACGAGTTTCCTTACCAGTTATCGTAAGGAAAGGTTGTATGTGATACAATCAGAAAAGTTTTGTCGATCCTAAGGATGCTAAAAGGTGTGCTAGCTCCAGCGATCCTTCTAATGACTGGAGTAAGCATCTCGGAGTTGGAATATGTACTTTGATAAGATGATCAAAGATTTTAGGTTTATACAAAGTTTGTGAGAAACTTGTATTTCCAAAGAAGTGAGTGGGAGCACTATAGAATTTCTGATGAGTATATGTTATTGACATATTGTTGATCAAAAATGATGTAGAATTTCTGGAAAGTATATAGGGTTATTTGAAAAGTGTTTTTCAATGGAAAACCTGGATGAAGCTACTTGAACATTGAGCATTAAGATCTATAATGATAGATCAAAAATGCTTAATGGTACTTTCAAAATGAGCACATACCTTGACATGATCTTGAAGGTGTTCAAGATGGATCAGTCAAAGAAAGAGTTCTTGCCTGAGTTGTAAGGTATGAAGTTAAGACTTAAAGCTCAACCACATCAAAAAAAAGAGAAAGGACGAAGGTCGTCCCCTATGTTTCAGACGTAGGCTCTATAGTATGCTATGCTGTGTACCGCACCGGAAGTGTGCCTTGCCATGAGTTAGTCAAGGGGTACAAGAATGATCCAGGAATGGATCATTGGACAGCGGTCAAAATTGTCCTTGGAGTAAATAAGGACATGTTTCTCAATTATGGAGGTGATAAAGAGTTCGCCGTAATGGGTTACGTCGATGCAAGCTTTAACACCTATCCGAATGACTCTGAGTAGCAGACCGGATACGTATAGTGGAGCAACCATTTGGAATAGCTCCAAGTGGAGCGTGGAAGCAACATTTACAATATGACCCAGAGATTTGCGAAGTACATACGGATCTGAAAGTTGCAGACCCGTTGACTAAAACCTCTCTTGCAAGCAAAACATGATCAAACCCCAGAACTCATTGAGTCTTAATCACATGATGATGTGAACTAGTTTAGTGACACTAGTAAACTCTTTGGATGTTGGTCACATGGCGATGTGATCTATGAGTGTTAATCACATGGCGATGTGAACTAGATTATTGACTCTAGTGCAAGTGGGAGACAGTTGGAAATATGCCCTAGAGGCAATAATAAAAGTATTATTATATTTCCTTGTTCATGATAATTGTCTTTTATTCATGCTATAACTGTATTATCCGAAAATCGTAATACACGTGTGAATACATAGACCACAATATGTCCCTAGTGAGCCTCTAGTTGACTAGCTTGTTGTGATCAACAGATAGTCATGGTTTCTTGGCTATGGACATTGGATGTCGTTGATAACGGGATCACATCATTAGGAGAATGATGTGATGGACAAGACCCAATCCTAAGCATAGCACAAAGATCGTGTAGTTCGTTTGCTAGAGCTTTTCCAATGTCAAGTATCTTCCTTAGACCATGAGATCGTGTAACTCCCGGATACCGTAGGAGTGCTTTGGGTGTATCAAACGTCACAACGTAACTGGGTGACTATAAAGGTGCATTACAGGTATCTCCGAAAGTGTCTTTTGGGTTGACACGGATCGAGACTGGGATTTGTCACTCCGTGTAAACGGAGAGGTATCTCTGGGCCCACTCGGTAGGACATCATCATAATGTGCACAATGTGACCAAGGGGTTGATCACGGGATGATGTGTTACGGAACGAGTAAAGAGACTTGCCGGTAACGAGATTGAACAAGGTATCAGTATACCGACGATCGAATCTCGGGCAAGTAAAATACCGCTAGACAAAGGGAATTGTATACGGGATCAATTGAGTCCTTGACATCGTGGTTAATCCGATGAGATCATCGTGGAACATGTGGGAGCCAACATGGGTATCCAGATTCCACTGTTGGTTATTGACCGGAGAACGTCTCGGTCATGTCTACATGTCTCCCGAACCCGTAGGGTCTACACACTTAAGGTTCGATGAGGCTAGGGTTATAAAGGAAGTTTGTATGTGGTTACCGAATGTTGTTCGGAGTCCTGGATGAGATCCCGGACGTCACGAGGAGTTCCGGAATGGTCCGGAGGTAAAGATTTATATATGGGAAGTCCTATTTTGGCCACCGGAAAATGTTCGGGATTTTTCAGTATTGTACCGGGAAGGTTCTAGAAGGTTCTGGAGTGGGGCCCACCTGCATGGGAGGACCCACATGAACGTGGGTAGTGGGGGCAAGGCCCCACACCCCTGGTCAAGGCGCACCAAGATCTCCCCTTAGAAGGAATAAGATCATATCCCGAAGGGATAAGATCAAGATCCCTAAAAAAGGGGGATAACAATCGGTGGGGAAGGAAATGATGGGATTTCTTTACTCCCACCTTGGCCAATGCCCCAATGGACTTGGAGGGCAAGAAACCAGCCCCTCCACCCCTATATATAGTGGGGAGGCGCATGGGAGCTTCACACGAAGTTCTGGCGCAGCCCTCCACCTCTCCCAAGTCCTCCTCCTCTCCCACGGTGCTTGGCGAAGCCCTGCAGGATTGCCACGCTCCTGCACCACCACCACGCCGTTGTGCTGCTGCTGGATGGAGTCTTCCTCAACCTCTCCCTCTCTCCTTGCTGGATCAAGGCATGGGAGACGTCACCGGGCTGTACGTGTGTTGAACGCGGAGGTGCCGTCCGTTTGGCACTAGGATCTCCGGTGATTTGGATCATGACGAGTACGACTCCTTCAACCCCGTTCTCTTGAACGCTTCCGCTTAGTGATCTACAAGGGTATGTAGATGCACTCTCCTTCCCCTCGTTGCTGGTTTCTCCATAGATAGATCTTGGTGACACGTAGGAAAATTTTGAATTTCTGCTACGTTCCACAACAGCAGGGCGTTGCTTAGGCCTTGTGGCCATCAAGCTTCCTGCCGAATGGCATGGGGGAGCTTGTGTATATGCTTCAAGGAGTACGGCGGCGCTTCCGATTGTGGAAGATATCAGCCTGCCGGCAAGGTGCAAGAGAAGTCTGGGCTATGGTGAAGACGCGCTACACCAAGTTGGACCCGAACCATATGGCCGAAGTCGGACCGGCGGGGCCAGATGGGCAAGAAATTCCCGTGAGTCTGGTATATGACCAGGTAGCGTTAGCCGCGAAGTATTCTCAATAGGATTGTAAGCTAGATAGCTTGTTGGATGGTATTGAGGAGGAATATAGTCAGTCCCAGTGACTGTGTAATTCAATGGACAAAAGTAGTCCCTAGCCGGATTAAAATCATTTATCATGGCGGACCTTTTCTCTTCAGCCCCCGGATCCTATAGTCTGGGGTGTGTCCGAATACCCACTCAGTTATACAGAACCGAGGTATGCATGGACACCAGGTGTAGGGGTCATAAGTGCTTAAACAGACAAGTACCCAACTAGTTATGTTATATTACATGGATAGTAAGAAACATCTTCCAGGGAGAATAGTTCCGTTAGGGGTTCCTTTCCCTGGGTACGCATGCGACGATGCACATGTCCGGACTGCAAACAAGGGCGCAATATACAAAACTTCTGGGGATTGACATTGTAATAAATGAATACATCTTTTGTTCACCGCCCGAATATTCTCTTAAGGACGCTAGCTTTCGGCTTTACCCAGTCTGAGATACACATCCGGCTGAACTGGCAGTAACAATCGCAGAGGTGCTCCCCTTATGCCCTAGCCGAATTAACGGGAACGTAGGGCATAAACACAAGAGCCAGGCAACCCAGCTTGGCCACATATTAAGTCATATCGATGCATATAATGGTGAAGAAAGGCACATATGGAAAAAGAACGCATATGTGATGGGCAAAAAGCCATTAAAGTAATTATATTTAGCTTCCGAATAGGAAGCCCCCTGGTATTGCTTACACACATAGTACGGTCGGAGTGATCCGGGCTTCCGTACTGTATAAGTACTTTGTGTGAAGAGGAAAAAAAGGGTCGAGACAGGAAAAGGGAGGGAGCATAATTAAAAAGGAGGGGTTAAGGAGACGAACACTAAGTTCGGCGCTAGGCGTAGAATCTCCGGAGTCTGGCCGTGTTCCATGGGTTCGGCTAGAGTCTGTTATCGGATGCATTATGTAAGCGGTACGCACCTCCGGTAAGAACTTTGTCAGTGACGAAGGGACCTTCCCACTTGGGTTTGAGCTTGTCCTTCTTCTTCTCCGGTAGGCGTAGAACGAGCTCGCCAATATTATAAGTTTTGGCCCGCACTTCTCTACTTTGGTATCGTCGAGCCTGCTGTTGATAGAATGCGGAGCGGGCTTTTGCGATGTCGCGCTCCTCCTCCAGGGCATCCAAGTTATCCTTCCGATCTAACTTGGCTTCCTTCTCTTCGTACATGCGTACGCGTGGCGAATCATGTATTATGTCGCAGGGTAGTACTGCTTTCGCGCCGTACACCATAAAAAATGGTGTATATCCGGTGGTACGATTCGGCGTGGTCCGCAGCCCCTAGAGTACGGAGTCGAGCTCCTCGACCCAGTGCGTATCAGACACTGTCAAGGATCGCACTAGTCTGGGTTTGATGCCACTCATGATGAGACCGTTTGCCCGTTCGACCTAGCCGTTTGTTTGGGGATGGTAGATGCAAGCGTAGTCGAGCTTAATGCCCATTTTGCTGCACCAAGTTTTCACTTCATCGGCTGTGAAATTGGAGCCATTATCAGTGATGATGCTGTGGGGGGCGCCGTATCGGTGTATGACCCCGGATATGAAGTCTATTAGTGGTCCGGATTCGGCCGTTTTGACTGGTTTGGCTTCTATCCATTTGGTGAACTTGTCCACCATGACCAACAAGTATTTTTTCTTATGGCTTCCCCCTTTATGGGGTCCGACCATGTCTAGCCCCCAGACTGCAAAGCGCCAAGTTATGGGGATTGTTTGAAGAGCGGTAGTGGGCATATGACTTTGATTGGCCAAGAGTTGGCAACCGACGCAGTGTTGGACAAGGTCATGTGTGTCTGCTTGGGCCGTCGACCAATAGAAGCCTGTACGGAAGGCCTTACTGACTAGTGCTTGAGCCGCGGCGTGGTGTCCGCCCAGTCTGGCATGCATTTCAGCCAAGAGCTGCCGCCCTTCCTCTTCGGATATGCATCTTTGGAGCACTCCGGTCGCACTTTTCTTGTAGAGTTCCCCTTCCTGGACTTTGTAAGCTTTGGCACGCCAGACGATGCAGCATGCTTCTTTTTGGTCTTTGGGGAGCTCCTGCCTATTTAGGTAGGCCAAGAAAGGCTCAGTCCATGGGGCAATTACAGCCATGATTTCGTGGGCCAAAGATGTTATTTCGGTGGTAGAGCCTCTGAATATGTCTGATAGTTTGGGATATGGGGGTGTGTTTGGATCCGTGCTAGTATTTCCAGACTCCCCTTCCCATACTACGGATGGCTTGAACAACCTTTCCAGGAATATGTTAGGTGGGACAGGGTCACGTTTAGCGCCGATGCGGGCAAGGACGTTTGTCGCTTGATTGTTTTCTCGAGCCACATGGTGGAATTCGAGCCCCTCAAACCGAGCTGACATTTTGATGATGGCATTACAGTAGGCCGCCATCTTCGGGTCCTTGGCATCAAAGTCTCCGTTTATTTGTGATATTGCAAGGTTTGAATCCCCGCGCACTTCTAGGCGTTGAATGCCCATAGAGACTGCCATCCGAAGATCGTGCAACAGAGCCTCATATTCGGCTACATTGTTGTAGTCTGTGTATAATATTTGGAGGACATACTGGACCGTGTCTCCAGTGGGAGACGTCAGGACTACACCTGCTCCCAATCCGGCCAGCATTTTAGAGCCGTCGAAGTGCATCATCCAGTTGGAGTATGCGCCGTACTCTTTAGGGAGTTCCACTTCTATCCAGTCGGTGACAAAGTCAGCCAGTACTTGCGACTTGATGGCCCGCCGTGGTATGTATGTTATGTCAAATGTAAGGAGCTCGATGGCCCATTTAGCAATATGGCCCGTAGCGTCGCGGTTATTTATTATGTCATTGAGTGGTACTTCGGAGGCCACCGTAATCGAACACTCTTGAAAGTAGTGTCGTAGCTTCCGGGGTGCCATGAAGACCGCGTATGCTATTTTTTGATAGTGTGGGTATCAGGATTTGCATGGGGTTAGGACCTTGGATACGTAATAAACCGGCTTCTGGAGCGGGAATTTGTATCCGTCAACCTCTCGTTCAACGACGAGCACTGCGCTTACTGATACGTCTCCAATGTATCTATAATTTTTGATTGCTCCATGCTACTTTATCTATTGTTTTGGACTATAATGGGCTTTATTTTTCACTTTTATATTACTTTTGGGACTAACCTATCAACTGGAGGCCCAACCCAGAATTGGTGTTTTTTGCCTTTTTCAGTATTTCAAAGAAACAGAATATCAAACGGAGTCCAAACGGAATGAAACCTTCGGGATCGTGATTTTCCAACCGAACGTGACCCAGGAGACTTGGACCCTACTCCACGAAGCACCAGAGGCGGTCACGAGGGTGGAGGGAGCCCCCCTGGGCGCGCCCCCCTTCCTCGTGGGCCCCTCGGAGCTCCACCGACGTACTCCTTCCTCCTATATATACCTACGTATCCCCGAACGACCAGAACAGGAGCCAAAAACTTAATTCCACCGCCGCAACCTTCTGTATCCACGAGATCCCATCTTGGGGCCTGTTCCGGAGCTCCGCCGGAGGGGGCATCCACCATGGAGGGCTTCTACATCAACACCATAGCCCCTCTGATGAAGTGTGAGTAGTTTACTTCAGACCTTCGGGTCCATAGCTAGTAGCTAGATGGCTTCTTCTCTCTTTTTGGATCTCAATACAATGTTCTCCCCCTCTCTCGTGGAGATCTATTCAATGTAATCTTCTTTTTGCGGTGTGTTTGTTGAGACCGATGAATTGTGGGTTTATGATCCAGCTTATCTATGAATAATATTTGAATCTTCTCTGAATTCTTTTATGTATGATTGAGTTATCTTTGCAAGTCTCTTCGAATTATCCGTTTGGTTGGCCAACTAGATTGGTAGTTCTTGCAATGGGAGAAGTGCATGGCTTTGGGTTCAATCTTGCGGTGTCCTTACCCAGTGACATAAAGGGTTGCAAGGCACGTATTGTATTGTTGCCATCGAGGATAACAAGATGGGGTATTTTTCATATTGCATGAATTTATTCCTCTACATCATGTCATCTTGCTTAAGGCGTTACTCTGTTTTTAACTTAATACTCTAGATGCATGCTGGATAGCGGTCGATGAGTGGAGTAATAGTAGTAGATGCAGAATCGTTTCGGTCTACTTGTCTCGGACGTGATGCCTATATACATGATCATACCTAGATAACCTCATAACTATGCTCAATTCTATCAATTGCTCAACAGTAATTTGTTCACCCACCGTAGAATATCTATGCTCTTGAGAGAAGCCACTAGTGAAACCTATGGCCCCCGGGTCTATTCTCATCATATCAATCTCCATCACTTTATTTACTTGCTTTACTTTTACTTTTTACTTTGCATCTTTATACCAAAATTACCAAAAATATTATCTCTATCAGATCTCACTCTCGTAAGTGACCATGAAGGGATTGACAACCCCTAATCGCGTTGGTTGCGAGTAGCTATCGTTTTGTGCAGGTACGAGGGACTTGCGCGTGACCTCCTACTGGATTGATACCTTGGTTCTCAAAAACTGAGGGAAATACTTACGCTACTGTGCTGCATCATCCTCTCCTCTTCGGGGAAACCAATACAAGCTCGAGACGTAGCAAGAAGGATTTCTGGCGCCGTTGCCGGGGAGGCTTACGCAAAAGTCAACATACCAAGTACCCATCACAATCCCTATCTCTCGCATTACATTATTTGCCATTTGCCTCTCATTTTCCTCTCCCCCACTTCACCCTTGCCGTCTTATTTGCCCTCTCTTGCCCAATCTCCTCCTCTCTTTCCATTTGCCTTCCCGTTACCATGGTCGAATCAAATAGAACTACGGGTTTCCTCCCTAGCTCTAGTGCCCTGGATAACCCCACTATCCTCTCCAAGCTCATAACCAATGATGCTATAGAAAGACCCACCGGGGTCTCTAATGAGAGCTTGAATAATTTTGATGAGGATGACTCTGGAATTTTTCGCTATTTACTTGATGAGTCTTTAAAAGATCCGTGGGATAGGTTATTAAGGATTCGGGCTAGCTATGTGCCACAATATCAAATTGAAATTTACTTAAAAGGTTTTTATGTTAGCTTACCCGCTTCCTTCAAACAAGTTTTAGATTCCATATGTGAAGAAGGTTTTCTTGAAGGGGATGCCATAGATACCTATGAAAAAAATGAAAACTATATTTGGGCACCCCATGAATGATAAGGTTGAATCAACTACTCTCTTGTGCTTTTATCAAAATGAAATTATTAAAGAGATGAAGTCTAGCTTAGAGGCAAATTTCCGTAACGTGTTTAATCTTACTTCTTCTATTAATGGCCATGTGCTTAACTTAAATAGAAGAATGAATGCCATAGAAAGGAGATCCTCCTCTCTGCCTACCAAAGATGGCAATACCTAGATCTATCCTTGCTTTTATGCCTAGCTAGGGGCGTTAAACGATAGCGCTTGTTGGGAGGCAACCCAATTTTATTTTGTGTTTTTTGTTTTTTCTTCTGTTTAGGAATAAATAATCCATCTACCTTCTGTTTGGATGTTGTTTTATGTTTTAATTAGTGTTTGTGCCAAGTAGGACCTATAGGATAACCTACGATGATAGTTGATTTGATTCTGCTGAAAAACAGAAACTTTGCATGCACGAATTTAGTTATGATAAATCACAGGAACGTGATTTTGCGTTGATTCATTTTTCTGCTGATCAATAAACAAATTTTCCAGGACTTCTTTTTTTGATAGAATTTTTAGAGTTCAAGAAGTTTGCGTTAGTTACAGATTACTACAGACTGTTCTGTTTTTGACAGATTCTGTTTTTCGTGTGTTGTTTGCTTATTTTGATGAATCTACGGCTAGTAAATTAGTTTATAAACCATAGAGAAGTTGGAATAAAGTAGGTTTAACACCAATATAAATAAAGAATGAGTTCATTACAGTACCTTGAAGTAGTCTTTTGTTTTCTTTCTCTAACGGAGCTCACGAGATTTCTATTGAGTTTTGTGTTGTGAAGTTTTCATGTTTTGGGTGAATTCTTTAGATGGATTATGGAACAAGGAGTGGCAAGAGCCTAAGCTTGGGGATGCCCATGGCACCCCAAAGATAATCCAAGGACACCAAAAAGTCAAAGCGTGGGGATGCCCCGGAAGGCATCCCCTCTTTCGTCCAATTCCATCGGTAATTTAGTTGGAGCTATATTTTTATTCACCAACATGATATGTGTTTTGCTTGGAGCGACTTGTATTATTTGCGTCTTTGCTTCTTAGTTTACCACAATCATCCTTGCTGTACACACCTTTTGAGAGATCAATACATGAATTGAAATTTGTTAGAATACTCTATGGGCTTCACTTATATCTTTTGAGCTTGATAGTTTGCTCATAGGGCTTCACTTATATCTTTTGAGCGTGATAATTTTTGCTCTAGTGCTTCACTTAGATCTTTTAGAGCCCGGTGGCGGATTTGTTTTAAAGAAACTTGATCTCTCATGCTTCACTTAGATTATTTTGAGAGTTGTTAATAGCATGGTAATTTGCTTAATGTTAATATACTTGGTATTCAAGATATGTGAAACTTTCTTTTGAATGCGTTGAATACTAAGATAAGTTTGATGCTTGATAATTGTTTTGGGATATGAAGGATAATATTAGAGTCATGCTAGTTGAGTAGTTGTGAATTTAAAGAATACTTGTGTTGTAGTTTGTGATTCCCGTAGCATGCACGTATGGTGAACCGTTATGTGATGAACTCGGAGCATGATTTATTTATGGATTGTCTTCCTTATGGGTGGCGGTCGGGGACGAGCGATGGTCTTTTCCTACCAATCTACCCCCCTAGGAGCATGCGCGTAATACTTTGCTTTGATAACTTCTAGATTTTTGCAATAAGTATATGAGTTCTTTATGACTAATGTTGAGTCCATGGATTATACGCACTTTTTCCCATCCTTCCACCATTGCTAGCCTCTCTAATACCGTGCACCTTTCGCCGGTATCATACACCCACCATAAACCTTCCACAAAACAGCCACCATACCTACCTTTCATGGCATTTCCATAGCCATTCCGAGATATATTGCCATGCAACTTTCCACCGTTCCGTTTATTATGACACGCTCCATCATTGTCATATTGCTAGCATGATCATGTAGTTGACATCGTATTTGTGGCAAAAGCCACCTTTCATAATTCTTTCATACATGTCACTCATGTTTCATTGCATATCCCGGTACACCGCCGGAGGCATTCATATAGAGTCATATTTTGTTCTAAGTATCGAGTTGTAATTGTTGAGTTGTGAGAAAAATAAAAGTATGATGATCAACATTATTAGAGCATTGTCCCAAGTGAGGAAAGGATGATGGAGTCTATGATTCCCCCACAAGTCGGGATGAGACTCCGGACAAAAAAAAAGTGGCCATAAAAAAAAGAGAAAAGGCCCAAATAAAAAAATGAGAGAAAAAGAGAGAAGGGACAATGCTACTATCCTTTTACCACACTTGTGCTTCAAAGTAGCACCATGATCTTCATGATAGAGAGTCTCTCATTTCGTCACTTTCATATACTAGTGGGAATTTCTCATTATAGAACTTGGCTTGTATATTCCAATGATGGGTGAGGGAGTCCTGGACTAGGGGGTGTCCGGATAGCCGAACTATCACCATCGGCCGGACTCCAAGATTATGAAGATACAAGATTGAAGACTTCGTCCCGTGTCCGGATGGGACTTTCCTTGGTGTGGAAGGCAAGCTTGGCGATACGGATATGTAGATCTCCTACCATTGTAACCGACTCTGTGTAACCCTAGCCCTCTCTGGTGTCTATATAAACCGGAGGGTTTTAGTCCGTAGGACGAACAACAATCATACCATAGGCTAGCTTCTAGGGTTTAGCCTCCTTGATCTCGCGGTAGATCTACTCTTGTACTACCCATATCATCAATATTATTCAAGCAGGAGTAGGGTTTTACCTCCACCGACAGGGCCCGAACTTGGCTAAAGACATCGTGTCCCTTGTCTCCTGTTACCATCCGCCTAGACGCACAGTTTGGGACCCCCTACCCGAGATCCGCCGGTTTTGACACCGACATTGGTTCTTTCATTGAGAGTTCCTCTGTGCCGTCGCAATCAATAAGGATGCCTCGTCCCGTCTTTAAAGATGACACCGTTACCAAAGGAGCTTTGGCCATCGGCCAAACTATCCAGCTAGGCGGTTTTCTTATGACCGCCTGTTCGGCCGCCGCGCCGACAATGACCTCTCGGGTCATCAACAGCGATCTCCACATCAACTCGGAACTCGCCGAGCAGCTAGATCCGATGGAGCTCTCCTCCTTGAACGAGCTCTTGGATCGCATCGCCGCCCTGGGAGTCGCTACAGACTACGATCAGATTGGGCTTAAAACCGATCTGAGAGAGATTAACTCTCCCCAGGCTACCTGAGGGAGTCCTGGACTAGGGGGTGTCCGGACAGCCAGACTATCATCGTCCGCCGGACACCAAGACTATGAAGCTACAAGATTGAAGACTTCATCCCGTGTCTGGATGGGACTTTCCTTGGCGTGGAAGGCAAGCTTGGTGATACGGATATGTAGATCTCCTACCATTGTAACAGACTCTATGTAACCCTAGCCCTCTCCGGTGTCTATATAAACCGGAGGGCTTTAGTCCGTAGGACAACAACCATTACAACAATCATACCACAGGCTAGCTTCTAGGGTTTAGCCTCCTTGATCTCGTGGTAGATCCACTCTTGTACTACCCATATCATCAATATCAATCAAGCAGGAGTAGGGTTTTACCTCCATCGAGAGGGCCCGAACCTGGGTAAAAACATCGTGCCCCTTGTCTCCTGTTACCATCCGCCTAGACGCACAGTTCGGGACCCCCTACCCGAAATCCGCCGGTTTTGACACCGACATTGGTGCTTTCATTAAGAGTTCCTCTGTGTCGTCACCGATAGGCTTGATGGCTTCTTCAATCAACAACAACGCTGTCCAGGGTGAGACTTTTCTCCCCGGACAGATCTTCGTGTTCGGCGGCTTTGCACTGCGGGCCAATTCACTTGGCCATCTGGAGCAGATCGAAAGCTACGCCCCTGGCCGTCAGGTCAGATTTGGAAGCCTAAACTTCACGGCGGATATCCGCGGAGACTTGATCTTCGATGGATCCGAGCCGCAACCGAGCATGCCGCATTGTCACGATGGGCATGATCTAACTTTGCCGCAGGACAGTACCTTGGAGGCCGCACACAAGTCCGCTCCGACCCATAGTCCGGAGCCGATTGTGCAGATCGAGGATGGGTGGCTGGGCACCACCTCGGGAGCTGCAACTTCCCCGGCGATGGAGCCGAACACTGACCCCGTCCCTTATAAAGCTCGTGACTCCGAGATGCCGGACTCCGAACCTCCTGCGCCCCTGCCAATCGAATCCGATTGGGCGCCGATCATGGAGTTCACCGCTGCGGACATCTTTCAGCACTCGCCCTTTGGCGACATCTTAATTTCGCTAAAGCATCTCTTGCTATCCGGAGAGCCCTGGCCGGATTATGGCCAGGATGGTTGGGATGCGGACGACGAAGAAATTCAAAGCCCACCCACCACCCACTTTGTAGCCACTGTCGACGATCTAACCGACATGCTAGACTATGAGTCCAAAGACATCGACGGTATGGACGACGACCCCGGAGACGAACAAGAACCAGTGCCTACAGGGCACTGGAAGACCACCTCGTCATATGACATATACATGGTGGACACCCCAAAAGATGGGGATGACGAAGAAGCAGCGGAGGCAGATTCCTTAAAGAAACAGCCCAAGCGCCGACGTCAGCGGCGCCGCTCTAAATCCCGTCACAGCAAGAATGGAGACTCCGGCACAGGAGATAATAACACCCCAGAAAGTGCCGAAGACAATCCCCTCCATCAAGATTCAGCGCGGCAGGATGCAGAAGCAAGCCCTCACGAGAGAGCGGCAGACGAAGAGGTCGAGGATGATAATTACATACCTCCCTCCGGAGACGAGGCAAGCCTCGACGACGACGAATTCGTCGTGCCCGAGGATCCCGTCGAACAAGAGCATTTCAAACGCAGGCTAATGGCCACAGCAAACAGCCTAAAGAAAAAGCAGCAGCAGCTTCAAGCTGATCAAGACCTGCTGGCCGACAGGTGGACCGAGGTCCTCGCGGCCGAAGAGTATGAACGCGAACGTCCCTCCAAGAGTTACCCAAAACGCCAGTTGATCCCCCGATTAAAGGAGGAAGCATACATACCTTCATCACCAGCGTACAATACGGCCGACCGACCACCCCGTGGTTGCGACAGAGAGGCATCCAGGCCCGCCACCAAGACCGTACCCCGGCATCGCTCCAAAAGTACGAAGCCAAGAGGGAACGCGCCGGACTTGCGAGATATATTGGAGGACAAAGCAAGGCAATCCAGATCCATCTATGGATCACGTGGGCGCCCCACGACCCACGATGAATACCGTCGCGCCGGATACAACAACTCCGGCCGGGCCGAACACAGCAGACAACGCTCCCTTGAGCTACGTCGTGATATCGCTCAATACAGAGGCGCCGCACACACACTATGCTTCACTGACGAAGTAATGGATCATCAAATCCCTGAAGGGTTTAAACCCGTAAACATTGAATCCTACGATGGCACAACAGACCCCGCGGTTTGGATCGAAGATTATCTCCTTCATATCCATATGGCCCGTGGAGACGATCTCCACGCCATCAAATATCTCCCACTCAAGCTTAAAGGACCAGCTCGGCATTGGCTTAATAGCTTGCCCGCAGAGTCAATTGGGTGTTGGGAGGACCTGGAAGCCGCATTCCTCGACAACTTCCAGGGCACATATGTGCGACCACCAAACGCCGATGACCTAAGCCACATAATTCAGCAGCCAGATGAATCGGCCAGACAGTTTTGGACACGGTTCTTAACAAAGAAAAATCAAATCGTCGACTGTCCGGATGCAGAGGCCCTCGCAGCCTTCAAACATAACATCCACGACGAATGGCTAGCCTGGCACCTAGGACAGGAAAAGCCGAAATCCATGGCAGCCCTCACATCACTAATGACCCGCTTCTTTGCGGGAGAGGATAGCTGGCTAGCTCGCAGCAACAACCTCAGTAAAAATGCTAGCAGTCCGGATACTAAGGACCCCAACGGCAGGTCGCGTCGAAGCAAAAACAAGCGCCGCGTTAACGGCGACAACAATGAGGATACAATAGTCAACGCCGGATTCCGAGGCTCTAAACCCGGTCAGTGGAAGAAGCCATTCAAAAGAACCACTCCGGGTCCGTCCAATTTGGACCGAATACTCGACCACTCATGCCAGATACATGGCACCCCCGAAAAGCCAGCTAACCACACCAACAGAGATTGTTGGGTATTCAAGCAGGCAGGCAAGTTAATTGCCGAAAACAGTGAAAAGGGGCTGCATAGCGACGACGAGGAAGAGACCCGGCCGCCGAACAATAGAGGACAGAAGGGTTTCCCCCCACAAGTGCGGACAGTAAACATGATATACGCAACCCATATACCCAAGAGGGAGCGGAAGCGTGCACTAAGGGACGTATATGCGATGGAGCCAGTCGCCCCGAAGTTCAATCCATGGTCCTCTTGCCCGATCACTTTCGATCGAAGAGACCATCCGACCAGTATCCGCCATGGTGGATTCGCCGCATTGGTTTTAGACCCAATCGTCGATGGATTCCACCTCATGAGAGTCCTGATGGACGGCGGCAGCAGCCTGAACCTGCTTTATTAGGATACAGTGCGCAAGATGGACATAGACCCCTCAAGGATTAAACCTACGAAGACGACCTTCAAAGGCGTCATACCAGGTGTTGAAGCTAATTGTACTGGCTCAGTCACGCTGGAAGTGGTCTTCGGATCCCCGGATAATTTCCGGAGCGAGGAGTTAATCTTCGACATAGTCTCGTTTCGCGGCGGCTAGCACGCTCTGCTCGGACGAACCGCGTTCGCAAAGTTCAACGCGGTGCCACATTACGCATACCTCAAGCTCAAGATGCCAGGCCCTCGTGGAGTCATTACGGTCAACGGAAATACGGAACGCTCCCTCCGAACGGAGGAACATACAGCGGCTCTCGCGGCAGAAGTACAGTGCAGCCTTCTAAGGCAATTTTCGAGTCCGGCCGTCAAACGACCGGACAAGGCCAAACGCACCCGGAGCAACATCAATCAAGACCACCTGGCACGTTCCGAGAACGCGTAGCAATGAGGCCCCAACCCCAACCCTCGCATGATTGCAAGACCGCCCTCTGCATACATCATTACGCTCTGGAGATACCATGGGCATAGGAGGAGGGGCACGACCATAACAGGCCCAGAGTGCGGCTCAACCACACCAGGGGCTCCCAAGTGTGTTGCTGTTTTTATTTTTTATTTTTTATTTTTCGTATATACAGGACTCCGTTCACCGGAGGCCCTGTCCGGCGGCGAACCCGCCGAACTCACGATGCAACAGCCAGGGAGGGAAAAAGGCTGCGACGAACACTCAGGTGGTCTCAATTACGAGCATTAAATTTGATTATACACACCAGTCCGCAGCCCACCCCTGGAGGGGGACATGTTTAATTAGTCCAATCCCTTGCTTACCGCACTATTTGTATCATTCCGCACTCATAGCAGAATTCCTTAAATAAATAATGCAGCATTTTTTTGCCTATAATTGCATCACTTTACATATATGTTCATTAATGACATCTTGCACCCGTATATTTTGGTACGGCCGAATACACCAGGGGCTTATGTTCCCCGCATTATGGTGTGATAAGTCCGAACACTTTCCCAAGTGCGGCACCCCGAACTTATAGCATTATATGAATCGGCTCTGAATCATGTCTTGGGTCAATAGTTGGGTTTGCCCGGTGAGGGAGTCCTGGACTAGGGGTTGTCCGGACAGCCGGACTATCATCGTCCGCCGGACTCCAAGACTACGAAGATACAAGATTGAAGACTCCGTCCCGTGTCCGGATGGGACTTTCCTTGGCGTGGAAGGCAAGCTTGGCAATACGGATATGTAGATCTCCTACCATTGTAACCAACTCTGTGTAACCCTAGCCTCCTCCGGTGTCTATATAAACCGGAGGGCTTTAGTCCATAGGACACAACATACATTACAACAATCATACCATAGGCTAGTTTTAGGGTTTAGCCTCCTTGATCTCGTGTTAGATCCACTCTTGTACTACCCATATCATCAATATTAATCAAGCAGGACATAGGGTTTTACCTCCATCGAGAGGGCCCGAACCTGGGTAAAACATCGTGTCCCTCGTCTCCTGTTACCATCCGCCTAGACGCATAGTTCGGGACCCCCTACCCGAGATCCGCCGGTTTTGACACCGACATTGGTGCTTTCATTGAGAGTTCCTCTGTGTCGTCACCGATAGGTAGGATGCCTCCACCCGTCTTCAAAGACGGTGTTTTCACCGAAGGGGCCTTGGCTGCCGGCCAAACTATCCGTCTAGGTGGTTTTCTTATGACCGCCTGTCCGGCCGCCGCTTCGACAATGACTTCTCAAGTCGTCGGAAGCAATCTTCGTGTCAGCTCGAAAGCTGCCGAACAGTTGGATCCAATAGAGCTCTCGTCTGTTAACGAGCTCTTGGATCGCATCGCCGCCCTGGGAGTCGCTACGGACTACAACCAGATTGGGCTTAAAACCGATCTGAGAGAGATTAACTCTCCCCAGGTCACCCACCACGCCGCAGTGGTAGAGGAGCAATACGGCGACTCTTAGCCTGTATTGAAAACTATTCACGTCCGGATTCCCGAACCCTCCATGCCGGATTTCCGCGGAGGGACGGACTTCGATCGAGCATTGAACTTAAAACCATGCATCGCTTCGGACTCGCTGGATCATATCCAGCAACCCAAGCTTCCGAATTCGGAGACTTCTTGGCCTTTAAGCCCCAAGATGGGCAGGGATCCGGATTTTAGTCCACCCACCCGCCCAGACATATGCGATCTATCTCTTATACGGCAAGAGCCCACTGAAACAGTACACCACTACTGGGCCAGATTCCTCCTGGTTATGGACAGGATAAAGGACTGCCGAGAGGAAAACGCAATCTCAATCTTCTGCAATAATTGCACGGACAAGGGAATATTGAACGCCATCGATCATCGTAAAATTACACGCTTCACCGATCTCGCGTCCATAGTACGAAAGTACTGTGCGATGGAGAGTTTTCGGACATCCGAAAACCAATTTTGGGATAATCCAACCCCAGTCCGCAACAAAAGGTTGCCTTACACTCAGGCCCAGAGGCAAAAACATAAAAGCAAAAACCCAATAAAGGGCACGGAACTGTACTGGAGGGATGGCTCAATGGACCCTGTAAGCTGCATAGTACAGGAAGAACCGTCCCAACACATAGCCTTCGAGCATGTTGGGTATTATGGCAGGTGGCCAAAAGTGGCGAGGAGCTTCTAGCCCCGGAAAACCACCCCAACAACACCAGTACGGTATCAATAGTCTTTGAGACCTTCGCATCAAACAATATGCGAAAACGATCAATCCGCGGACTCGCCGAAGTCTACCAAGTAGCAATAGCAAATCCATGGAGCAACACAGCTATTACCTTCAACGCCAGCAACGAGCCTAAATTCCGAACAACCAGAGCGCCAGCCGCACTGGTGCTTAGTCCCATAGTGGACGGCTTTCGACTGACAAAAGTCCTCATGGATGGCGGCAGCGGACTAAACCTCATTTACGAGGAAACTCTGCGAAAAATGGAAATCGATTGGAGCCGTATTGAGCGAAGCAGCACAACCTTCAGAGGAATAATCCCTAGCCGGGAAGCGCGCTGCACCGGAAAAATCACACCCGATGTGGTGTTCGGCTCGCCGGACAATTACAGATCCGAAGAAGTCACGTTCCAAGTGGCCCCGTTCAGCAGCGGATATCACACCATATTAGGATGAGAGGCATTCACAATTTTTCAAGCAGTACCTCATTACGGGTACATGAAGCTCAAAATGCCTGGGCCCGGCGGAATAATCACTCTCGCTAGTGATCCGGACATAGCACTCTGCGCCTAAAACAAGACAGCCGCACTAGCCCTCGAGGCACTATCCGAAGCCTTAGGAGCAGAAGAACTCACCGCGCTGTGCTCTACGGTGAACAGGGACGATGTGATACTCGATAAAAGATCCAAGTCCACCTCCTTCAAACCAGCAGATGAAATAATAAAATTCCAGGTCCATCCAACGGACCAAACAAAGACGGCCTCCATTGGGGCACAATTGAACCCCGAGGTAGACGCCGCACTGCGCGAATTCCTTCGGGAAAATTGCGACATTTTCGCCTGGCATCCTTCGGATATGCCCGGAATCCCACGCAGATTGGCAGAACACAGCCTAAACATCCTAAAGGATTTAAGCCAGTCAAACAGGCTCTTCGACGATTTTCCGAACCCAAAAGACAGGCAATGGGAGAAGAGCTAGCCAAGCTATTGGAAGCCGGATTCATCAGAGATATCAAACATCCGGATTGGCTAGCAAATCTGGTAATGGTACCAAAGAAGGACAAATCCTGGCGCCTCTGTGTCGATTTTAAAGACCTGAATAAGGCTTGCCCAAAGGATCCCTTCCCTCTCCCCCGCATCGACCAAATTATCGATGCTACCGCAGGGCACGATTCATTGTGCTTCCTCGACGCATACTCTGGCTACCATCAAATCAAGATGGCAGAAGCAGACCAAGCCGCAACGGCATTCATCACTCCTTATGGACCATTCTGCTTCAACACGATGCCCTTCGGACTTAAAAACGCCGGGGCAACATATCAGTGCATGATTCAAACATGCCTGGCTACCCAGATCGGCAAAATAGTTGAGGCATACGTAGACGACGTAGTCGTCAAAACAAAACACATCGAAACTCTAGTAGACGATTTGAGGCTCACGTTCGACAACCTCAGAGCATATGACATCAAGCTGAACCCGGAAAAATGTGTTTTCAGCGTACCAGCCGGAAAGCTGCTGGGCTTCATTGTATCCGGTAGAGGAATCGAAGCAAACCCAGCTAAAATCTGAGCTCTGTCACAATTAGACATTCCAAAAGACCTCAAACAAATACAAAGATTAACAGGATGCGTGGCAGCTCTAAGCCGCTTTATCTTCAGTCTAGGAGAAAAGGCGTTGCCCCTCTATCGCCTCCTCAGGCGCACCGAACACTTCGAGTGGACGGATGCTGCCACTGCCGGACTCGAAGAAATAAAGGCCAGATTGGCAACAAAGCCGGTCCTGGCTGCGCCCGATTTAGGCGAACCAATGTTGTTATACATCGCAGCAACACATCAAGTTGTAAGCGCGGTACTCGTCGTCGAACGAGAGACAGAAGGGCACAAATTCCCTCTTCAAAAACCAGTGTATTATGTATCCACTGTGTTAACCCCCTGCAAGTCCCGTTACCGCACTATCAGAAGATAGCATATGCGGTGTTCATGGCATCCCGGAAGCTCCGACACTACTTTCAAGAGTGTTTGATAACAGTGGCCTTTGAAGTACCACTCAATGACATTATAAATAACCGCGACGCAACGGGCAGGATTGCAAAATGGGCCATTGAGCTCTTACCATTCGATATAACTTACAAACCTTGGCGAGCTATAAAGTCACAAGTTTTGGCTGACTTTGTCGCCGAATGGACTGAAGCCGAACTCCCTAAAGAGTACGGCGCATACTCCAATTGGACTATGAATTTCGACGGCTCTAAAATGTTGGCCAGACTGGGGGCTGGCGTCGTACTGACGTCCCCAACCGGAGACACAGTCCAGTATGTACTTCAAATAATGTACACGGACTCCAACAACGCAGCCGAATACAAGGCCCTGTTACATGGTCTCCGGATGGCAGTCTCCATGGGCATTCAATGCCTAGAGGTGCGCGGGGATTCAAACCTTGCAATATCCCAAATACATGGAGACTTTGACGCCAAGGATCCAAAAATGGCAGCATATCGCAACGCTGTCCTAAAAATGTCAGCTCGGTTTGAAGGACTCGAATTCCATCACATAGCCCGAGATAATAACCAAGCGGCCGATGTAGTGGCACGCATCGGTGCAAAACGTGATGATGCCCCTCCAAATATCTTCCTGGAACGGCTCTTCAAGCCATCCGTACTATGGGAAGAGGAGCCCGGAAGTAACAAACCGGAAAAAACCGCGCCAATCGGTGATTCAGCCGATGACATAACACCTTCAGCCCACGTCATAATGGCAGTAATCGCCGCGTGGACAGAACCATTCCTAGCCTACTTGCTTAGGCAGGAACTTCCCGAAGACCAAAACGAGGCCCGCTGCATAGTCCGGCGATCGAAAGCCTACAAGGTCCATGAGGGAGAACTTTATAAGAAAAGTACAACCGGAGACCTTCAAAGGTGCATCTCCGAAGACGAAGGGCGAAACCTCCTGGCTGAAATCCATGCCGGACTAGGCGGACACCATGCAGCAGCCCGGGCCCTTGTAGGAAAGGCATTCCATACAAGATTTTATTGGCCGATGGCCCGGGCAGATGCCCAGGACTTAGTCCAGAAATGCGTTGGTTGTTAGCTCTTTGCTAATCAGAGCCACATGCTGCCCACCGCCCTCAAAACTATACCCATTACTTAGCCGTTCGCGGCCTGGGGGCTTGATATGGTTGGACCCCTTAAAGGGGGAACCCACAAGCAAAGATACCTATTGGTCATGGTGGATAAATTCACTGTCGGTGTCAAAACCGGCGGATCTCGGGTAGGGGGTCCCGAACTGTGCGTCTAGGCGGATGGTAACAGGAGACGAGGGACACAATGTTTTTACCCAGGTTCAGGCCCTCTCGATGGAGGAAATACCCTACGTCCTGCTTGATTAATATTGATGATATGGGTAGTACAAGAGTAGATCTACCACGAGATCAAGGAGGCTAAACCCTAGAAGCTAGCCTATGGTATGATTGTTGAGATGTAATGTTGTGTCCTATGGACTAAAGCCCTCCGGTTTATATAGACACCGGAGAGGCTAGGGTTACACAGAGTCAGTTACAATGGTAGGAGATCTACATATCCGTATCGCGAACCTTGCCTTCCACGCGAAGGAAAGTACCTTCCGGACACGAGCCGGAGTCTTCAATCTTCTATCTTCGTAGTCTGGGAGTCCGGCGGATATTGATAGTCCGGCTATCCGGACACCCCCTAGTCCAGGACTCCCTCAGTAGCCCCCGAACCAGGCTTCAATGACGATAAGTCCAGCGTGCTTGTAGTCTTCGGCGTTGCAAGGCGGGTTCTCCCTTCAAATTCCATGTTCCTGCCGAACAGCGTCCGGCTTTACCTCTAATACTGTGCTTCTTGGCTTCTATGCCAAATTATGGCCCTCTTCCACGCGTCGCACGAATGCGAAAAGCCAGGGAGTCTTTTACATTTTACCCCCTGGTTGTGCGGGTCACCTGCCTATTAAAGGGGCAGGGATCCAGATCCAAACCGCACCATCCTCCTCCCGCGTATACTCCATCGAAGCGCCTCTGACCCTGAAATCCATTCCACCATGGATTGTCAACGCGGCTCTTCTTCACGCGCTCCCAGCCACACGCCGGGGGATTGGAGGAGGTGCTCTATTTCGCACAACGAGCTAGTAAAGCTCCAAACGGAGGGATGGCTCCCTCCGGCCTTCATGGTTCCGGTCCGAGCCGGACTGGTTACTTATCGAGGAGGGAGCCAGGCGGAGGACACCCCAAGCCCCAACAGGGGGGAGCGGGTGTGTTTCGTCCCTTATCTAATAAGGGGGCTCGGGTTTCCAATACATCCGTTCCTCCGCGGGCTCCTGAAGTTCTACGGACTTGAGCTCCACCACCTCACGCCCGCTTCTGTGTTGCACATCGCGGGCTATGTAGCTCTTTGCGAGCTATTCCTGGGCATCGAGCCCCATTTCGCATTGTGGAAGAGGCTGTTCTGCCTCGTACCCCGTTCTCACCAGGGGTCCATATATCAAGTGGGCAGCGCCGAAATATGGCGCATTGCTGGGACCGGATACCTATCCGGCACCCCCAAGAGGGCGTCCGAAGACTGGCCCTCGGAGTGGTTTTATATTGTAGACGCTCCGCTGCCCGACCCAGTCCGGATTGGCCTCCTGGAGTTTGATGCTGCTCCCTTGAAGAAACGCCTCAGCTGGCGCCCGTGGAGCCCCCGTTTGGAGGAGGACAAGAGCGTCCATTACTTGATGGGCCGAATAAGACTAATGGCTCATTCCGGCTTGACCATGATTGGAGTCATGGCGACGTGCATCAAGCGGGGGGTGCAGCCGCTGCAATACAGAGGCCACCCCATGTGGGATTTCAATGGGGAGGACGATGCCACCCGGCACGGCCGCAAAGGCCCGGATTCGACCGAGGATCTGGTGAAGATCCTGTCCGGCCTGTACAAGGGGGAGAAGGAGGACTTCCTTCGTCCGAACCCTGTGGATGGGTTTTCCATGGTCAATCCCAGATGATGGGTAAGCGAACACCTCAAAAGGGTCTTTACCCGTATTTTCGAAGTTTAAGCCTCTTATATTACATCTTCGGCGCAGAGTCTACACCGGACTGTGGAGGACATGGTGAGTCCTGCTCCACAACCCGAGGACCCGGAAGGATCCCTGGGTCCGGCCTCCGAAGAGGATCCGGACCTCGGGGTGGAGCTAATCGACGGGGTGTATCACCAGCTAAGCGTTGATGATGCGTTGGTCGCCATTACGGCGGACTACCCCGGGCTAAGTTCGGCATCCCAGGTGACCAAGACCGAAGTCCGGACACCGTTATCTTATCCTTGCCTATTCTGACCTTCGCGAACGATGGTGTCTTGCAGGAAGCGCCAATCCGGCCGGGAGCCGAGCCTGCGGCGGCCGACGTACAGAGGTCAGGCCGAACCAGCAGGAGGAAAAGGAGCGCCGTGCAGGCGGAAACGTCGCCGCAGAGGTACAGCTCGTGTTTGATCTTTCTGAGCAATGTTCCGAGGAAACTTCTAAGTGCTCATGATCTTCATAGAAGAAAAAGCGCTCGCCGGACTGCGAGCACAGGAATTGCCAACCCAATCAACACCAGCTAGGCTCCAGCGCCCGGACTGGAGGGGGAGGCAAGCGCAAGACGCGAACCGGATCCTACTCAAACGGAGGATACCGACAGACTGTCCGCCACAAAGTCGGAGGTGGAGAGCGCTATGAATCATAGACATCGCCGGACAGTTTTTCAAGAGGCATGCTTTTCCCCTGAGGCATTGGATGCCTTTAACGCAGGGGACGCGCATCTCTGGGCTGCTCAAAATGGTTTTACCTGGGCCATGGAGCAGTATGTTAAAGACATACGGGTAAGAGAATTTTAATGGTTGTATACACCAGTAGCCCCCGAGACTTAAATTAGTTATGTTAACTGATTTAAGGATCATATGAACTTTCAGGCTCTTAACGAGAAGAATGCCCAGCTGTCCCGGGAGCTGCAAGATTGCAAGGCCCAACTTGGGGCTGCACTTGCTGCCGCAGGAGGAGACGGGAAGACCCCACCTGGTAACACGTTTGTATAAATTAATATAAGCGCTGTGCGGCGTGCACACGAGTCTGATAACGACACTGTAGGTGCTGCCGAACAAGATCTGGACAGGCAAGCGCTACTACGCCAGCTAAAAGCCGGCGAAAATGTGCTGAACAGAGTTCAGCAGGAAAGGAACAAGCTTCAAGATGCCAACGCCAAGCTCGGAGAAGAGCTGAAAGGTGCACAGGCCGAGCTGTCCGGCTCCGTTAAGGAGAATCAACGGCTTCGTCGCAGCATCTATAGTAAGTGCTTGAGCGAACTCTCTTAGGAAGAGGAGTTCTGCAAGGAAGCGATTTGACATAATATGTCTTGTAGATATACTCACGGGCCATCCTGCGGAGGAGATGTCTGTATCAATGGGTGATCAACTTCCCGAACTGTTGCAGCTGTTCGAACTAGTTCGACAAGCAATGAGTGGCGTCATACAGGCTTTATGGCCATCCCTCGTCCCGCCCGAGGGCCTCGGGGAGCTTGCAGAGAAGCTACAGGGAGTGCAGCAGCGCTTCCATTTGTGGAAGGTTTCGGCCTGCCGTCAAGGTGCCAGGGAGGCTTGGGCCATGGTGAAGACGCGGTACAAGAAGGCGGATCCCAACCATATGGCCGAAGTTGGACCGGTGGGGCCCGACGGGAAGGAGATCCCTGTGAGTTTAGTGTACAGCCAGGTAGAACTGGCTGCTAAATTTCCCAACGGGGCTGTAAGCTAGACAGCCTGTTAGACGGGATTGAGGAGGAATACAATCAATAAACTTGACAGTGTATGTTATCCTTTTAAAAATGACATGTGAAATGCCTTCTAGCCGGATTGTAGATCATTTGTCGTTGCCGACCTTTTCGCTTCGACCTCGGGACCCTAGGGTCCGGAGTGTGTCCGAATACCTTTTTGGTTAATAAATAATCGTGGTATGCATGGAGACTAGGCGTAGGGGTCATTAGTGCTTTATCAGACAAGTGCCCAACTAGTTATGTTATATTACATGGTTAGTAAGAAACATCTTCCAGGGAGAATAGTTCCGTTAAGGGTTCCTTTCGCTGGGGTGGCATGCCCTCAAGTGCATGTCCGGACTGCCAATGGAGCAGTAAAACATCTGGGGGCAGATGGAAAAGAAAGTTAGGTAAAAAGTCATCTTTTAAATCACCGACAAAATATTCCCTTAAGAACGCTAGCTTTCGGCTTCACCCAGTCTGAGGTACACATCCGGCTGACTCGGCAGTAACAATCGCAGAGGTGCTCCCTTTACCACCTAGCCGAACAATCGGGAACGTAGGGGTAAGCACAGGAGCCAGGCAACCCAGCTTGGCCAAAACTTAAGTCATATCGATGCATATAATGGCAAGTAAAAGGTACATGTGGAAGCATGACACATGTGTTGGGTATAAAACCCGTATAGTTGAGCTTCTGTAAAAGAAGCCCCCAGGAATAATGAGTGCGGATGGCACATCGTATGTATGCAAAAAATGCGAAGATAGGCCCCGAAGGGATTTGTTAATTTATAAAAGGATAAACAGAGAAAAAAGAAGACAGCCGAAATATATATAAGGTTGGACGGGGGAAGGGGACGAACTCTTAGTCCGGCGCTAGGCATAGAATCGTCGGAGTCGGGCTGCGTTCCATGGGTTTGGCTCGAGTCGGTTGTCCGACGCGTTTCGCAGACGGTATGCTCCGCCGGTCAGTACTTGATCAATAATGAAGGGGCCTTCCCATCTGGGCTTGAGCTTGTCCTTTTTCTTGTCCGGCAGGCGTAGAACTAGTTCGCCGACGTTGTAAGTTTTGGCCCGTACTTCTCTGCTTTGATATCTTCGGGCCTGTTGCTGATAGAATGCGGAACGAGCCTTCGCAACGTCCCGTTCTTCCTCCAATGTGTCCAAGCTGTCCTGCCGATCTAGCTCGGCTTCTCTTTCCTCATACATGCGCACTCGAGGTGAGTCATGAATAATGTCGCAGGGCAAGACTGCCTCTACGCCGTATACCATAAAGAATGGTGTGAATCCGGTAGTACGGTTAGGCGTCGTCCGCAGCCCCCAGAGTACGGAGTCGAGCTCCTCGACCCATTGGGTATCGGATTTGGTGAGTGACCTCACCAATCTGGGTTTAATGCCGCTCATTATTAGACCGTTTGCTCTTTCCACTTGACCGTTGGTTTGAGGGTGATAGACTGACGCATAGTCGAGCTTAATGCCCATATTTTTGCACCATGACTTGACTTCATCGGCTGTGAAGTTTGTGCCGTTATCGGTGATGATGCTGTGGGGGACTCCGTATCGGTGTACCACCTCTGATATAAAGTCTATCACTGGTCCGGACTCTGCCGTTTTGACCGGTTTGGCCTCTATCCATTTAGTGAACTTATCCACCATGACCAACAGGTACCTTTTCTTATGGGTTCCCCCTTTGAGGGGTCCGACCATGTCAAGCCCCCAGACCGCGAACGGCCATGTAATGGGTATTGTTTTGAGGGCGGTGGGTGGCATATGGCTCTGATTAGCGAAGAGCTCGCAACCAACGCATCGCTGGACCAAGTCCTGTGCATCTGCCCGAGCCGTCGGCCAATAAAATCCTGTACGGAATGCCTTTCCTACCAGGGCCCGGGCTGCTGCGTGGTGCCCACCTAGTCCGGCGTGGATTTCAGCCAGGAGGTTTCGCCCTTCTTCTTCAGAGATACACCTTTGAAGGACTCCGGTAGTACTTTTCTTATAAAGTTCTCCCTCATGAACCTTGTAGGCCTTCGATCGCCGGACTATGCAGCGGGCCTCATTTTGGTCTTCGGGAAGTTCCTGCCTAAGTAAGTAGGCCAGGAAAGGTTCTGTCCACGCGGCGATTACTGCCATTATATCGTGGGCGGATTGTGTTATGTCGTCTGCTGAATCACCAGTTGGTGCGGCTTTCTCTGGTTTGTCACTACCGGACTCCTCTTCCCATAGTACGGATGGCTTGAAGAGCCGTTCCAGGAAGATATTTGGAGGGACAGCGTCACGTTTCGCATCGATGCGTGCCAGGATGTCGGCCGCTTGGTTGTTATCTCGGGCTATGTTATGGAATTCAAGTCCTTCAAACCGAGCTGACATTTTCAGGACAGCGTTACGATATGCTGCCATTTTCGGATCCTTGGCGTCAAAGTCTCCATTTATTTGGGATATTGCAAGGTTTGAATCCCCGCGCACCTCTAGGCGTTGAATGCCCATGGAGACTGCCATCCGGAGACCATGTAACAAGGCCTCGTATTCGGCTGCATTGTTGGAGTCCGTGTACATTATTTGAAGTACATACTGGACTGTATCTCCAGTGGGGGACGTCGGTACGACGCCAGCCCCCAGTCCGGCCAACATTTTGGAGCCGTCGAAGTGCATAGTCCAATTGGAGTATGCGCCGTACTCTTTAGGTAGTTCGGCTTCAGTCCATTCGGCGACAAAGTCAGCCAAAACTTGTGACTTTATGGCTCGTCGAGGTTTGTAAGTTATGTCGGATGGCAAGAGCTCAATGGCCCATTTTGCAATCCTGCCCGTTGCGTCGCGGTTATTTATAATGTCATTGAGTGGTACTTCAGAAGCCACTGTTATCGAACACTCTTGAAAGTAGTGCCGAAGCTTCCGAGATGCCATGAACACTGCATATGCTATCTTTTGATAGTGCGGGTAACGGGATTTGCAGGGGGTTAACACAGTGGATACATAATACACTGGTTTTTGAAGAGGGAATTTATGCCCTTCTGTTGCTCGTTCGACGACGAGGACAGCGCTCACAACTTGATGTGTTGCAACGATGTATAACAACATTGGTTCGCCCTGAGCGGGCGCAGCCAGGACCAGATTTGTTGCCGGTATGGCCTTTATTTCTTCAAGTCCGGCCGTGGCGGCATCCATTCACTCGAAGTGTTTGGTGCGCCTTAGGAGGCGATAAAGAGGCAGCACCTTCTCTCCTAAACGGGAGATAAAACGGCTTAAGGCTGCCACGCATCCTGTTAATTTTTGTATTTGCTTGAGGTCCTTTGGAATGTCCAACTGTGACAGAGCCTGGATTTTGGCCGGATTTGCTTCGATTCCTCTACCGGATACAATGAAGCCCAGCAGCTTCCCGGCTGGTACGCCGAAAACACATTTTTCTGGATTCAGCTTGATGTCATATGCTCTGAGGTTGTCGAATGCGAGCCTCAAATCGTCTACTAAGGTTTTGACGTGTTTTGTTTTGACGACTACGTCGTCTACGTATGCCTCGACTGTTTTGCCGATCTGGGTAGCCAGACATGTTTGAATCATGCGCTGATATGTTGCGTTGGCGTTTTGAAGTCCGAAGGGCATCGTGTTGAAGCAGAATGGTCCGTATGGAGTAATGAATGCCGTTGCGGCTTGATCCGCTTCCGCCATCTTGATTTGATGGTAGCCAGAGTATGCGTCCAGGAAGCACAACGAGTCGTGTCCTGCTGTGGCGTCGATAATTTGATCAATGCGGGGGAGGGGGAAAGGATCCTTTGGGCAAGCCTTATTGAGGTCTTTGAAGTCGACGCAGAGGCGCCAGGATTTGTCTTTCTTTGGTACCATCACCAAATTTGCTAGCCAGTCCGGATGTTTGATGTCTCTGATGAATTCGGCTTCCAATAACTTGGCTAGATCTTCTCCCATTGCCTGTCTTTTGGGCTCGGAATATCGTCGAAGAGCCTGTTTGACTGGCTTGAATCCTTTTAGGATGTTTAGGCTGTGTTCTGCCAACCTGCGAGGGATTCCGGGCATGTCTGAAGGGTGCCAGGCGAAAATGTCCCAATTTTCCCGAAGGAATTCGCGCAGTGCGGCGTCCACTTCGGGGTTCAACTGTGCCCCGATAGAGGCAGTCTTTGTTGGGTCCGTTGGGTGGACCTGAAATTAACTATCTCATCTGCTGGTTTGAAGGAGGTGGACTTGGATCTTTTATCAAGTATCACATCGTCCCTATTTACCGTAGAGCGTAGGGCGGTAAGTTCCTCTGCTGCTAAGGCTTCGGATAGCGCCTCGAGGGCTAGTGCGGCTGTCTTGTTTTCGGCGCGGAGTGCTGTGTCCGGATCACTGACGAGAGTGATTATTTCGCTGGGCCCAGGCATTTTGAGCTTCATGTACCCGTAATGAGGTATTGCTTGAAAAATTGTGAATGCCTCTCGTCCTAATATGGCGTGATAGCCGCTGCTGAACGGGGCCACCTGGAACGTGACTTCTTTGGATCTGTAATTGTCCGGAGAGCCGAACACCACATCAAGTGTGATTTTTCCGGTGCAGCACGCTTCCCGGCTAGGTATTATTCCTCTGAAGGTTGTGCTGCTTCGCTCAATACGGCTCCAATCGATTTCCATTTTCCGCAGGGTTTCCTCATAAATGAGGTTTAGTCCGCTGCCGCCGTCCATGAGGACTTTTGTCAGTCGAAAGCCGTCCACTATGGGACTAAGTACCAGTGCGCCTGGGGCTCTGGTAGTTCGAGATGTGGGCTCGTCGCTGGCGCTGAAGGTGATAGTTGTGTCGCTCCATGGATTTGCTGTTGCTACTTGGTAGACTTCGGCGAGTTCGCGGATTGTTCGTTTTCGCATATTATTTGATGCGAAAGTCTCGAAGACTGTTGATACCGTGCTGGTGTTGTTGGAGTGGTTGCCCGGAGCTAGAAGCTCTTCGCCACTTTTGGCCACCTGCCGTAATATCCAACATGCTCGAAGGCTATGCGTTGGGACAGCTCCCCCCGTATTATGAAGTTTACAGGGTCCATTGAGCCATCCCTCCAGTACGGTTCCTTTTCCCTTGCTGGGTTTTTGCTTTTTGGTTTTTGCATCTGGGGCCTGATTGCGAGGCGCCCTTTTACCGCGGACTGGGTTTGGGGCCGGATTATCCCAAAATTGATTTTCAGTTTTCCGAAAACTTTCCGTCGCACAGTACTTTCGCACTATGGACGCCAGATCAGTAAAACGCTTAATCTTGCGACGATCAATGGCGTTCAGGATTCCCTTGTCCGTGCAGTTATTGCAGAATATTGAGATTGCGTTCTCCTCTCGGCAGTCCTTTATCCTGTCCATAACCAGGAGGAATCGGGCCCAGTAATGATGTACTGTTTCTGAGGGCTCTTGCCGAATTAGAGATAGGTCGCATATGTCTGGGCGGGTGGGTGGAATTACATCCGGATCCCTGCCCATCTTTGGGCTCAACGGCCGAGGGACTTCCAAATTCGGAAGCTTGATTTGCTGGAAACAGCCCAGCGGGTCCGGAGCGACGCATGATTTTAGGTTCAATGCTCGATCAGAGTCCGCCCCTCCGCGGGAATCCGGCATGGAGGGTTCGGGAATACGAACACAGATTGTTTTCAACAATGGCAACGAGTTGCCGAGTTGTTCTTCTACCACTTCGATGTGGTGGGTAACCTGGGGAGAGTTAATCTCTCTCAGATCGGTTTTATGCCCAATCTGATTGTAGTCTGTTGCGACTCCCAGGGCGGCGATGCGATCCAAGAGCTCGTTGACAGACGAGAGCTCGATTGGATCTAACTGTTCGGCAGCTTTAGGGCTGACGCGAAGACTGCTTTCGACGACTTGAGAAGTCAGTGCCGAAGCGACGGCCGGAGAGGCGGTCATAAGGAAACCGCCAAGCCGGATTGTTTGACCGGCGGCCAAGGCCCCTCCGGCGAGAACACCGTCCTTGAAGACGGGTAAAGGCATCCGGCCTATCGGTGACGACACAGAGGAACTCTCAGTGAAAGCACCAATGTCGGTGTCAAAACCGGCGGATCTCGGGTAGGGCGTCCCGAATTGTGCGTCTAGGTGGATGGTAACAGGAGACGAGGGACACAATGTTTTTACCCAGGTTCAGGCCCTCTCGATGGAGGTAATACCCTACGTCCTGCTTGATTAATATTGATGATATGGGTAGTACAAGAGTAGATCTACCATGAGATCAAGGAGGCTAAACCCTAGAAGCTAGCCTATGGTATGATTGTTGAGATGTAATGTTGTGTCCTACGGACTAAAGCCCTCCGGTTTATATAGACACCGGAGAGGCTAGGGTTACACAGAGTCGGTTACAATGGTAGGAGATCTACATATCTGTATCGCCAACCTTGCCTTCCACGCCAAGGAAAGTACCTTCCGGACACGAGCCGGAGTCTTCAATCTTCTATCTTCGTAGTCTGGGAGTCCGGCGGATATTGATAGTCCGGCTATCCGGACACCCCCTAGTCCAGGACTCCCTCATTCACCAAATGGATAGAGGCCAAACCGGTCAAAACGTTAGAGTTCAGACCAGTGATAGACTTTATATCTCGGGTAGTACACCGCTACGGAGTCCCCCCATAGCATCATCACCGACAACGGCACAAACTTCACAGCCGATGAGGTTAAGTCATGGTGCAAAAATATGTGCATCAAGCTCGACTACGCTTCTGTCTATCACCCTCAAACCAACGGTCAAGTGGAACGAGCAAATGGTCTAATAATGAGCTGCATTAAACCCAGACTAGTGCGGTCACTTACTAAATCTGACACGCACTGGGTAGAGGAGCTTGACTCCGTACTCTGGGGGCTGCGGACAACGCCTAACCGCACTACCGCATTCACACCATTCTTTATGGTCTACGGCGCAAAGGCAGTCTTGCCCTGTGACATTATTCATGACTCACCTCGAGTGCGCATGTACGAAGAAAGAGAGGCTGAGCTGGATCGGCGGGACAGCTTGGACACATTGGAGGAAGAACGCGACGTTCCCAAGGCTCGTTCCGCATTCTATCAGCAGCAGGCCCGAAGATATCAAAGCAGAGAAGTACGGGCCAAGACTTACAACGTTGGTGAACTAGTTCTACACCTGCCGGACAAGAAAAAGGACAAGGTCAAGCCCAAATGGGAGGGCCCCTTTATCATCGATCAAGTCCTGACCGGCGGTGCATACCGTCTACGAAATGTGTCGGATAACCGACTCGAGCCGAACCCATGGAACGCAGCCCGCCTCCGAAGATTCTATGCCTAGCGCCAGACTAAGAGTTCGTCCCCTTCCTCCGTCCAAATTTTTACACTTCGGCTGTCTTTTGTTTCTCTTTTCATAACCTTTTTACTAAAAAGCCCCTAAGGGCCTACTCTCGCATTTTTCGCATATATTTGATGCGCCATCCGCACTCATTATTCCTGGGGGCTTCTTTTACAGAAGCTCAATTATAAGGGTTTCATGCCCAGCACATGTGTCAAGCTTCCACATGTACCTTTTACTCACCATTATATGCATCGATATGACTTAAGTTTTGGCCAAGCTGGGTTGCCTGGCTCCTGTGCTTACCCCTACGTTCCCGATTGTTCGGCTAGGAGGTAAAGGGAGCACCTCTGCGATTGTTACTGCCGGGTCAGCCGGATGTGTACCTCAGACTGGGTGAAGCCGAAAGCTAGCGTTCTTAAGGGAATATTCGGTCGGTGACTTAAAAGATGACTTTTTTACCTACTTATTTATCCGCCCCCAGATGTTTTTCTGCTTTCTTTGCAGTCCGGACATGCACTTTAGGGCATGCCTCCCAGGGAAAGGAACCCTTAACGGAACTATTCTCTCTGGAAGATGTTTTTTACTAACCATGTAATATAACATAACTAGTTGGGCACTTGTCTGATAAAGCACTAATGACCCCTACGCCTGATCTCCATGCATACCCCGGTTGTTTTTAACCAAAAAGGTATTCGGACACACTCCGGACTCTAGGGTCCCGAGGTTGAAGCGAAAAGGTCGGCAAAGACAAACGATCTACAATCCGGCTAGAAGGCATTTCATATGTCACTTTAATGGAAAACATACATTGTCAAATTTCCCGATTGTATTCCTCCTCAATCCCGTCTAACAGGCTGTCTAACTTACAGTCCCGTTGGGAAAATTTAGCAGCCAACTCTACTTGGCTGTATACTAAACTCACAGGGATCTCCTTCCCATTGGGCCCCACCGGTCCAACTTCGACCATGTGGTTGGGATCCGCCTTCTTGTAGCGCGTCTTCACCATGGCCCAAGCCTCCCTGGCACCTTGACGGCAAGCCGAAATCTTCCACAAACGGAAGCGCTGCCGCACTCCCTGAAGCTTCTCCGCAAGCTCCCCAAGGCCCTCGGGTAGGGAGAGGGCCGGCCATAAAGTCTGGACGACGCCGCTCATTGCCTGCCGAACTCGTTCGAGCAGTTGCGACAGCTCGGGAAGTTGATCACCCGTTGATATCGGCATCTCCTCCGCAGGGGACTTGTGAGTATACCTACAAGACATAAAATGTCAATTTACTTCCTCGCCGAACTCTTCTTTTCAAAAGAGTCCACTCAAGCACTTACTATAAATGCCGCGACGAAGCCGCTGATTCTCCTTAACGGAGCTGGACAGCCCGGCTTGAGCGCCTTTCAGCTCTTCTCCGAGCTTGGCGTTGGCATCTTGGAGCTGGTTCCTTTCTTGCTGCACCCTATTCAACACTCTCTCGCCGGCCTTTAGCTGGCGCAGTAATTCTTGCCTGTCCGGATCTTGTCCGGCGGCACCTGCAATTTCTCTATTAGACTTGCGCGCACGGCGCACAGCGCTTATATTTATTAATAAAAATGTGTTACCAGGAGGGGTCTCTGCGTCTCCTCCTGCGGCAGCAAGTGCGGCCTCAAGTTGGGCCTTGCATTCTTGCAGCTCCTGAGACAGCTGGGCATTCTTCTCGGTAAGAGCCTACGTTTCAAATGATCCTTAAATCAGTTAACATAACTACTTTAAGTCTCGGGGGCTACTGGTATATATAACCATTAAAATTCCCTTACCCGTATGTCTTTCACATACTGCTCCGTGGCTCTGGTAAAACCATCTTGAGCGGCACGGAGGTGCACGTCCCTGCGTTAAAGGCGTCCAACGCCTCAGGGGAGAAGCACGCTTCACGAAATACTGTCCGGCGGCGCCTATGGTTCATGGCGCTCTCCACCTCAGACTTGGTGGCAGACAGTCTGTTGGTGTCCTCCGTTGGAGAAGGATCCGGCCCGCGTCTTGCGCTTGCCTCCCCTCCAGGCCGGGCGCTGGAGCCTGGCCGGTGTAGGTTGGATCGGCAACTTCCGCGCCCGTAGTCTGGTGAGCGCTTTTTCTCCTATAAAGATCATGAGCACTCAGACGCTTCCTAGGAGCGTTGCTCTGAAAATTCAAATACAAGTTATACCTCTGCGGCGACGTTTCAGTCCGTACCGCGCTCCTTTTTCGCCTGCTGGTCCGGACTGACCTCTGTTGGTCAGCCGCCGCGGGCTCGGCTTCCCGCCGTGAAGGCGCTTCCTGTAAAATGCCATCGTTCGCGAATGTTAGAAATGGGCAAGGAAGAGATAATGGTGTCCGGACCTCGGTCACAGTCACCTGGGAAGCCGGATACAGTCCGGGGTAGTCCGCCGTAATGGCGACCAAAGCATTATCCATGCTGAGCTAGTGAAATACCCCGTCGATCAGCTCCACCTTGATGTCCGGATCCTCTTCGGAGGCCGGATCCAGGGATCTTTCTGGATCCTCGGGTTGCAAAGCGGGACTTACCATGTCCTTCACAGTCCGGCGTAGATCCTGCGTCGAAGACATAATGTAAGAAGCCTAAACTTCGAAAGCATGGGTTGAGCCCTTACAAGTGTTCGCTTACCCATCCTCTAGGGTTGTTCATGGAAAACCCATTCAAAGGGTTCGTTCGAAGAAAATCCTCCTTCTCCCCTTTGTACAGGCTGGACAGGATCTCCACCAGATCCTCGGTCGAATCCGGCCCTTCGCGGCCATGACGGGTGGCATCGTCTTCCCTGTTGAAATCCCACATAGGGTGGCCTCTGTATTGCAATGGTTGTACCCCCTGCATGATGCATGTCGCCATGACTCCAATCATGGTCAACCCGGAATGGGCCAGTAATCTTATTCGGCCCATCAAGTAATGGACGCTCCTGTCTTCCTCCAATTGGTGGCTCCGTGGGCGCCAGCTGAGGCGTTTCTTCAGTGGAGCATCACTAAACTCCGAGAGGCCAATCCGGACTGGGTCCGGCAGCGGAGCGTCTCCTATGTAAAACCACTCTGAAGGCCAGTCTTCGGACGCCTTCTTGGGAGTGCCGGATGGGTATCCGGTCCCGGCGATGCGCAATATTTCGGCGCCGCCCACTTGATATATGGACCCCTCGTAAGAACGGGGTACGAGGCAGAACAGCCTCTTCCACAATGCAAAATGGGGCTCAATGCCCAGGAATAGCTCGCAAAGAGCTACGTAGCCCGCGATGTGCAGGACAGAGGCGGGTGTGAGGTGGTGGAGCTGGAGTCCGTAGAACTCCAGGAGCCCGCGGAGGAACAGATGTATTGGGAATCTGAGTCCTCTTATCAGATAAGGGACGAAGCATACCCGCTCCCCCTTATTGGGGCTTGGGGTAGCCTCCGCTTGCCTCCCACCTTGATAAGTGACCAGCCCGGCTCGAACCGGGACCATGAAGGCCGGAGGGAGATCTCCCCCCGCTTGGAGCTTCACTAGCTCGTTGTGCGGAACAGAGCACCTCCTCCAATCCCCTGGCGGTGGGCTGGGAGCGCAAGAAGAGGAGCCGCGTCGACGGTCCATGATGGAATGGATTTTTAGGTCAAAGGCGCTCCGATGAAGTGTTCGCGGGAGGAAGATGGTGTGGTTTGGATCTGGATTTTTGCCTCTTTTGTAGGCGGACGACTCGCACAACTAGGGGGTGAAACGTAAAAGACACCCTAGCTTTTCGCATTCGTGTGACGCATGGAAAAAGGCTATTATTGGACGTAGAAGCCGAGGAACACAGTATTTATGATGAAGCCGGACACTGTTCGGCAGGTACATGGAACTTGAAAGGAGAACCCGTCTTGCAACGCCGAAGACCATATACGCGCTGGACTCATCGTCATTGAAGCCTGGTTCGGGGGCTACTGAGGGAGTCTTGGACTAGGGGGTGTCCGGACAGCCAGACTATCATCGTCCGCCGGACTCCAAGACTATGAAGATACAAGACTGAAGACTCCGTCCCGTGTCCGGATGGGACTTTCCTTGGCGTGGAAGGTAAGCTTGGCAATACGGATATGTAGATCTCCTACCATTGTAACCGACTCTGTGTAACCCTAGCCTCCTCCGGTGTCTATATAAACCGGAGGGCTTTAGTCCGTAGGACACAACATACATTACAAAAATCATACCATAGGCTAGCTTTAGGGTTTAGCCTCCTTGATCTCGTGGTAGATCCACTCTTGTACTACCCATATCATCAATATTAATCAAGCAGGACGTAGGGTTTTACCTCCATCAAGAGGGCCCGAATCTGGGTAAAACATCGTGTCCCTCGTCTCCTGTTACCATCCGCCTAAACGCACAGTTCGGGACCCCCTACCCGAGATCCGCCGGTTTTGACACCGACACCCGGCTCCCATGTTTTGGTACCTTACGTTCCGTTCCGTCGGCTAAGGTAGCACTGGGAGAACCACTGTGATTGCGTCCCAGTTGAGCTGGGCGAGCGCCTCAGTGGAGAAAGCTAAAACTGACTGGCATGATAAGGCGAGAGACTCGTCGCTGTTCGAGAGGTCTTTTCGAGTCCCTAAAGACTTATGCCGCTTCGAGCGAAGAACCGGATCATGTTCGGCCAAGGCATGGATAGCGCCCCGAACTCGGTCTTCCGAATACTAGGGGCTTCGCCGAAATTTAAAATTATAGAATTCTATGGCTAAGTGAGAGTGTTCAAGCATTATAAGTCCGGTTGCCTTGTTCGTTGTGTTGAGCGCCTCCCTAGATGGACCCAAAAATGGGAACAAGAGTGCTCAAGTTTGTCCCGAACACCCCAGCACTAGTGGCATGGGGGCTGAAGCCAACGACTTGCCATCTCTCAGATTTTATAAACGGCCGCACAGAAGGTAATATTTTTAATTAAACAAGCGTTGCTTAGCGCATATGAACAAAGTTTTCAGCGCACAGGATAATACATAGCGAGTTTACTCAATAATTACATCTCTGGGGCACTCATCCGCAATCTTGCGGGCACCCTTCAGGACAGTCTTATAGTACATCTCGGGCGTACGATACTCCTTGCCCGCTGGCGGCGCGTCAGTGATAAGCCTCTCCGCATCCAGCCTGCCCTAGTGCACCTTTGCGCGGGCAAGGGCCCGACGAGCACCTTCAATACAGGCGGAGCGCTTGATGACCTCCACCCAGGGGCACGCATCCACCAGCCGCCGCATGAGGCCGAAGTAGCTCCCAGACATGGCCTCTCCAGGCCACAGCCGGACTATGAGGCCCTTCATGGCCTCCTCAGCTACCTTGTGGAGCTCGACCAGCTGCTTCAGCTGGTCGCTAGGGGGCACCGGATGGCCGGCCTCAGCATACTGAGACCAGAAGACCTTCTCCATTGAGCTCCCCTCCTCGCCACGGTAGAATGCGGCGGCATCGGATACACTGCGAGGCAGATCTGCAAACGCCCCTAGAGAGCTCTGAATTCGGGTAAGTGTCAGGTAGTTTACATTAACATGCTTGCTTTGCATGAAAAATGCCTTACCCACCGCTATTTTCTTCACATCCTCAACCTCCTGAAGGGCCTTATGGGCCTCTGCCTTGGCGGCTTTGGCACTTTCGAGAGCCGAGGCAAGCTCGGACTCTCGAGTCTTCGAGTCACGCTCCAAACTCTCATGCTTTTCCATGAGAGCCTGGAGCTCTTGCCGCACCTCTGCCACCCGCGCCTCCTGCTTCTCTCGCTCTGCCCGTTCCGCGGCCGCATTGCGTTCGGTCGTGGACACAACCTCCTTCAGGGTTGCCACCTCGTTCGTGGCCCTTGCAATACCCACGTTATCCTTGTTATTTTTTGTTGCAACCTAAATCCTTTTCTGTAAGGTAACTATTCAAAGAGGTGTTACTCAGCTTCTTTGTCCTCGAGCTACTTCTTGGCACCGACCTCCGCAGTTAGTGCGGCAGAGGTCAGCATCATAGCCTGCAAACCCATATTGACATAATTTTTTAGCAACCCTGCGTATATCTTTTTTAGATCCTCAGTCCGGCTTTTCTTTCTGAACACCGAACCGATCATCAGGGGCTACTATCTATGCGGTATTACATTACATATTTTTAACTTCTTACCTCAAAGCCTGTTAGAAGGCTACTGCAGGCTTCGGTCAGCCCGCTCTTGGCGAGCTGAACCTTTTGAATCACCGCACTCATGATAGTGCGGTGTTCTTCCTCGATGGAAGCGCCTTTGAGTGCCTCCAACAAGTTGTGCGGTGCCTCCGGTTGGACGGAGGCCGCCGTTGTCACGGTCTTGCCCTTCTTGCGAAGGGGCCGCCTGCCGGACTCCGGAACCACTACAGGTTCCGGTGTGGAGTCCGGCGCAAAGTCCGGGAGGCTGCCTTGCGGCGCCTCCGGAGCCTCATCCTCATGGGTCCCTTCCCGAGATCCCACCTCGGCGTCCTCAGCGGCGCGAGGGGTAGAGGCAGTCGAGATGGAATCTACATCCGACGGAGCCAACGACCCGCTTGACGAAGCGGGGAGATCATCATCGGCCGGACTGCAGGCAGTATGCGGCATTAGAAGGACACTATGTGACACAAAATAAACCGTAAATCATTCAGGAATCCAGATACTTACGATCTTGCTGGAGGCCTGGCCCTTGAGGGCCACTCTTCGCCGCCAACGTTGGTGTTGGCGGAGCTGTCCGCGGGAATAGTCCTTCCCCTCTTGGACCCTTCGGCCTCCCCTGTCGGGGAAGCCTTCCTCTTCCTCTCTCCTTCCTCTGGGAGAGGGTCTTCTTCCTCCTCCTCGCCTTCGAGGGAGGAGTCCGCCCCAGAATTGTCGGACACCTGAAAACGGGAACTCTTTCGAGTACCAGTGGCCTCCTTCTTGGCCTTCTTCTCCGGCACCACATGCGGTGCCGGAACCAGCAGCCCAGCTAGACGGGCGTCTACTGGGTTTTCTGGCATGGGAGCTGGGCAGATGATCTGCTCGGCCTTCCTCATCCAGTCCTGTCAAAGGAAAAGGGAGATTGAAACCCGCATAGAGTCAAACTATTAAAAACAAGTGTCCCGTAAAGGGGTAGAATCACTTACGTCGTCAGCTGGACGCTGCGAGCGAAATCCGCGATCTTCAGTGGCGGATGCGGGAGCCTCGGCACCCTTGAACAGCACCCTCCAGGCGCCTTCGTACGTCGTATCGAAGAGCCCGCTCAATGCCTGGTGCTGTGCCGGATTGAACTCCCATAATTTAAATGCCCGTTGTTGGCAGGGAGAATCCGGCGGATGACCATGACTTGGACCACATTGACAAGCCTGAGCTTCTTGTTCACCAGCTTCTGGATACAGGCTTGAAGTCCCGTCAGCTCCTCCGAACTACCCCATAGCAAGCCCTTCTCTTTCCAGGAGGTGAGCTGCATAGGGATGCCAGATCTGAACTCGGGGGCCGCCGCCCACTTAGGGTCGCGCGGCTCGGTGATGTAGAACCACCCCGATTGCCACCCCTTGATGGATTCCGCGAAGGCCCCTTCGAACCAGATGACGTTGGGCATATTGCCCAACATGGCGCCTCCGCACTCCGCTTGAGTGCCCTTCATTACCTTCGGCTTGACATTGAAGGTCTTGAGCCACAAGCCGAAGTGGGGCTGGATGCAGAGGAAGGCCTCGCACAGATCGTGGAAATCTAGGCCGTAATAGAACATGAGCCCCCGGACAAAGGGATGCAACAGGAAGCCCAGTCCGTGGAGGAAGTGGGGGAGAAACACAACCCTCTCATGGGGTCTGGTGGTGGGGATGAGCTGCCCTTTGTCGGGCAGCCAGTGCGCGATGTCGCCGGAAAGGTATCCGGCACTGGGCAGTTTTGCGATGTGCTCCTCCATCACGGAGGAGGCCAGCCATTTGTCTCCCGCTCCGAACATGGTCGGAGAAGGTCGAGGCGAGATGCGCGGACTTGGGCGCTGGAGCTCGAGAGTGCGTGGAGATGGATAAGCAAAGGAGGAAGAAGGCGTAGGTAAAAAGGGTGGATCCTTATCCCTTATATATAGGTGGATGAAGACTATGCGTCCCCACCGGCCTGGTAAAACTCGCTTATCTCCCAAGCGCCACCATCAATGGCGCGGTTGGGTTACCCACATCCGTATTGATGAGAATCCCGGAATAAGGGGAACACGATCTCTGCTTCGACAAGACGTGCCAAGGAAACCGCTTCGCTAAACGCGCTGAGGTGGTATAATAAAAAACGATTCAAGTAAAGGCTTGGTAGTGGCGTGACGTCATGCTACAAGATACGTCAGCAGATTGAACTTGTGTACATAATATTCTCTCTACGGTGGAATGTGGAAATTATTTTGCAGAGCCGGACACTATCCTGGTGTTCACAATCTTCTATGGATTATTCGGAGGAGGAACCCGCCTTGCAATGCCGAACATTATGCGCGCCGGACTCATCGTCATTGAAGCCAGGTTCAGGGGCTACTGAGGGAGACCTGGACTAGGGGGTGTCCGGACAGCCGGACTATCATCGTCCGCCGGACACCAAGACTATGAAGATACAAGATTGAAGACTTCGTCCCGTGTCCGGATGGGACTTTCCTTGGCGTGGAAGGCAAGCTTGGCGATACGGATATGTAGATCTCCTACCATTGTAACCGACTCTGTGTAACCCTAGCCCTCTCCGGTGTCTATATAAACCGGAGGGATTTAGTCCGTAGGACAACAACCATTACAACAATCATACCATAGGCTAGCTTCTAGGGTTTAGCCTCCTTGATCTTGTGGTAGATCCACTCTTGTACTACCCATATCATCAATATCAATCAAGCAGGAGTAGGGTTTTACCTCCATCGAGAGGGACCGAACCTGGGTAAAAACATCGTGCCCCTTGTCTCCTGTTACCATCCGCCTAGATGCACAGTTCGGGACCCCCTACCCGAGATCCGCCGGTTTTGACACCGACACTACCCACCAAGTTGCTGTGGTGGAGGAACAGCACGGCGACTCTTCTTCTACATTAAGGACAAGCTATGTCCGAATTCCCGACCCCTCCATGACGGGTTCCCGCGGAGGGACAGACGTCGATCAAGCCCTGAACCTAAAGTCAGGCAGCGGGCCGGATTCGTTGGACAACATCCAACAACCCATGCTTCCAAGTTCGGAAACTTTTCGGCCTTGAGTCTTAGATTGGACGGGGTTCCGAATTTAATTCCACCCACCCACCCAAACACAACTGATTTTATCCCGAATCCGGCAAGAGCCCGCTGAAATAGTACATCATTACTGGGCCACATTCCTCCTGGTTATGGACAGGATAAAGGACTGCCGTGAGGAAACCGCAATCTCAATTTTCTGCAATAATTGCACGGACAAGGGAATCATGAACGCCATAGGTCGCCGTGAAAATACATGCTTCACCGACCTGGCGTCCATAGGACGAAAGTATTGTGCGATGGAGAGTGCCTGGAAAACCGAAACCAAATTCTGGGACAATCCGGCTCCGAACACAACCCTAGTCCGAAATAAAAGGGTGCATCATATTCAGGCACCTGGGTTAAAAACCGAAAAGCAAAACCCCCTAAAGGGCACAGAACCGTACTGGAGGGATGGCTCAGCGGACCCTGCAAAATCAACACATAGCCTTCAAGCATGTTGGATACTACGGCAGGTGGCCAAAAGTGGTGAAGAGCTTCTAGCCCTAGAGGACCAGCCCAGCAGTACCAGTACGGTATTAACAGTCTTCGAGACTTTCGCATCAAATAATATGCGGAAACGAACACTCCACAGCCTCGCCGAAGTCTACCAAGTAGCAATAATAAATCCATGGAGTGACACGGCTATTACCTTCAACGCCAGTGACGAACCTAAATTCCGAACAGCCCGAGCACCAGCCGCATTGGTCCTCAGTCCAATAGTGGACGGCTTTCGCCTTACCAAGGTACTCATGGATGGCGGCAACGGATTAAACCTCATCTACGAGGAAACCCTTCAAAAAATGGAAGTAACTAGAGCCGCATTGAGAGAAGCAACACAACCATCAGAGGAATAATCCCTAGTCGAGAAGCATGCTACACAGGAAAAATCACACTGGATGTGGTGTTCGGCTCGCCGGACAACTACATGTCCGAGGAGATCACGTTCCATGTGGCCCCGTTCAGCAGCGGATATCATGCTTTATTAGGACGAGAGGCATTCACAACTTTTAAGCTATACCCCATTACGGGTACATGAAGCTCAAAATGCCCGGACCCAACGGAATCATCACCCTTGCCCGTGATCCCGACGTAGTGCTCCGCGCCGAAAATAAGACAGCCGCACTAGCCCTGGAGGCGCTATCCGAAGCCCTAGCGGCCAAAGAACTCATGGCGCTGCGCTCCACGGTGAACAGGGACGACGTGATACTGGACAAAAGATCCAAGTCCACCTCTTTTAAGCTAGCGGACGAAATAGTCCAGTTCCAAGTCCATCCAACGGACCCTACAAAGACGGCCTCCACTGGGGCACAATTAAACCCTGATGTAGACGCCGCGCTACGAGAATTCCTATGGGAAAATTGGGATATTTTTGCCTGGCACCCTTCAGAAATGCCAGGAATCCCACGCCAGCTGGCAGAGCACAGCCTAAATATCCTAAAAGGATTCAAGCCAGTCAAACAAGATCTTCGGCGATTTTCTGAACCCATAAGACAGGCAGTGGGAGATGAGCTAGCCAAACTATTAGAAGCCGGATTCATCAGAGATATAAAGCATCTGGACTCGCTAGAAAACCTGGTAATGGTACCAAAGAAGGACAAATCCTGGCGCCTGTGTGTCGATTTCAAGGACCTTAACAAGGCTTGCCCAAAGGATCCCTTCCCCCTTCCCCGCATCGATCAAATTATCGACACTACCGCAGGGCACAATTCATTGTGCTTCCTCGACGCTTACTTCGGCTACTATCAAATCAAGATGGCAGAGCCAGACCAAGCCGCAACGACATTCATTACTCCATACGGACCATTCTGCTTCAACACAATGCCCTTCGGGCTCAAAAACGCCGGCGCAACATATCAGTGCATGATTCAGACATGTCTGGCAAACCAGATCGGCAAAACAGTGGAGGCATACGTAGACGATGTGGTAATCAAATCCAAACACGTCGAAACTCTAGTAGACGACTTGAGGCTCAAATTCGACAATCTCTTTGCATATGACATTAAGCTCAACCCGGAAAAATGTGTTTTCGGCGTACCAGCCGGAAAGCTCTTGGGCTTCATTGTATCCGGTAGAGGAATTGAAGCAAACCCAGCCAAGATCCGAGCTCTATCACAATTGGATATCCCAAAAGACCTCAAGCAAATACAAAATTGACTGGATGCATAGCGGCTCTAAGCCGCTTCATCTGCCGCTTAGGAGAAAAGGCATTACCCCTTATCGCCTCCTTCAGCGCACCAAACACTTCGAGTGGACGGATGCCGCCACGGCCGGACTCGAAGAAATAAAGGCCATATTGGCAACAAATCCGGTCCTGGCCGCGCCCAACTTAGGCGAACCAATGTTATTATATATCGCGGCAACACATCAAGTTGTAAGCGCGGTGCTCGTCGTCAAACGAGAAACGGACGGACACAAGTTCCCTCTCCAAAAACCAGTGTACTACGTATCCACTGTCCTAACTCCATGCAAATCCCGGTATCCACATTATCAAAAGATAGCATACGCAGTGTTCATGGCATCCCGGAAGCTGCGACACTACTTTCAAGAGTGTTCGATAACAGTAGCCTCCGAAGTACCTCTTAATGACATTATAAACAATCGCGACGCGACTGGCAGGATTGCAAAATGGGCCATCGAGCTCCTACCATTCGACATAACCTATAAACCACGGCGAGCTATCAAGTCGCAGGTTCTGGCCGACTTCATTGCCGAATGGACTGAAGCTGAACTCCCTAAAGAGTGCGGCGCATACTCTAATTGGATCATGCACTTCGACGCCTCCAAAATGTTGGCCGGCCTGGGGGCTGGCATCGTCCTGACGTCCCCAACCAGAGACACAGTCCAATATGTACTTCAGATAATGTACACGGACTCCAACAACGCAGCCAAATACGAGGCCCTTCTACATGGCCTCCGGATGGCGGTCTCCATGGACATTAAACGCCTAGAGGTGCGAGGGGATTCGAACCTCGCGATATCCCAAATAAATGGAGACTTCGACGCCAAGGATCCGAAAATGGCAGCTTACCATAACACCGTTCTGAAAATGTCAGCTCGGTTTGAAGGGCTTGAATTTCACCATATAGCCCGGGATAATAATCAAGCGGCGGACGTAATGGCACACATCGGCGCAAAGCGCGATGCCGTCCCTCCCAACATCCTCCTGGAACGGCTTTTCAAGCCATCCGTACTATGGGAAGGGGAGTCCGGAAACAACTATCCGGACCCAACTGCACCGCCCGACACCGCACATTCTGACACAATCGGTGGTTCTGCCAATGAAATAACACCTTCAGCCCACGAAATAATGGCAGTCATTGCCCCGTGGACCGAGCCATTCCTAGCTTACTTAACTAGGCAGGAACTTCCTGAGGACCAAAATGAGGCCCGCCGCATAGTACGGCAATCTAAAGCCTATAAGGTCCATGAGGGAGAGCTCTATAAGAAAAGCACAACCAGAGTCCTTCAAAGGTGTATCTCCGAAGAGGAAGGGCGAAATCTTCTGGCTGAAATTCATGCCGGACTCGGTGGGCACCACGCTATAGCCTGGGCCCTTGTAAGCAAGGCCTTCCGTACAGGATTTTATTGGCCAACGGCCCGGGCAGACGCTCAAGATTTAGTCCAACGATGCGTCGGTTGCCAGCTCTTTGCTAATCAAAGCCACATGCCACCCACCGCCCTGAAAACTATACCCGTCACCTGGCTGTTCGCAGTCTGGGGGCTTGACATGGTTGGACCCCTTAAAGGAGGAACCCACAAGAAAAAAATACCTATTGGTCATGGTGGATAAATTCACCAAATGGATAGAGGCCAAGCCAGTTAAGACGGCCGAATCCGGACCCGTGGTAGACTTCATAATAGGGGTAGTACACCGTTACAGCGTCCCCCACAGCATCATCACTGATAACGGCATGAACTTCACGGCCGACGAGGTTAAACTCTGGTGCAAAAACATGGGCATCAAGCTCGACTACGCTTCAGTCTATCACCCTCAAACTAACGGTCAAGTCGAACAAGCAAATGGTCTAATCATGAGCGGCATCACACCCAGACTAGTGCGGTCCCTTAAGGAATCTAACACGCACTGGGTAGAGGAGCTCGACTCCGTACTCTGGGGGCTGCGGACCACGCCGAATCGCACTACCGGATTCACACCATTTTTATGGTATACGGCGCAGAGGCAGTTTTGCCCTGCGACATAATTCATGACTCACCTCGCGTGCGCATGTACGAAGAAAGAGAAGCCGAGCTAGATCGGCAGGATAGTTTTGACGCCTTAGAGGAGGAGCGTGACGTGGCAAAAGCTCGTTCCGCATTCTATCAACAGCAGGCCCGAAGATATCAAAGCAGAGAAGTACGGGCCAAAACTTACAATGTTGGCGAACTAGTTCTACGCCTGCCGGACAAGAAAAAGGACAAACTTAAGCCCAAATGGGAAGGTCCCTTCATCATCGACCAAGTCCTGACCGACAGAGTGTACTGTCTGCGAAACGCATCGAATAACCGACTCGAGCCAAATCCATTGAACGCAGCCCGTTTCCAAAGATTCTACGCCTAGCGCCGGACTCTGAGTCCGTCTCCTTCCCCCGTCTATCTTTTACACTTTAACTGTCTTTTATTCCCCCCCCCCTTTCTCATGGGCCTTCGGTGGCTCGCCTGCGCATTGTTCGCACACACTTGACATGCTACTCGCACTAATTATACCTGCGTGCTTCTTTAACAGAAGCTTATTTATACGGGCTTTATACCCAACACATGTGTCACACTTCCGTATGTACCTTTTATTCACCATTATATTCATCGATATGACTTAAGTTTTGGCCAAGCTGGGTTGCCTGGCTCCTGTGCTTACCCCTACGTTCCCGATTGTTCGGCTAGGAGGTAAAGGGAGCACCTCTGCGATTGTTACTGCCGGGTCAGCCGGATGTGTCCCTCAGACTGGGTGAAGCCAAAAGCTAGCGTTCTTAAGGGAATATTCGGTCAGTGAATTGAAAGATGAGTTTTTACTTATTTATTTATCTACCCCCAGATGCTTTCCTGCTTTTTTTGCAGTCCAGACATGCACTTTAGGGCATGCCTCCTAGGGAAAGGAACCCCTAACGGAACTATTCTCCCTGGAAGATGTTTCTTACTAACCATGTAATATAACATAACTAGTTGGGCACTTGTTTGATAAAGCACTAATGACCCCTACGCCTGGTCTCCACGCATGCCCCGGTTTTTTATAACCGCGAAGGTATTCGGACACACTCTGGACTGCCGGGTCCCGAGGTTGAAGCGAAAAGGTCCGCAATGACAAACGATCTACAATCCGGCTAGAAGGTATTTTACATGTCATTTTAAATTATATAGTCAAATTGACTGATCGTATTCCTCTTCAATACCATCTAACAGGCTGTCTAGTTTACAGTCCCGTTGGGAATACTTTGCGGCCAACTCTACTTGGCCGTACATTAAGCTCGCAGGGATCTCCTTCCCATCGGGCCCCACAGGTCCGACCTCGGCCATGTGGTTCGGGTCAGCCTTCGTGTACCGTGTCTTCACCATGGCCCAGGCCTCCCTGGCACCTTGATGGCAGGCCGATATCTTCCACAGATAGAAGCGCAGCCGTGCTCCCTGAAGCTTCTTTGCAAGCTCTCCAAGACCTTCGGGCAGGGAGACGGACGGCCACAAGGCCTGGGCGCACCTGCCGAACTCGTTTGTGCAGTTGCAGTAGCTTGGGAAGTAGGTCACCCGTTGAACCGGGCATTTCCTCTGCAGGACGACCTGTGAGCATACCTAGAGACATATTCCTGTTAATCGACTTCCTCGCCGAACTCTTATTTTCAAAAGTTCGTTCAAGCACTTACTATAAATGACGCGCCAAAGCCACCGATTCTCCTTCATGGAGTCAGACAGCTGGGCCCGAACATCTTTTAGTTCCTCGCCCAGCTGGATCTTGGCATCTTGGAGGTTATTTTTCTCCTGCCGCTGTAAGTGCATCTAGTGCCACCCCTAGTTTGTTTTGGAGTATTGACGACAAAGTTGGTTGAGGGACTAATGCGTTTGTGAGAATTGCAGGATAACACAGGTAGTGTCCCTCATTGATTTGGTTTACCTACCAGAGATGACCCCTAAAAATGTATGAAGACATTGAAGACAATGGTGGAATGTGAAGATATTCATATTGAAGACTATGACATGAGAAGACATTGAGTGAAGACTATGGAGCGCGAAGACTGTGTGTTTCGCTGTTTCCTTTTTCTTCTTTGTTGAGTCATAGGAACCACCGTACTGTTAAGTGGGGTCCAAGTGAACTAAGTCAGAATGACTGAAGTGATGCTTAACCCAAATCCTATGTCTTCAAGCGAAGACAATGAGAGCAAATCTTATCCAGAGCTGGATGAGTCAGCTTTGCTTGTAGCCCAAGGAAAGTTGTCATGTGTGTTTGAAATCTGACTGTTGGAACACGTGTTAGTTCCTTAGTGACCCAGGGTCATTTCAGACATATCAGGTCGGGTTGCCCAGTGGCTATAAATAGCCCACCCGCTACACCATAAATTGGTGGCTGCTCAGAGTTAGTGCACGGCTTTTGTCGTTTGAGAGCAACCCACCTCGAAGCCTTTGAGAGAAAGAAATCCTTGCGAGGACAAAGCCCAAACACCCAGAGCCAAAGAGTGTTGGGCATCGCTGAAGTCTTTCTGTCTGTGTGACCTGTAGACTTATTACACTTGAGGACTGTGAATCTCCAGGGGGAATAAGGTGAAGACACGATCTTCTGAGTTGGATCTCAGCCTCCCTTGACCAGACGTACAGTTGTCACAGCAACTGGAACTGGTCCAACAAATCCTGTGTCTTCAACAAGTGACTGGTTCTATCCCTTCCCATCCTTTACTTAGAGTTTGTCTTCGTGAAGTCATTGCCTATCTGTTGTACCTGTTTGACTTCATTGCTGGACTACTATCATTGATTGGCTTCATACTATCTTCCATCCTGATCCTTACTACTTAGCTGCTATTAGTCCTGTACTTTCACATCATTGCATACTTGACTATGGTTTTCTTATTGTAGTTTATCTTCCGCTGCATATCAATTATGTTATTTCGACTATTTGTCTTTGAAACTTCCAAGTTTTGAAGACTTTCATAAAAATCGCCTATTCACCCCCCTCTAGTCGATACTAGCACTTTCAATTGGTATCAGAGTAAGGTACTCCCTTGTTCTATGTGATTCGGTTTAACTACCTGGACTTTTAGCTATGTCGACTGCAGGATTGAGGAACATATCATGCCCCACCTTTGACGGTCATGAGTATCCTCGGTGGAAGGCCATGATGAAGAAGCGACTCATGGCTATGGACAGCAAACTATGGACCGTCACTGAGATTGGTCTTACCAATCTATGCAAGATGGCGGAGGCTGATGACATTCGCAAGTACACTCTACTGAACCTCACGGTGAAGGATGTTATCTGCTCCTGTCTGTCCCGAAATCAGTTCAGGAACGTCATGCACCTCAATCATGCGAAGCTAATCTGGGACCATCTTTCTGAGGTCTATGAAGGTTATCGTACCCGTCATGATCCTTGGTTTGAGGACTACAAGGAGTGTCTTAAAGAGATGACCTTTGCACCTGAATCGCCATCATCTTCACCATGCCTTATGGCAAGGGTTGATAAGGTAACTGAAAGCTACCTCTCTGAAACTAGTGATGATGAATCAGGTGATGAATTTGGCCCCAGTTATGTCAAGCTTGCTTCCCTTTCCACTAAACAACAAAGAGGCTTGGAAAGGGTTCAAGACATGCTTAGTAAGAGCGATGATATGTTGGGTGAAGAAATGGATCAGTCAAAAGCATTGGCTGAGAGTCTTCAGAGACTTCGTTCCAAGTTTGACGCCCTTCAAGATCAACATAATGCTCTCTTGTCTGATCATGAGAAGCTTTCACTACTAGGAAAAGGCATGCTAGTGGCGCACCAGTTTTGCCTTCTAATGGCGCACTACTGGTGCGCCACTAGCATCACGCCATTAGAATTAAATTCTAATGGCGCACCACTGGTGCGCCATTAGTATCTGGTGTTCTAATGGCGCACCACGTAGTGCGCCATTAGTATTTCCCATAGTGCGCCATTAGAATTCTTTCCAGGGGGCCATATGTACCCATGTGCTTTGGCATACTAATGGCGCACCAGTGGCTGATGCGCCATTAGTGTGATTATCACAGTGCGCCATTAGTGTCTTGCATGGTGCGCCACTAGTATGAATGTTAGGGATTATTTTTTTTCTTTTCTGATATTTTCACAGGTTACAAAATATATTATTGGACAGAATTTAGACAACACCACACAGCAACAGTAGATTCATCGAATACAATAGAAGATTAGTCTCCGAATACAAATCATCATATTAGTCTCTGAATTCAAAAGACTGAACAAAGATAGAACATTACAAGTCTCGAGACCGCGAGTAGCTAGTTTGTCTTCACATTACAAGTCGATATCGACCATCTAAACTACCATCACATAGAAGAGAGTTGTGGTCATCACGATGAGCATCATTGCGATCAAACTGGTCTTCATCCGGTTCCTCCAACGCTCCCTCCTCTCTCCCGCTAGATAGCGGGCATATCTAGATTCGGCCTCCACCCTAGTGGTGTACCCTTTGTAACTGTTACCGCTGAAATGATGAACCTGTCTCCGACACTCCTCCCAGTCGTCGTAGACTCCGGGAACCTTACCCTTGTACACGACATACGACGGCATCTCTATGCACAAGCCAAACAACAGACAATACATAAGCAATATGTAAGTATGCAACAAAAGGATCGGAAGAGAAAAGCAAGACATTAATAGCACGATTCATGGTCCTACTAATAAATAGCATCGATTACATCTAAGTTGAACGACTGTCCAAACCAAAGAGACATACGAATTCATTAAAGTTTAATTACAACATGAGCCAATCAATGTTTCAGAACTACACATCACTACTTTTGACTCGACTCATCGGACAGGAGCGTGGATGAAGCCGCCGTCTGTCGCGATGGTCATGAAATAGCGGTCGTTGTCACCCTGCATTTGTAGCATTCCATCTATCTCATTGTTGGACGGTTGATAGCTGAGGAAGAACTGCCCCGACGTATGAAGGACATCTTGATGGATGATGTCTGCAAAGTCCGAATGGATGCGAAAGAATTCTTGTCTGAGGTCCGCGTCCTGGATGGCCGACAAGTTCGCGGCCCAATCTTTGAGATTATCTGGTAGCAGAAGTTGATGATGGTCCCTTAAGATCGCCCGCATGTGATGGAGGGCGTAGTAGGCATCCTTCTGACCGCCAGGCGGCTGCTTGATGTAGCAGAACTTCATATTGTGTGAGAACATGTGCTTGCCGTACTTACGAACAGTCCTGGTGAAGGTGCCTCCAGATTTGGCGTAGCCGGGGAGAACATCATCAAGAACTTTCTTGACATTTGTGTAGTCTATCTTGGAGTTACGGTTCAGGTCGAAATACATGGCCATGGAATATTTCGGGCTTAAGAGGATGAGTGTGCAATGTGTGTCACTACACAGAACACGGAATGTTAGAAAAAATAGAACGATCGAAATCTAAGAAATCATATGTTACGGGGCGGTTAAGGGATGACTTACTCGGGAAAGTAAGCCACAAGGAAGTTATCCTTATCTGGGTTTGCCAGAATGATGCCTTCGAGGTGTGAACTCGCAACTTGGCGGTCCCCAACGCTGCTCAAGTGCTTGGGATGCATGTAGAAAGGGTCGACTATCACGATGTCCGGGGTCTTGTCTCTAATGATCCGCATCTCCATACTTAGCGAAAACAGCCGAACGAAGGTGTAGTGCAGCGGATGAAGGTTAAACATAGCAAAGATGTCATCAAACCGCAGGACGATCGAACCCCCGATGTTGCCATCGACAAAGCCCTTGCCCTCTGGCATCTTGGCCACGAAAACCGGGTATGCCACATCCTTCTCTCTGAGACGCCACTTCTCCAAAGAAAGAACACTGTCATGCAGACTCCGCATGGCACCAGTTGTAGCATTCAGCATATTTGGCCGTAGCATCGCCCTACCCGCCACATGCACCCTCCTCGAGATATCCTTAGGTGAAGGTGGCTCGTCGTGAGCACGGATCATACTCGGTGCTGGCTGGCTCGCACCGGCGCCCTTGTTAGTCTTTCATTTTTGTCCCTTCTTCTTGATCTCCAGTAATGGGACCGAGTTCTGCTCACAGACCGCCTTATTGAGCGTGTTGGGGCTAATAATATTTCGCACCTCAGCTATCTGAGGCTCGGTGAAGGCGGGAGCTGGAGGCGTCTCCTGAGAAATGAATGCCAAACGACGCCTATTGCAATTGGATTTCTCCATTGTACCAGCTAGATTGTGGTCGTTTTGGTTGGGTTCTTGAGAAAGAGGCCCGCAGAACTCGTCAGCGTACCCATGTTCGGCAAAGTACTTATCGACTTTGGTAAATGTACCTTCATCGTTGTCGTCGTCGTCTGGATCCTGTGCCATAGGGCTGTCCGGATCATGTGCCATAGGTATGTCCGACATAGGGATGTCTGGCAGGTCCGGTAGCGTTGTGGCGTTCTTGCCATGGCTTGGCGCCGGCACGACTGGCGGTCTTGTCTGTGGGGTGGTGTCCCCCGCCCCCAAACGAATCTGGCTCTTCGGCCAAAGCAGCGGCCAGTTTACGCAGGCGCTGAGGGTCATCTCATCTTCTTCGTCGGCCCTAGCGGGTCGAACCGGAGGTAACAGCTCGTCGGAGCCTGACAGCACCCGAACCACTTCAACCTATACATTGTGGGTGGCATCGGATTACCGTGGAACATGCGGTTGCCCGGTTGAACGATTCTGCCCTTGGCGACATCGACCAGCTCGGCGCCCACGAAGTGCAGAAGAGTGCAAGGAACGTTGGCGGTGCCCTGCGAAAACATGTACAGGGCGTCAGGGATGCCCAGTCAAAGGCAAGGAGATGAAGTCATTGACCGAGAGGCTTAGTTACCGTGATGCCATCGAGCTCGGCTAATGTCGAGGCACCGCCAACGGCGGGCGTGCAACTGACGGAGGGGGCGCTTGCTGGCGAGGTGCCGGTCGGCGTACACCCGGGTGCATTAAGCTCCAATGCCCGTGCCGGCGCCGGAGACACGAATACCGCCTCCGCCGGAGACACCAATGGCGCCACCGCCGGAGACACCAATGGCGCCGCCTGCGCGCTGTGCGAGTTGCTGGCCGTGAAGCTGGGAACCGGGGGAGGCCCCTGTTGGCCGCCTGCAATCCAAGTCGTCAGCCCATGAATCAACGTAGGCACCATGGCGTTGAGCTTCCTTCCCAGTTGTTGTTCCACTTGCTCTTGGACAAGCTCCGGAATCCGCGCCACTTCTGCCTTGAGTGCTTCAACCTCGCGCGTCTGGCTTTCCGAGCTGGCCTTTTTCTCCTTCCACACACCAGTGGTATAGTATGACCCCCATTTTGTGGACAAGCCTTTGCCGGCCACACGACCAGCTGACGTCGGCTTAGTGAGCTTATCCTTGTTTTTCATTATGTGCAACGCCCTATTTAAAGGGGTGTCGAAAGGGGAGTTGTGAGACGACCCCGTGCTACTGCTTTCAGTGTCCTGTGAAAGGAACGTGAACCATTTAGAAATAGAGTGCAACCATATGGAGCTAATTACGCGGGGGTGTATTCCTTACCAGAACAAGCTCAAGCACCCTGGTCTTCGGATTTGTGGTAAGCTCCTTTGTTAGCGGGTCCTCCTTGTACCGGGCCCTGACATAGTTCCTGTTCTGCTTGTTACCGCTGTATTTCTCGAAGCGGGGCGGTAGGCCTTGCTCGGCACGCTCCGCGTCCTCCTTGTCCCATATAGGCTCCGCCACTCTGTAACCGCCGGGACCGAGTTTGTGTTCCCCTAAGTTCAACTCCCGCATTTCTTTCCCCCACTGACTTGACTTGGAGGTTGCACTGCTCGAGCACTTGATCTCGAACTCCTTGTACTCATCTTCGCTCATCAAAGGATATTTCGCCTTGATCTTCTCATAACTATCACCTTTATCAATCATTTTCTTCACCGCGCTTCTCCAAGTAGACAGGGCCGTGCTCATCTTCATGAGGGTGGCACTGTTCACTTTATCCCCTGAGAGACGTGTGTTTTCAAATTCGGCGGGGAACTTGTATCGTTCGTGCAGCTTCGTGAAGAGTAGGTTGCGCAAATTCCCTCGGTCCTTATGCCTAAGGTTCTCGGTGTTGATCGAGATGGTGCTCCGGAGAATGCACCCGAGCTGAACCGAGTACCCCTTGACTATATGTTTGGGCTCCGTTGGATTCCCGTCGGAGTCCACTTGAGTGAATTCCTCCTTGATAGTGCGGAGCGCATTTGGACGCCGGTCCTTCCTTTGCTTCTTCGATTGGCTGCCATCTGTGTGTGCGCCGCCATCATCAGTGGTGGCATCCTCGGCGGCACCATCAGTGGTGTCATCCCCGATGCCACTAGGGGTTGTGTAATCAGGATCGGTGTCTTCCGCGGCGTCCTCATAGCGATGAGGCTGTTCCTCCATCTCCTGGGACAGCTCCTAGAATAGCTTGCCACCCGAACCACCGGCCTCATTGTTGTGGGCCATGTTTCGCTCTAAATAGGAAAAAAGTTTGGTCAAAAAGTTGGTTATTGTCACGGAACAAGATCATGGTCTCATCATTTAGGGTTTGTCGACACCGAGGCACCCTAAAAGCCTAAGCTTCCATCATTTAGGGTTTGTCGACGCCGAGGCACCCTAAAAGCCTAAGCGTACATCATTTAGGTTCTCATCGACACCGAGGCATCCGGGGCAGCCAAGTTAAGTTTTCATCATTTAGGGTTTATCGATGCCGAGGCACCCTAGGTTGGGCCTAATCACTTGGCACTAATCACTTGGCTCTATTGCCACCTATGTTGGGTTTATCATCTAGGGTTTATCGATGCTAAGGAGAATTCTAAGTTGGGCCTAATCACTTGGCTCTATTGCCACCTATGGTTTAATGCAGCAAGAATAAAGGGGCAGTTGATCCTACTTAATTAAGTACTAAGATACCCCGGCCCATGCATTAGTCGCAAGTACCCCATATGTCCTATTTTTAGCAAAGTTATGCTAATTAAAATTCACGGAAAATTTCAGCATGACCTTTGCTGAAAATAGGACATATGGAGTACCCGAATTTGCCGGAACGGAAGTTAATCAACATTCCGGCAAACTCAAGGGCCGGAACGGAAGTTAATCAAGTTGACAAAATTCCCAAGTAGTACAGCAGCAACATCACAAGTAGTACCAATGAACATATAGTCCAGCAAGTTGAAAAAGATGAAGTTCTCAGCATGAAGAATCACACAACACAGCACCTACATTATGATGATACATTTGGAGATTGCACATATAGTTTTCACATAAGCGTAATTGTTCTGGAGATTGCACATATAGTTTTGACAGCACAACACCTATTGACAGCACATACAGTTTTTCACATTTGTAGATTGCACATACAGTTTTCACATAGAGCAATGTTCTTTTCATTTCACCTTCCATTTTTTTTTGCAATTCAACTCACTTCCTTTTCTTATAGTTACTGCTCCCAAATGAAATGACACTTTGACATGGCTGCAATTTTCAGTGTCTACTTATCTGCAATTTTTCTGTGTCTGCTTAGGAGAAATAGGTTTCAAACTTCAGCTTGTTTTGTATAAGGAGACTAAAAAACTATCTAAGGAGTTCTTCAAGTTCAAGTTACAGCCTGCATGACATTTTCCTACACAATGCTTGTTGTAAATAATTACTTAAAGTAAACACTTTTTTATCTTAGCTTACTTACAACAGAATTCCTATCTTTCTGGTTTTCCAATTCCTTTTGTTTCATTTTCAACATTGCTCTATTTGTAATTAATAGCACTGTTCAAGAAATCTGTATATGCTTACAGCAGCACTGCTAATGATACTAGCCCATGTGCTTGTGCAAATTGACCTGGTTGGAATTCATACAGCAACAGTAATAGTTAACTAAACTTCTTTTGCATGCATTTATCACTCCAGAAAACTTTCAGTAACAAGTGAGAAGCATCTGCATTTTTTTAGTGAACTTTTGAGTGCATTTATCACTTGTTGTAGTATGCTACAACTTCTGCAAATCACGAACTCCTTTAGTTTACATCTCAGTTTTAGCAAACACTACAGTTTCAGTGAAGGAGTCATAACTGAATAACAGGCACTATAGTTTCTCTACAGTATTGGAACACTGAACATTTTCAGTTAACTTTAGCAAGAACACTGAAGAACACTGAACCCACTAGCATGCCTAAGCAAAAAGCTTCATCACCTACTTCTCAGATACGAGGGAGTGGTACATTTTATTCAGGCTGCCATAGGGGGAAGGAGGGCAAGGGGGGAGAGGTGAGGAATCACCTGTGGGATAATGGCAGGCTGCCGTAGGAGGACGCCGGTGTCGAGGAGGCAGCGGGCGGTGGCGCGTCGAGGAGGCGGCGCGTCGAGGAGGAGGAGGCGCGTCGAGGAGGTGGCGCGTCGAGGAGGAAGAGACGCGTCGAGGAGGTGGCGCGTCGAGGAGGCGGCGCGTCGAGGAGGAGGCGGTGGAGACGGGGCAGCGGAGGGTTCGG
>NC_041391.1:625111359-625120690 GCF_002162155.2 Triticum dicoccoides
GGGGAGGGGCAACAGGAGAGATTAGGGATTTAGTGTAGGGGGAAACTTTCTAATGGCGCACCACCATCTCGTGCGCCATAAGTACGACTATTCTAATGGCGCACCAGCTCTCGGTGCGCCATTAGAATTTTGTTCTAATCTAGCCCACTAGCCCTATCTACCACCTAACCCTATCTACAACAGAACCCACACACTAGCCCGACTGGTCAGCACGCAGCACACACACCAGGAGGTCCTGGGTTCAATCCCCAGGCTCCCCAATATTTTTTTATGCATTTTAAATGCTATTTTTTATATTTATTTGTGTTTAAATATGTTCAAACTTGTTTAAATCATAATAGTAATATATTTTTATAAAAACAGTAATAATTTTTTGAAAAATATGTTCAAATTTGTTACTTGAAAATATCATCGGCGGCGGCAGTGGAGCGGGGGAGGGTGCAGGGATCGAGATCGAGATGGAGGGGGAATCGAGATCGAGATGGAGGGGGATCGAGATCAAGTGTCCTCATGAATTCAAAAAGTGCCCATGAAATTTAAAAATATTCATGATATCAAGAAGTGCCCATGAAATACAATCGAGAAATGAAGACTACAATTTAAATACAATCGATCTTAGCTAGCTATCTGTTCACAATTTTCTTGCCCTTCTTTTTCACAAATGGAGTTCTTCTGTGGAACGGACGTCCTTTAGGTAGGGTGGTCCTGCTTCTTCTTGTGGTGTGTGCTGCTACTTCATGGTCGTCGTCATGTTCGATCTTCGGGTCATCGTACTTGTCGAAGTCTTGCTCATTGGCTACTCCATCCATTCCGATGATCTTCCTTTTGCCTCTCCTCACGACAACATGACTGGGCTTTGACGGGTCGGTAATGAAGAAGCATTGGTCCACTTGGGAAGCCAATACACATGGCTCATTTTTCGCGGTGATGTTTATGCCTGCGGTCTTGGTTTTGGCTTCGGGTATAACCATGGTGGTGAAATATCGGTCTTCTTTTAGGACGCTCTTGGCCCATCTGACACGGAACATCGGCACCTTCTCTCCAGCGTAGCTCAGCTCCCAGATCTCCTCGATCCTTCCGTAGTATCTGTCCTTGTCCTTACCGGTGTAGGATTCCATCGTTACCCCGGAGTTCTGATAACCATCGCTCTTCATGTCCTTGTCCTTGGTGTAGAATGTGTAGCCGTTGATATCGTACGCCTCATAGGCCATCAGGTTGTGCTCGGTGCCCTGTGACAAGGCGAATATGAGTTGTTCTTCCGCGGAAGAATCTTCATGTAAAGGGTACGACAGAAGCTTCTGCTTGAACCAACGTGTGAAACATGAGTTGTGCTCTTTGAGTATATCTCCGTCCGTCCTCTGTTGGCCTCGGTCATTGTACGTCTTCTCAATAAAGGTTTTGTGCTCTACCACCCAAGGATCGACCACGTCTATGTGTTGTAGCGCGATTAGGTTTGCTCTTTCAAAGTCGGCGAGTCGACCCTCGAAGTCGACATGCATTTCGCGGTGACCCTCACGGTGACCCCATCCAGCGAGCCTGTCGAGGTGCCTATTGACGGGCAGACCAACGGGGTTCTCGATGCCTAGATAATTCGTGCAGTAGGAGATGCACTCTTCGGTCAGAAATCCCCTGGCTATACTTCCCACTGGACGTGACATGTTGTGAACGTATCCTTTGATGACACCATTCATCCTTTCGAACGGCATCATGCTGTGTAGGAACGTCGGCCCGAGTTGGATGATATCCTCCATGATATGGACCAGCAGATGCACCATAACGTCGAAGAATGCGGGCGGGAAGTACATCTCAAGCTCGCATAGTATCACCACGATCTCTTCCTGTAGTCTTCTGTGTTGCCTCACGCCAATCGACTTCCGAGAGATGACGTCAAAAAAGTTGCATAGGCCAAATAGCATTTCACGGACGTGCGTGTCCATGATCCCACGGATTGCAACTGCAAGTATCTGCGTCATCAGCACGTGACAGTCGTGAGACTTCATCCCGCTGAACTTCTGCTTCACTGGGTCTAGGTATCTGCTTATCTTCCCTGCGTAACCGTAAGGAAGTTTTACTACTAGGAGGCAGGTGAAAAACTGCTCGATCTCCTCCTGACTTAGAGTGAAGCACGCGGGAGGGTAGTCATTTCCGGTCTTCTTGGCCTTTTTGCCTTTGCGACGACTTTCTGTGTCCTGCTTCGCCTCATCATCATCATCATCATCATCATCATCATCATCATCATTAGCGTGAAGCTCCTGCCTGATGCCCATTGATTTCAAGTCTGCCCTTTCTTTCGGCCCATCTTTAGTCCTCTCTGGCATGTTGAGCAGGGTACCAAGCAGACTCTCGCACACGTTCTTCGTGATATGCATGACATCAAGGCTGTGAGGCACACGGTGGATCTTCCAGTACGGCAAGTCCCAGAAAACAGACCTCGTTTTCCATACCTTCAGCAGCGGCTCTGGCGCCTTTCGCTTCTTTCCCGGCTCTGGCGCCTTTTGCTTATTTCCCGGCAGTGGGCAGTCTTTCCAATTTTTCAACAGCTCGTCTATTTCCTCGCCGCTCCTCGTACACGGGCGTTTTCGGGGTTCAGTTTCACCATCGAACAGATCCTTGCGTTTCCTCCACGAGTCATCATCGCGAAGCCACCTTCGATGTCCCATGAACACGGTTTTCGAAGACCTGGGATCTCTATCTAGCTGGCGATACGTTATGTCATCCATGCACCTTATGCATCCAGAAAATCCGTGGACTACCTGCCCGCGAGATATCCGTAACCGAGATAGTCGTGCACCGTCATGAGCAGTGCGGCTCTCATAGGGAAATATTCTCTGTCTGCGGCGTCCCACGTATTGGCTGGCGTTTTCCACAGCGTGTCTAGCTCCTCCTTCAGCAGCCCTAGATACAGACTGATGTCGTTCCCTGGTTGTTTTGGCCCTTCAATTAGCATACTCATGTGAATATACTTCCTCTTCATGCACAACCAAGGGGAAAGGTTGTACATCCACACAAACACAGGCCAGGTGCTATGTGTGCTTCTCTGGCTGCCAAACGGATTGACTCCATCGGTGCTCGTGCCCAGCACGATGTTCCTTGGATCCTTCCCAAATTCTGGGTATTCGAAGTTCAACGCTTTCCACTGGCTCGCATCCTTAGGGTGACTCAGCATCTTGTCTTTTTTATTTATCTCCGGATCATTTTCGTCATCTTCCCGCTTCTTCTCCTCCCTATCTGCGTGCCAACGCAGGAGCTTTGCTACCTTAGGGTCCGCGAAATACCGCTGCAGACGAGGAGTGATCGGAAAGTACCACACCGATTTTCGAGGAGCTTTCTTCCTCTTCTTGTATCAAGTGACGCCGCACAGCGGACATATGGTAGACTCCGCGTGCTCGTCCCGATAAATGATACAATTGTTCATGCACACATGGTATTTCACGTGCGGTAAATCCAGAGGACACACGATTTTCTTCGCCTCCTAAAAACTGGCCGGGCACTTGTTCCCCTTGGGAAGACGTTCGTGCCAGAATGACATGTTCTCGTCGAAGCATGCGTCGGTCATTTTGTGTTTTACCTTCATCTCCAGAGCCGTGAGCGTTACTTTCAGGCAGGTATCCTCGAGCCTGCATCCTTCATACAATGGAGTAACCGCGTCTATCTCAGTTGATCCAGCTCGGCTTTCTCTCAGGCGGCAGCTCTTGCGTTATCCGTCTGCTTGAGAAGTAGCTCTTGAATATGAGGGTCCTGCACCCAGCCTCCATCGTCGTCTGCTCCGGCATCTTCATCTTCATGATCATGCCCTTCGTCTTGATCTTCCCCATCATCATTTACGACATCTTCTACATGATGACTGTGTATAGCATCACCGTCGTGATCATGTCCTGGAGATTCTTCGTCTTCTCGCCCGCCCTCACCGCGGTGGTACTTGTCTTGTTGCCCTTCCTCATTTCTTGCCCGGCCCCCATGGACGACTTCATAGTCATCTTCATCACCTTGCCACCGATAGCCATCTATGAAACCACACAAGAGCAGGTGGTCCCGCACCTGCCCGGAATCCGGGTCCGCAATAAGGCTCTTCAGCTTGCATCTTCGACATGGACATCTTATCTCCGTCTCGTTCTTTTGAAGCATCTCGGCCTTCGCGGAGCTCAAAAACCTATTCACGATGCCTTCAGTCATCATGGACCATGGTCGCCTGCGGGGTAGAGCAAAACGATATTTTAGAACCAAGAAAATTTTTGGCATGTTCTTCCCTAAAAATAGGACGAAAAAGAATGCATAGTGCCAAAATTCTTGCCGAAACGGAAATGAATCAAAACATTCGGGCAAAATATTGGCAACTATCGCATTTCAAATACCGGTACCTTCAAACACAATCATATATGCAACACCACAAACACATGCAACACCACAAACATACATAGATCTAGCTAGGCCACAAAAAGTGCATGTGCACGTTGTTGGAGCGAGCTAGGGAGAAAAAATGTAGATCTACATCATGAAGATAGCTTTCCCCTTACTTACCTATCAAAAAAAGGTAATTTCACCACTTAATTTTGATGAATTTATTGTGGAAATGAGGTGAGGAGGAGGAGGCAGCCGAGACAAGCTTGGAGGAGGAGGTGGAGAGAATGAAGTGGGGAAAGTGAGTGGGTAGGTGGGCTGTCCAAAATATCTTGTTGGTCCCAGGTTACTAATGGCGCACCACCACATAATGTGCCATTAGTAACCCTAGTTACTAATGGCGCACCTGCAGGTGGTGCGCCATTAGTACTTTTTGCAGAAAAGTAAAAAAAACATATGTATACTAATGGCGCACGGTATCACAGTGCGCCATTAGTAGTTTAAACTACTAATGGCGCATTGTGATACGGTGCGCCATTAGTAGGTTTGCAAAAAAGTAAAAAAATATATATATACTAATGGCGCACTATCTTGGCCGTGCGCCATTACTAGTTCTAACTAGTAATGGCGCACTTTGTCATCATGCGCCATTAGTTTGTATGGAAAAATGGGAAAAAAATCAATAGTAGTGGCGCACCGTGAGACTGGTGCGCCATTAGTGTCTTCCACACTAATGGCACACCGAAAGCCAGTGCGCCATTAGTATATAGTAGTGGCGCATTGTCTACCTGGTGCGCCATTAGAATTAGTCCTATCTATAGCCCTTTTCCTAGTAGTGTTTCTTCTGAATGTCTTCAAAGAAAGCAAGACCTTGAAAAGATAAGAGTGGATTATGAAGATCTTCAGAAGGAGCGCGATTCATTACTTGCTCAACAAATCAGCGTTACATGGAAAGAATTTGAACCACCATGTCTAAAATGCATTGAGCGTGATAACGCTACATCTGTTGCTGAATGTTCCACTGCTGCTACTCTTTCGTTGTCTTCAACTACTGATGTGGTAACTAACCCCTCTGCGGAAGATACCACTACTATTGCTGATGAAAATGCTAGGTTGAAGACATTGCTTGAAACAGGGATGTATAAAAGTCTAAAAGGGCATCAGACTCTTTGCGATGTCCTCAAAAAGCAGATTCTGAACCGAGACCCTAGGAAAGAGGGTGTTGGGTTCGAGAGGAAAATGAATGTTGATGGCTCCTACTGGAAGCCTGAGTAGTATCCCAAAACCACATGGGTTGCTGCAAAGGAACCTTCAGTGGACCCATCCACCTTATCTGGCTTTACCTGTGCTAATCCTATTATCATTGATGAATCCTTTGATGCAAACTATAAGCTATTCAAGAATCAGAATGATGAAGTGTTTGCCAGGTATATTGGTACTAACTAAAGGAATGGACCACCTATGAAGAAGATCTGGGTACCTAAACGGCGTATTGAGGATCTTCCTGTTAATGTCATCATGACACCACCAAGGAAGAAGACAAACCCCAGACCTATGGCTTCATATGGCCCAAAGGCTTCATACAGATATAGGACTCACCTGAGTCACCCTAACGCCAATGTTTTGCAGGGAAATCATACTCAGACTTATGAATATGAGCGTGTGTCTTCGAACCGCTATGTTCATAGAACTAAGAACTTTTCTGCTTATTCATATGAGTATCATTCATCTCCTACAAGGCTATTTGCTAGGGCTCCAAAGCCAAAATTATCAGATGCTGCACTTAGACTCATTGCTTCTAAGCCACCCCTGAAAATGTGGGTGGCGAAGAAGAATTAACTTTCTTTTGCAGAGAAAGGTCTCTAGCCTGCAATCAAAGGCGTCCGATGCTATTTCTAGGGACCTAAAACACATTAAGGGCGCATGATAAAATTTCTTATTATGTATTTGACATCTGAAATGCTTACCAGTCATGCTATGAGTCCTAACCTTGATCTAAGCTGTGATAATCCTTGTGTGTGTCAAATGCTTATGCTTCACAACACTCTTTGTGAAGCCTATCCTCCTAACTGCACTGTAGGGTATGTCACCAAAAGCTTCAGAATGGATTATGGACAGCGGATGCACCAATCATATGACTGCTGATCGAAGTCTTCTCATGGACTCAACCTTACGTCCATTCGACAAGAGTCACATCACATTTGCTGACACTGGTAAAAGCAAGGTATTGGGTCTAGGTAGAGTTGCAATCTCAAAGGATCAACACATGGATAAAGTGATGCTTGTTGAATCCCTTGGTTTCAACTTAATGTCTGTCTATATGCTTTGTGACTTGAACATGATTGTGCTATTCGGAAAATATCGTTTCCTTGTACTAATGGAATCTGACAAGTCTCTAGTCTTTGAAGGGTATCGAAAAGATGATCTATACATGGTAGATTTCTCAGCAGGTCCACAGCTTGCCGTGTGTCTTCTCGCAAAAGCTTCAGAATGCTGGCTCTGGCATCGGAGGCTGGGGCATGCTGGCATGAGGAACTTACACACACTCGTCAAGAAGAAGCATGTCATAGGCATCGAGGGTGTCAAGTTTGAGAAGGATCATCTGTGTGGTGCCTGCGAAGCTGGAAAGATGACTAGGGCAAAGCACCCCTCGAAGACAATCATGACAACATCTCAACCCTTCGAGCTGTTACACATGGACTTATTTGGACCTACTCACTAGTCCACCCTCACAACAACTGCATGTCTCTATGGCTTCGTCATTGTTGATGACTACTCAAGATACACATGGGTGCACATAATTCTCTACAAGACTGAAGTGCAAGATGTCTTCAGACGCTTCGCAAATCGAGCAATGAACAATTATGGTGTGAAGATGAAGCATATAAGAAGTGACAATGGCACTGAATTCAAAAACACCGGACTTGATCTTTATCTGGATACAAGGGGAATCACTCATGAGTTCTCTGCTCCATACACACCTCAGCAAAATGGCATCGTTGAGCGCAAGAACAGAACCCTCATTGAGATGGCTCGAACAATGCTCGACGAATGCAAGACACCAAGAAAGTTCTAGCCTGAAGCTATTGATACAACATGTCACATCATTAACCGTGTCTACATCCATAAGCTTCTGAACAAAACATCATATGAGCTCCTTACTGGCAAGAAGCCAAATGTCAGTTACTTCAGAGTATTTGGAGCTAGGTGCTGGATCAAGGATCCCCATCACAAGTCAAAATTTGCACCTAAAGCTCACAAAGGCTTCATGGTTGGCTATGGAAAGGACTCGCACTCCTACAGAGTCTTCAACCTCTATCACTAAAAAATCGTCGAAACAAATGGTTCACAAAGAGAACTCCTTCCAAGTACACTAGACGAAGCTTCGCCCAGCGAATCAATCAAGCTGATGGGAACTGGTGAAATCATGCCTTCTGAAGCACAGCCTGAAGAGGAACTTATCATTTCTGCACCTAACCAACCTGAAGACAATGCTCAGACCGACGACAATCCTCCCAATGATGACAATGATCAGCAAGAGCAAAGTCTTCGTCCAGTTCATCCTCGTGTTGCAAGAAGTACAAATTGAGAAGATAATTGACAGCATCAATGCACCTGGTCCAATCACTCACTCAAAAACAACACAGTTAGCAAATTTCTGTGGGCATTTTTCATTCGTGTCAATATCAGAACCCAAGAAAGTTGCTGAAGCCTTTATGGAACCTGAATGGATTCAAGCTATGCAAGAAGAACTTCAACAGTTCAAGCTGAACAATGTTTGGGAACTTGTCAAGCGACCTGACCCTCGCAAGCATAACATTATTGGTACAAAATGGATATATCGAAACAAGCAAGATGAGCATGGTCAAGTCGTCAGAAACAAAGCACGTCTTGTGGCTCAAGGATATACTCAAGTTGAAGGAATTGACTTCGATGAAACAATTGCTCCTGTTGCTAGGCTTGAAGCTATTCGCATACTGCTAGCCTATGCTAAGCACCACAACATCTTGCTATATCAAATGGATGTGAAGAGTGCATTTCTCAACGGCAAGATTGAAGAAGTATATGTCGCTCAACCACCTGGCTTTGAAGATCCAAAACATCCTGATATGGTGTACAAGCTAAACAGAGCACTATATGGCCTCAAACAAGCACCCCGCGCTTGGTATGATACGATCAAAAACTTCTTGAAGAGGAAAGGCTTCAAACCTGGATCCCTCGATCCCACACTCTTCACAAAGACATATGATGGTGAACTGTTTGTGTGCCAAATATATGTGGATGACATTATCTTCGACTGCACCAACCAAAAGTATAGTGATGAGTTTGGATACATGATGCAAGAACAATAGCAGATGTCCATGATGGGTGAGCTGAAGTTCTTCCTTGGTCTTCAAATTCATCAGCAAAGGAATGGCATCTTCATATCACAAGAAAAATACCTCAAAGATTGTCTGAAGAAGTTTGGAATGGAAGACTGCAAAGGTTACACGATGCCAATGCCAGCCAAACACCATCTTGGTCCCGACGACAATGGCAAAGAGTTCGATCAAAAGGTATACCGCTCCATGATTGGTTCTTTACTTTATCTATGTGCATCTAGGCCAGATATTATGCTTAGTGTTTGCATGTGTGCTCGATTCCAAGCGGCACCAAAGGACTCGCATCACTTAGCAGTGAAGCGAATTCTTCGATATTTGGCTTACACCCCAACACTCGGATTATGGTATCCAAAGGGCTCAGAATTTGATTTGGTTGGATTCTCGGATGCTGATTATGCTGGTGACAAGGTGGATCACAAGTCAACATCAGGCACATGTCACTTTCTGGGTCAATCACTTGTCTGTTGGTCTTCAAAGAAGCAGAACTATGTGTCACTCTCAACTGCTGAATCTGAATACATTGCTGCTGAATCTTGTTGCGCTCAGCTTCTATGGATGAAGCAAACTCTCAAGGACTATGGCATCAATCTGAAACAAGTACCTCTCTTCTG
>NC_041391.1:625120700-625163854 GCF_002162155.2 Triticum dicoccoides
GACAACGAAAGTGCCATCAAGATAGCCAACAATCTAGTCCAGCACTCGAAGACAAAGCACATTGAAATTCGTCATCACTTTCTCAGAAATCATGTCATGAAGAAATATATTGACATCATTCACGTCAACACTGAAGAGCAACTGGCAGATATCTTCACAAAGCCCTTGGATGAGAAAAGGTTTTGCAAGTTACGGTGTGAGCTAAATATCATGGAATCCTCAAATGTCATGTGATCAGGCACACATCCTAACACTTATGCATGTTGATGACTTAGATGTGCAACACACGAAGTAATGTATATCTTCAATCAATGAAGACTTACGCTCTGAGTGTGAATACATTAACGTGGAATATGACTTCGGAGCGCCACAATAATTGTGCGCCGTGTATGGGTCTAATACTTCCTATACGGTGGGTAACGCCACCACCAAATTTCTCTGTTTGAAGTGTTTCACTAATGGAGTTATTTTTGCAATAACTTCGCATTTGGTTTGTCTTCAGTTTCGATTTATCTTCATGATTTTCTTCATTATGATGACTTGATTGCGTTCTGATATATATATATATATATATATATATATATATATATATATATATATATATATATGTAGAGACACACACACACTAGTGTTCTGTCCTCTATAGCATTCACTTATAGCTATGTCTTCCTATTTGAATCTTTTGAACTAAGTGAATGTGATCGGACCCTAATCTCTCTATGCTTTCTATCTCAAACTCTATCTGTCCAAATCATATGCATGCTATTGAAACTGTCGAATGTCTTCTCTACGTCCTAGTCAGCAGAAGACACAGTGACAAACATTAAGTCAGTTTTAAGTGACTCATCTTTATTTTCTATATCCGAAGAAGCCGGAACAACCATCCGACATGCCTGGCGGGTGTGGGAACGTGGGAAAACTCTAAGTATGTTGCATGCTTGCCACGTGCCCCTCAGATGTGAACCGCCAGGGGCACCTGCGTAATTGCGTTGTGCCGCACACTTCCTTATAAATACATGTCCCCTGCGGTAAAGAAAACCTTCTTCCACCTCTCCGCCTCATCAAAACCCTAGCACCACTGCTAGCTCTCGACGTCGCCGACAACGAAGTGCTTAGCTGCCGCAACTTCTTCGACGTCGTCCTCACGCCGGCCACGGAAATCGTCCTCTCCGCCGTCGCCGAAGGTATCCTCCGTCGCCAAGTTAGGGCACGGTGGACTGAACTGCTCGGTCTCCTATTCATCCCATCTAGCAGTTCTTCGTGTGGTAAATATAACTCTATTTTTACTGCCTTTTTGATCTTCAAAGATTCATCCTATCTATCAAAAGTGGTTTCTGCCTACACAATGTTAGATCTATTCTGTCTGCATCTCATACTGCCTAGTGTATTCACTTAAACTTCATATCTAGTTGATTCCTCACTTGTACTTATTCACGGATTCGTACAAATCTGGAACCAACTCTCAACATATAAGTGAATGTCTTCGCATCATGAGGTCAATGTCTTCAAACTGATTTATCTTCAAAATCTGCTGAGAATGCATATGACCTCCTCCCCTTCCCTCGCATCTCTAATGCTGTCATAGGTACATGTCTGTGGGAGAATCCCTTGGTTCTCATAGTCTGCATTCGTTTGCAGAATTCTTACAGCATCACATTAATTCTCCCGAAGCCAGTTCCTCTTTGACGAGCAAGCGAAAGTCTTTGAAGCCTTTGAACGTATTGAAGCCATTCAGTTTGAAGTTCATGGCTACAGAAAAATCAGTAAGGAAGGGTGGCAGACAACGGCATGGGGGTACATCAAAAGATTTGCCTGATGACCTCGCAGAACTTTACAAGACAGATCCTGAGGAGAATTATCATCAGCGCAAGACACGAATCCAATGGATTCGACGCTATTGGGCTGAAGAATGGTTCAATTACAAGTTCGTGACCCAGGAATATGCAGAGAAGAATGCTATCAAGGGTCCTTGGGGTGATATTATCTATCGAGGCCTTCAACCCAAGAACAGAGCTGAAGCTATTGCACAGGGTTTCTATCCTTGTATGGTCCGTGGACCTCAGCCTGAGAATGCCGACCCATCATCATTGCTCTGGTGTCGTGACGATACTCTTTTCAAGCGCAACTTCCAGCACGCAAAGGCATCGGCCAAGGAAAACAAGAAGTCATTGGGATTAGACTTCAACCCTGGTCCCTCTGCTCCCCGTGCTAACGGCTCACGTGATGCAGACCCAATGTCATCGGCCCCTTCTCCAACCTTGATGGCCTCATCACCTACATCTTGGTCCAAGGTGCCAAAGTAGATCATTCTGATAATGATGCTGACTCTGATGAAGCCCCAGCTCCTCCTTCGAAGCCGCAGAAGCTAAATAAGCCTAAGGCTTCAAGATCAGCTGCTCCTCCAAAAGCTTCACGTGCGAAGCCTCTGGCCACTGCACCTCCTGAAGACAGTGTGCAGTCTGAAGATCAATCGCGTATCTCCAAGAGGACGGAGAAGAAAAAGCAAATCGTCAAGCATACTGATCAAACCTTGACTCCTGCTGCCATTCTGCGTGAAGAACCCATTGATCTGTCCAGCGATGAAGATCTAGCAGATGATGCCCTTGAGCAACTGATCAAGAGAAAGGAAGAAGCAGAGATCTTCAATAATTTGCCTCTCTTTGATGTGGCAATCATCCATAACTTCATTGATAAGTGGTTTGACACCCCAAATCTCAGCTTTGAAGATCTGCAACTTCCCATTTGCCTCAGCGTCTCCTTCAGGCGCCATTGCTTCAGAGCTAGCTCTCACTCAGCGCATCGTTGAGCTGAAGAACAAGATTGATTATGAGAAAGCTCAGTTTAAGAAGCATGTGGCAAAGCTCAGCGTGCAAGATGTCAGAAACTTCAAGGTCATGCTGCACGAGCTTAAAGAAGCCTTTCTCAAGAAGCGCGAAGAAGCTCAAGGCTCTTGTGAGTGCATGAAGAGTTTGGCTGAGAAATGTGTGCTGGCCTACAATGAGGCTGAGAAGCGCAAATCTCTTGGTCGTCCTGGCATTGACCCCAGAATGGCTGCAAAGGAGAAGAAGCTCTCAACTGCTCAATCTGCACCTTCAGGTCAGGAAGCACCTCGCATTATCTTCCCAAGCAGCATGACTGGCTCGAAGCCAAAGGTCATGTCAACCGCTTCAGAATAGAAGAAGACAAGGGCTGCCGAGGCTGAAGCCAGAAAAAGGAAGAATACTGAAGCATCTGATGCTTCTCCCTCCAAGAAGAAGTGCAAAACCAAGAAGGCTGCTCCCACAGAGCCCTTAGTTGTTGAACCTATCTCAGTGGTTCGCCCTGCATCTAAACACCAAGAATGACAGATGATAGTTCATGAGCCACAGAGGCTCATGAAGCTGAAGACATTCTAGCAGTTGAACCCACCGCTGCTGAAGACATTGGTCACCATGACAATGTTGAAGATGATGAAGTTCTTCCTCAAATCGAACACAACCTGGTATCATCGCCTGTTCTTACGAACAGCAAACTCGTCAGCATTGGTCGTCCTCTAACGCCAATTGCTCAGGATGCATCATGGGCTGATCACCCACAGCAACAAGACTCCCCAAGTACTCCCCAACAACAACCACAAGTCATACCACCTATGCAAGAAGAAGAAGAAGACTTTGAGGCCCAGCCAACTCCATCCCCAAAGGCGTTGCCAGCATTCCGCAGGCATCGCAAAGGACAAAGGCCTCAAGTCCCTCTCTCGAGCGTTCCAGAAGGAGAAGTGCATCAGCAACCTGTTGCACGTCAAGTGTTTCCTGAAGCCACTCCAACTGTCAACGTCTCTGTGTCTGAAGCCCAAGCTGCTGAAGACAATCCGGCTGCATCAGCCGATGACAATCAAGAAGATGTATGTGTCCCTACTCCCCCCAGTACTGCAGAAGCTGTTCCTGATGTGAACGTGCCAGTGCCCGACCCTCCAGCTCGTCAAGTGGAGGTTGAAAATCTTGAAGCTGCCACCACCAACGAAAATGAAGCCAATGACGTAGTCATGGCTGAAGCTAATGTGGAGCTTGCACCAACCAGTGTGCCAGAAGCCAATGAGGCAACTGCTCCCGAAGCACCTGTTGTGCAGCCTGAAGCCTCAGCTGTTGCCACTTCTCCAATTCTGCCACCAAGGCCCTATACAATTGAGCAAGCATACAGTCATGGTCAGCTAACCACTGTCCGATGGCCCATTCTGGTCCCTCCGCCTACTGCCTCTGGTCCTCAGTTTGATTATCATGTTGAGCATAGGCCTCAGGTCCGGAAACCAAAGCCAAGACTGCCAAGGATCCCAGGCACTGCAAACTCTACAGGGTCCTTCAGTGCAAATGGCTTCAAAAGCCACAACACCTTCTTTGATAGTGCAAAGAACCCCTACACAAAGCCAAGAATATCATATGATCGGTTCTGGAGCTATCAGCAGAGAAGCTATTACTCATGCGTTCTGTATGATCAAGGGCGCATTTTCCCTCATATGCGCCTCGACACTGAAGCCATTGCTGGACTGCCATGCTTAGAAGAAGCACTTGACTGTTTTCGTCATGCCGGTCTGCTCAGCTTTGTGACAGACAAAGAACATTGGAATGAGGAACTCTTGCTTCAATTCTATGCTACCCTCCACATTCGTGGCTACAACAGGGATATCAAGACATGGGTTCTCGAGTGGATGAAAGGAAATGTTCATCATGAAGCCAAAGCTCTTGATGTCATTGAGACTACAGGCCTACCCACTCCCGGAGAGCTATATAAACCTGATTGTCAACTACACCGCAATGCACTGGAGAGCATCTTCCATAAGCCAGAACCCAACATGAGCCAGATGTTGAGCATGATGAAGCCTTTGCCATCTGACGCTGAATACCCAACGGAGTTCTTTGTTGATGACCTTGACTATCTGCCTCACACTATATATCACATCATCAGGCGAACTCTATGGCCTATCAAAGGGCATTCATCAGTGGCCAAAGTTGAAGGAGCCATGAAGACTTTGGTCTTTTACATCCTCAATGGCATCAGCTTCAATTCCCAGGAATTCTTCATCTGACAACTTGCTGCATCTGGATTTGACCTTTTTGGCATGAAATTCTATGCTCCATGGGTCATGCGCCTCATCAAGCGACACTCCTCTGTCAACTATCAGCCCTCTGCTCGCAATCATCTGATCTTTCTACCAGAGGTTCATATGTCAGTTGAAGCCATATACTCTGAGCCTGCCAAGAAGCCTCCTTGTCTTCAAAATGTTGAGCACCAAAGCTTCACTCAACCCATTGAAGGCGTCCAAGCAGTAACACGCATCTATCCAATGGCTGGGAACACTTGTCTGCCTCATCGTGCACAAACTGAAGCTACTGAGAGCACCATTGCCCAAAGGCCTCAGAAGCGCTCTCACGTTCTCAATGACCGAGAACTTCTTTTGGACCTTCATCAGAAACAAGATAAGCATCACTATTGGCTCAAGAGATAGATGCAAAGCCTCTTGGTGGACGTCAATCGCATTCGAAATCTTGCCACCAAGAATGCATTTGTCGCACACGAGACGTGTCGGCGATCATGGAAGAGTTTGACGCTCCTTAGTGCTGAAGCAGATCTTCAAGACGATGGCTTCACTAAAAGATTCAAGTTTGACTCCACTCCTCCACGGACTGCTGTCCTCCGTCGAACTCCATCCCTTGAAGACTCTGACTATTCTTCCTCCGCTGCAACTGTGAATGCCAGAGTGATCGATGATGAAGATGATGCTACTTCACCGCCCCCTACTTCTGCACGCATCGACACTGCACCAAGTACGTCTGCACCGCCAAACAACAACGACAACCCTACTGCTTCACCTACTCATGAGGACGAGTAGATGCTCTATGTCTTCAAACCTTTTTGGTCCTTACTAACAAAAGGGGGAGAAGCATATGAGTTTGATAGTCTTCAAGCGGGTTCATATGGGCGGTTGCTTTATATTTTGCCTCGTGCTTACAACTCTCGCTTTTTATACATTTGGTTCTTTGAGTTGTAACACTTAAACTCGATGGTCGCCTGCTACTTATTTGTTTTACTGTGATGCGATGATAAATTCCGCATGTGCGATGATAACTTCCGCACTTAGATCATTCTGCAGACGTCCATTTTTCATTATGCATGTCATTCTATTTGCTATATCATTTCATGCATTATGAATTATCTTCATAAGTTGAAGTGGATCTCCACAAGTACAACCTGCCTTGTGCATTTGCATCCAGAAGCAAATTACTTATATGCACATCTTCAGGGGGAGCCCTTGCTACTTATTGAGACAATACCCTATCCTTTACAATTTCACATACTTTATCCCCGTTGAAAACTTCAACGAGTTTGTCATCAATCACCAAAAAGGGGGAGATTGTAAGTGCATCCAGTGCCACCCCTAGTTGGTTTTGGAGTATTGATGACAAAGTTGGTTGAGGGACTAATGCGTTTGTGAGAATTGCAGGATAACGCATGTAGTGTCCCTAATTGATTTGGTTTACCTACCGGAGATGACCCCTAAAAATGTATGAAGACATTGAAGACAATGGTGGAATGTGAAGATATTCATATTGAAGACTATGACATGAGAAGACATTGAGGGAAGACTACGGAGCGCGAAGACTGTGTGTTTCGATGTTTCCTTTTTCTTCTTTGTTGAGTCATAGGAACCACCGTACTATTAAGTGGGGTCCAAGTGAACTAAGTCAGAATGACTGAAGTGATGCTCAACCCAAATCCTATGTCTTCAAGCGAAGACAATGAGAGCAAATCTTATCCAGAGCTGGATGAGTCAGCTTTGCTTGTAGCCCAAGTAAAGTTGTCGTGTGTGTTTGAAATCTGACCGTTGGAACACGTGTCAGTTCCTTAGTGACCCAGGGTCATTTCGGACATATCAGGTCGGGTTGCCCAGTGGCTAAAAATAGCCCACCCCTACACCATAAATTGGTGGCTGCTCAGAGTTAGTGCATGGCTTTTGTCGTTTGAGAGCAACCCACCTCGAAGCCTTTGAGAGAGAGAAATCCTTGCGAGGACAAAGCCCACACACCGAGAGGCAAAGAGTGTTAGGCATCACTGAAGTCTTTCTGTCTGTGTGACCTGAAGACTTATTACACTTGAGGACTGTGAATCCTCCAGCCGGTTAGGCGTCGCGTTCTGAGAATCCAAGAGTCATTGTGGATCGCCGGTGAACGAAGTCTGTGAAGGTTCAGAAGTCTGCCTTGAAGACTTACTAGAGTGATTGAGCGAGGACTGGGTGTCCTTAGCTCAAGGGGAATAAGGTGAAGACACGGTCTTCTGAGTTGGAGCTCAGCCTCCCTAACCAGACGTACAGTTGTCACAGCAACCGGAACTGGTCCAACAAATCTTGTGTCTTCAACAAGTGACTGGTTCTATCCCTTCCCATCCTTTACTTAGAGTTTGTCTTCATGAAGTCATTGCCTATCTGTTGTACCTGTTTGACTTCATTGCTTGACTACTATCGTTGATTGGCTTCATACTATCTTCCATCCTGATCCTTACTACTTAGCTGCTATTAGTCTTGTACTTTCACATCATTGCATACTTGACTATGGTTTGCTTATTGTAGTTAATCTTCCGCTGCATATCAATTAGGTTATTTCGACTGTTTGTCTTCGAAACTTCCAGGTTTTGAAGACTTCCATAAAAATCGCCTATTCACCCCCCTCTAGTCGATACTAGCACTTTCAGCCGCACCCTTGTAAGAACCTTCTCGCCGGCCTTTAGCTGGCGTAGTAGTTGCGGCCTGTCCGGATCTAGTCCGGCACCATCTTCAATATTATTGTCAGACCCATGCACACGCCGCACTTCACAAACTACTTATCTTTCAAAAATATATATTACCGGAGGGGGTCTCTGTGGCTCCCCCTGTGGCGGCTAGTGCGGCCTCAAGTTGGGCCTTGCACTCTTGAAGCTCCTGGGACAAGTGGGTATTCTTCTCCGTAAGATCCTGCATAACAAATGATCCTTAACTCAGTTATTCTAACTACTTTAAGTCTCGGGGGCTACTGGCATATATAACTGTCAAAAGTCCTCACCTGTATGTCTTTCACATACTGCTCCGTGGCTCTGGCTAGACCATCTTGAGCGGCATGGAGGTGCGCATCTCTCGAATTAAAGGCATTTAACACCTCCGGGGAGAAGCATGCGTCATGAAGAACTGTCCGACGGTACCTGTGATTCATGGCGCTCTCCACCACAGATCTGGTGGCGGACAACCTGTCGGCATCCTCCGTTGGAGGAACACCCGACGCGCGCCTTGCGTTCGCCTCCCCCTCCGGACCTGGCGTTGGAGCCTGGCTGGCGGAGGCTTGATTGGCAATCTCTCCGGACACAGTCCGACGAGCGCTCTTTCTCCTGAAAAAATCTCAAGCGTTTATATGCCTTCCAGGAATCTTTCCTGGCAACATGGTGACGCGCCATACCATTGCGGCGACGTCTCGATCCGCGCCGCACTTCTTTTCCGCCTGCTGGGCCGAGCTGCCCCTTGTTGGCCAGCCGCCGCGGGTTCGGCTTCCCGCCTCGAAGGCACCTCCCGCGGAACACCATTGGTATACGGTGGTCAGAGATAAGCGTGGATGATTAATGGTATCAGGACTCCGGTCACAGTTACCTAGGAAGACGGAGATATTCCGGAGTAGTCGGTCGTAATGGCGACCAAAGCATTGTCGATGCTAAGTTGGTGGAACACCCCATCGATCAGCTCCACCTTTATGTCCGGATCCTCTTCGGAGGCCGGATCGAGGGATCGTCCCGGATCCTCTTATTGTGGAGCCAGGCTATTTATATCCTCTACGGCCCGGCGCAGTTCCTGCGTCGAAATCACAGAGTGAGGCACTTAACTTTGGGAATATGGATCGGATAGACGAATGTCCGCTTACCCAGCTCCGAGGGTTGTTCACGGAAAATCCATTCAATGGACTAGCACGGAGGAAGTCCTCCTTCTCCCCTTTGTACAGGCCGGACAGGATCTTCACCAGATCGGCGACTGATCCCGGCCCCTTGCGGCCATGACGGGTGGCATCATCCTCCCCGTTGAAATCCCACATGGGGTGGCCCCTATACTGGAGCGGCTGCACCCCTCGCATAATGCATGTGGCCATGACCCCAATCATGGTCAATCCGGAATGAGCCAATAACCTTATTCGGCCCATCAGATATTGGACGTCCCTATCATTCTCCCGTTGATGGCTCCGCGGGCGCCAACTCAGGCGTTTCTTCAGAGGAGCGTTGCTGAACTCCGGGAGGCCGATCCGAACTGGGTCCGGTAGCGGGGCGTCTTCCATATAAAACCATTCTGAAGGCCAGTCTTCGGACGCCTTCTTCGGGGTTCCGGATAGATATCCGGTCCCGGTGATGCGCCATAGTTCGGCTCCGCCCACTTTATATATCGACCCCTCATGAGAATGGGGTATGAGGCAGAATAATATCTTGCACAGCGCAAAATGGGCCTCGACGCCCAAGAACAGCTCGCAAAGGGCCACGAAGCCCGCTATGTGCAGGATGGAGGCAGGCGTAAGGTGGTGAAGCTGGAGCCCATAGAACTCCAGGATCCCCCGGAGAAACGGATGTATGGGAAATCCGAGTCCTCTTATTAGATAAGGGACGGAGCATACCCGCTCTCCTTTGGAGGGATTGGGGATGGTCTCCGCCTGCTTTCCGCCCTTGTAGGTGGCAAGTCTGGCTCGAACCGGAACCATAAAGGCTGGGGGAAGAAATCCCTCAGCTTGGAGCGTCACTAAGCTCACTATGCGGGACCGAGCATCTCCCCCAATCTCCTGGCTGAGGGCTGGGAACGCGAGAGGAGGAGCCGCGTCGACTGTCCATGATGGAATGGATTTTTGGTCAGAGGAGCTCCGATGAATACTCGCGGAAGGAGGAGGGTGTGATTTGGATCTAGATCCTCGCCTCTCTTTATGGGCAGCTCATTCGTGCAGCTAGGGGGTAGAATGTAAAAATACCCTGGCTTTTCGCATTCGTACGACACGTGGAAGATGGCTATTATTGGACGTGGAAGCCAAGGAGCGTAGCATTTATAAGAAGTCGGACACCATTCTGCGAGTACATTGAATTTGGAGAAGAACCCGCCTTGCAATGCCAAAGAAAATATGCGCACCGGACTCATCGTCATTGAAGCCTGGTTCGGGGGCTACTGAGGGAGTCCTGGACTAGGGGGTGTCCGGATAGCCGAACTATCACCGTCGGCCGGACTCCAAGATTATGAAGATACAAGATTGAAGACTTCGTCCCGTGTCCAGATGGGACTTTCCTTGGCGTGGAAGGCAAGCTTGGCGATACGGATATGTAAATCTCCTACCATTGTAACCGACTCTGTGTAACCCTAGCCCTCTCCGGTGTCTATATAAACTGGAGGGTTTTAGTCCGTAGGACGAACAACAATCATACCATAGGCTAGCTTATAGGGTTTAGCCTCCTTGATCTCGCGGTAGATCTACTCTTGTACTACCCATATCATCAATATTAATCAAGCAGGAGTAGGGTTTTACCTCCACCGAGAGGGCCCGAACCTGGATAAAAACATCGTGTCCCTTGTCTCCTGTTACCATCCGCCTAGACGCACAGTTCGGGACCCCCTACCTGAGATCCGCCGGTTTGGACACCGCAATGGGCTTCCTCAAAATGCCCTAGGTCTTCGTGAGCAAGCAAATTGGATGCCCACCCACTTAGTTTCTTTTGTTGAGCTTTCATATACTTATAGCTCTAGTGCATCCGTTGCATGGCAATCCCTACTCACTCACATTGATATCTATTGATGGGCATCTCCATAGCCCGTTGATACGCCTAGTTGATGTGAGACTATCTTCCCTCTTTTTGTCTTCTCCACAACCACCGTTCTATTCCACATATAGTGCTATATCCATGGCTCACGCTCATGTATTGCGTGAAGATTGAAAAAGTTTTGAAAATGTTAAAGTATGAAACAATTGCTTGGCTTGTCATCGGGGTTGTGCATGATTTAAATACTTTGTGTGGGGAAGATGGAGCATAGCCAGACTATATGATTTTGTAGGGATAACTTTCTTTGGCCATGTTATTTTGAGAAGACATAATTGCTTTGTTAGTATGCTTGAAGTATTATTATTTTTATGTTAATATGAACTTTTGTCTTCAATCTTTCGGATCTGAATATTCATACCATGATTAAGAAGATTTACATTGAAATTATGCCAAAGTATCACTCCGCATCAAAAATTCTCTTTTTATCATTTACCTACTCGAGGACGAGTAGGAATTAAGCTTGGGGATGCTTGATACGTCTCCAACGATCTATAATTTTTGGTTGCTCCATGCTACTTTATCTATTGTTTTGGACTATAATGGGCTTTATTTTTCACTTTTATATTACTTTTGGGACTAACCTATTAACCGGAGGCCCAGCCCAAATTGCTGTTTTTTACCTTTTTTAGTATTTCGAAGAAACAGAATATCAAACGGAGTCCAAACGGAATGAAACCTTCGGGATCATGATTTTCCAACCGAACGTGACCCAGGAGACTTGGACCCTACTCCAAGAAGCGCCATAGGCGGTCACGAGGGTGGAGGGCGCCCCTGGGCGCGCCCCCCTACCACGTGGGCCCCTCGGAGCTCCACCGATGTATTCCTTCCTCCTATATATACCTACGTATCCCCGAACGACCAGAACAGGAGCCAAACACCTAATTCCACCGCTGGAAGCTTCTGTATCCACGAGATCCCATCTTGGGGCCTGTTCCGGAGCTCCGCCGGAGGGGGCATCCACCACGGAGGGCTTCTACATCAACACCATAGCCCCTCCGATGAAGTGTGATTAGTATACTTCAGACCTTAGGGTCCATAGCTAGTATCTAGATGGCTTCTTCTCTCTTTTTGGATCTCAACACAATGTTCTCCCCCTCACTCGTGGAAATCTATTCATGTAATCTTCTTTTTGCGGTGTGTTTGTTGAGACCGATGAATTGTGGGTTTATGATCCAGCTTATCTATGAATAATATTTGAATCTTCTCTGAATTCTTTTATGTATGATTGAGTTATCTTTGCAAGTCTCTTTGAATTATCCATTTGGTTTGGCCAACTAGATTGGTAGTTCTTGCAATGGGAGAAGTGCATGGCTTTGGGTTCAATCTTACGGTGTCCTTACCCAGTGACATAAAGGGTTGCAAGGCACGTATTGTATTGTTGCCATCGAGGATAACAAGATGGGGTATTTATCATATTGCATGAATTTATTCCTCTACATCATGTCATCTTGCTTAAGGCGTTACTCTGTTTTTAACTTAATACTCTAGATGCATGCTGGATAGCGGTCAATGAGTGGAGTAATAGTAGTAGATGCAGAATCGTTTCGGTCTACTTGTCTCGGACTGATGCCTATATACATGATCATACCTAGATAACCTCATAACTATGCTCAATTCTATCAATTGCTCAACAGTAATTTGTTCACCCACCATAGAATATCTATGCTCTTGAGAGAAGCCACTAGTGAAACCTATGGTCCCCGGGTCTATTCTCATCATATCAATCTCCATAACTTTATTTACTTGCTTTACTTTTACTTTTAACTTTGCATCTTCATACCAAAAATACCAAAAATATTATCTCTATCAGATCTCACTCTCGTAAGTGACCGTGAAGGGATTGACAACACCTAATCGCGTTGGTTGCGAGTAGCTATTGTTTTGTGCAGGTACGAGGGACTTGCGTGTGACCTCCTACTGGATTGATACCTTGGTTCTCAAAAACTAAGGGAAATATTTATGCTACTGTGCTTCATCATCCTCTCCTCTTCGGGGAAAACCAACGCAAGCTCGAGACGTAGCACTTACAACTTGATGTGTTGCAGCTATGTACAGCAGCATAGGTTCACCAATATTTGGCGCTGTTGGGACTGGATTACTGGCCAATAAGGTCTTTATTTCATCCAGTACGGCCGCGGCTGCATCCGTCCACACGAAGTGTTCAGTGCGCCGAAGAAGGCGATAAAGAGGTAATGCCTTTTCTCCTAACTTGGAGATGAAGCGGCTTAAAGAAGCCACGCATCCGACTAGTTTCTGGATGTGCTTGAGGTCTGTTGGTATAGCCAACTATGACAGAGCTCGGATTTTTGCTGGATTCACTTCAATTCCTCTGTTGGAAACAATGAAGCCGAGTAGTTTCCCCGAGGGGACGCCGAAAACGCATTTTTCCGGGTACAGCTTGATGTCGTATGTCCGGAGGTTATTGAATGTAAGCCTCAAGTCATCTATTAGGGTTTCGACGTGTCTTGTTTTTATGACCACGTCGTCCACATATGCCTCCACTGTTTTGCCGATTTGCTTTTCCAGGCATGTTTGAATCATGCGTTGGTAGGTTGCGCCGGCGTTCTTCATCCCGAAAGGCATAGTGTTGAAGCAAAAAGGGCCATATGGCGTTATGAAAGCTGTTGCGGCTTGGTTGGACTCTACAATCTTTATTTGATGGTATCAAGAGTATGCGTCGAGGAAACACAGCGAGTCGTGTCCTGCTGTGGCATCGATGATTTGATCGATGCGAGGGAGGGGAAAAGGATCCTTGGGGCAAGCCTTGTTGAGGTCTTTAAAGTCGACACATAGGCGCCAGGATTTGTCCTTCTTTGGTACCATTACCTTATTTGCCAGCCAATCCGGACGCTTGATATCTCTGATGAATCCGGCCTCGAGTAGTTTGGCTAGCTCTTCCCCCATGGCTTGCCGTTTGGGCTCTATAAACCGCCTTAGAGTCTGCTTGACTGGTTTGTATTCTTTTAGTGTATTGAGGCTGTGTTCGGCCAATCTGCGTGGGATGCCCGGCATGTCCGATGGGTGCCAGGAGAAAATGTCCCAATTCTCGCGTAAGAAATCTTGCAGTGCGACATCCATTCCGGGGCTCAACTGTGTCCCGATGGAAGCTATCTTCGTGGGGTCCGTTGGATGGACTTGGAATTTCACTATCTCGTCTGCGGGTTTAACTGAGGTGGACTTGGGTCGCTTGTTGAGTATCACGTCGTCCCTGTCCACGGTGGACCGCAGTGTTGTTAACTCTTCGGCTACTAGGGCTTCGGATAATTCTTCCAGGGCTAGTGATGCGGTTTTGTTTTCGGCGCGAAGTGCGATGTCCGGATCACTAGCTAGAGTGATGATTCCATTGGGTCCGGGCATTTTAAGCTTCATGTACCTGTAATGGGGTATATCTTGAAAGCTTGTTAACACGTCCCGCGATAGAAGGGCGTCGTATCCGCTGCTAAAAGGAGCCACTTGGAATGTGATTTCTTCAGACCTATAATTCTCCGGGGTGCCGAATACCACATCGAGTGTGGTTTTTCCCGCACACCGCACTTCCCGACTAGGGATAATTCCCCTGAAGGTTGTGCCGCTTTGTTCAATGCGGCTTCTATCAATTTCCATCTTGTTGAGTGTTTCTTCATAGATCAAGTTTAATCCGCTTCGGCTGTCCATGAGTACTTTAGTGAGCCGAAAGCCGTCCACGATTGGGTTAAGGACCAGAGCGGCTGGTGCCTGGACAGTCTGGAATTGAGGTTCATCACTGGCATTGAAAGTTATAGTAGGGTCATTCCAGGGGTTTATTTTTGCCACATGGCAAATTTCAGCGGAGCTTCGATGAGCTCGCTTGCGCCTATTGTTTGAGGCAAAAGTCTCGAAGACTGTTTGTACCGTATTGTGTTTGTTGGCGGGATGTTGTTCTGCTTTATGGCTTACAAGAAGATCCTCGCCACTTTTTGCAACCTGACGGAGTATCCAACATGCCCTAAGGCTATGAGTTGGTGTTGTGTCCGGAGTGCTGTGGAGTTCACATGGCCCATTGGGCCATTCTTCCAATATGGTTCCCCGCCCTGGGGTGGGCTTTGGTTTCTTGGGGTTTGGATCGGCCGACATACGAGAGTTCGCCCGTTTAGTTCAGATAAAGGTTTTGGTGAAAGCCGGACTATCCCAAAATTCTGTTTGGGTTTTCCAGGCGCTTTCCATCGCACAGTACTTCTGTACTATGGTTGCCAAGTCCGCAAAGTGTACTATGTCACGGCGACTTATGGCATTAAGGATTCCTTTGTTCGTGCAGTTTTTGCAGAAAAGTGAGACTACATCCTCCTCGCGGCAGTCCTTGACCTTGTTTAGCACAAGGAGGAATCTGGCCCAGTAACGATGCACTATCTCCTGGGGCTCTTGCCTGATATGGGAGAGACGATTTAAGTCCGTGTGGCTGAGAATAGCTGAATCCGGATTCTGATCCGACCTAGCACCCGGGGGCATGGGAGTTTCTGAGTTTGACAGCTGGGGATCCAGGGTGCTGCCCAATTTCTCTGGCCCAATGCCCGATTCTAAGTCCGGGACCCGGGTCATGTCTTCCCTTGAGCGGGTGTCTGGCTCAAGGAGCTCGGTGATCCGGACATAATTCGTCCTCAAAATAGAGGGTAATCCTTGTGTGGTTCCTCCACTACCGCTATCTCATGGGTGGCCGGCGAGGATTTAATGTCCCTTTGGTTGGGTTTAAGCCCGATACAGTCATAGTCCGTAGCGACTCCCAAAGCGGCGATGCGATCCAAGAGCTCATTAAGGGAGGAGAGCTCTATCGGATCCATCTATTCGGCGAGTTCCGAATTGATGCGAAGGTTATGCGAGATGACTCGAGAGGCCATCGTCGGTGCGACACCCGATGGGGTGGCCATGATGAAGCCGCCTAGTCGGAGAGTTTGGCCTACAACCAGAGCTCCCCCAGAGGTAATGTTGTCCCTGACAACAAGACGAGCCATCGAGCCTTGTGGCGACGACAAAGAGGAACTCTCAATGAAAGCACCAATGTCGGTGTCAAAACCGGCGGATCTTGGGTAGGGGGTCCCAATCTGTGCGTCTTAGGCTGATGGTAACAGGAAGCAAGGGACACAATGTTTACCCAGGTTCGGGCCCTCTCGATGGAGGTAAAACCCTACTTCCTGCTTGATTAATATTGAAGATATGGGTAGTACAAGAGTAGATCTACCACGAGATCGTAGAGGCTAAACCCTAGAAGCTAGCCTATGATGATTATGATTGTAATTGTGATCACCTTCTAAGGACCAACCTCTCCGGTTTATATAGACACAGGAGAGGGCTAGGGTTTACATGGAGTCGGTTACAAGGAAGGAAATACAATATCCGGATCGCCAAGCTTGCCTTCCACGCAAAGGAGAGTTCCATCCGGACACGGGATGGAGTCTTGAGTCTTGTATCTTCATGCTCCAATAGTCCAGACAATGTATACAGTTTGGCTATCCGGATACCCCCTAATCCAGGACTCCCTCGGTAGTGCTGCAAGATTTGAAGAAATACCTCTCCTCTACCCCAGTGCTGGTTGCGCCCAAACCACAAGAACCGTTGCTGCTTAATCTAGTGGCAACAAATCAGGTGGTTAGCGCCGCACTAGTGGCGCAGAGAGAGGTCGATGAGGAGACAGCAGCAGCGGCAGAGTCAATGGTTGGCGGGCCAGAACCCTCCCTGGTAGGGCTCGGTCCCGGCAAGAGTGAGTCCCCGGCAGGGCTCGGTCCCGGCAAGACTAGCACTAGTATGACAGGACCCGCACGACCGGGTGAAGAGGCGAAGAAGAAGAAAATGGTACAACGCCTAGTCTACTTCGTCAGCTCCCTCTTGCAGGGGGCTAGGTCGAGGTACTCAAGTGTGCAAAAGCTGCTCTTCAGCCTCCTTATGGCTTTGAGGAAGCTGCGCCATTACATCCAAGCGCACGAGATCACGGTGATCACCTGCCTCCCATTGCAACGGATACTGCATAACCCAGATGCAACGGGGAGGATCATGGAATGGGCCCTAGAGCTGTCAAGTTTCGGTTTGAAGTTCGAGAGTACCTCGACGATTCAGAGCAGAGTCTTGGCGGAGTTTGTTGCAGAATGGACCTCGACGCCCGACGAAGAGTTATAGGAGACCACTCTCCCCGGCAAGGAAACGAGCTGCAACTGGATCATGTACTTTGATTGTGCCTTCTCGCTGCAAGGCGCTGGTGCTGGTGTGCTTCTTCTCGCACCCACCGGAGAGCACCTCAAGTATGTCATGCAGATGCACTTCCCCTGGGAGATGTCAACCAACAACACTGCCGAGTACGAGGGTTTGCTTGCTGGTCTCAGGATCGCGGCAGACCTCGGAGTTAAAAAGCTCATCGTCAGGGGTGACTCACAGCTCGTCGCCAGGCAGATCAACAAAGATTATCAAAGCCCGTTGATGGAAGCTTACGTACATGAGGTGAGGAAACTGGTGGAGCACTTTGACGGTATACAAGCGGAGCATGTCCCTCGGGCGGAGAACGACATCGCCGACTACCTTTCAAAGCGCACTGCCCTCAAGCTACCTGTGGAACCAGGTACTTTTGTACTTCAGTTAACTCAAGCATCCGTTGAGCCGTCAGCCTGGCAGAACAAGCGGAGGAAGCTAGGCCCCGGCAAGTACTTCCCCACCGAGCTCGCCGGAGCCGCCGGCGAAGATGTTGCTGTGGATGCCGATCCTACCGCGGGGCAACCAACTCCGGCAGGACTTTAGGTCATGGCCGTGGAGGCGGCCGCTCCCGTGGCAGAAGAGATGCCTTTGGTCCTTGTCGTTGAGCCACAGGCTCCGGCATGGGCGCAACACACCGTCCGATTCCTTCAAAAAGGAGAGCTTTATGAGGAGCAGGAAGAGGCATAAAGAGTAGCCCGTCGGTCTGCTCTGTACCAATTCGTTGATAACATATTGTACAGAAAAAGACTGAATGGGGTGAAATTGAAGTGCATCTCCCGGGACAAAGGATTAGAGCTGTTGGCAGAGATACATGGAGGCATATGTGGCTCCCACATAGGGTCGAGGGCCCTTGCTGCCAAGGCTTTCCGGCAAGGTTCTAGCCCACCGCCCTCCAGGATGCGACAGCACTAGTAACCAAGTGTGAAGCGTGCCAGTTCCATTCGAAGAAGCTCCATCAACCTGCTCAAGCCCTTCAAAATATCCCTCTCTCCTGGCCCTTCTCGGTGGGGGCTCGACATATTGGGCCATTTCTCCCGTGCTGTCGGGGGCTTTGAGTACTTGTACGTCGCGATCGACAAGTTCACAAAGTGGCCAGAGGTGGAAGCAGTGAGGAAGGTGACAGCGCAGTCAGCCATCAAGTTCTTCAAGGGACTACTGTGTCGTTTTGGGGTGCCCAATAGGATCATCACTGACAACGGCACACAGTTCACAGGCCATGCCTTCATGTAGTACATTGAGGATCTCGGCAGTAGGGTCTATTTTGCTTCCGTGGCACATCCACGAAGCAACGGCCAAGCGGAGAGAGCAAATGCTGAAGTCCTGCGAGGCTTAAGAACGAAGACTATTGATAGGCTGCGCAAGAGTGGAAGGCGCTGGATTGATGAGTTGCTGGCGGTTCTTTGGTCGATCAGAACGACACCAAATCAAGCCACCGGCCAGACACCCCTTGCCCTGATTTACAGGGCAGAAGCAGTTCTCCCCACAGAACTCATATACAGGTCACCTCGAGTGCTCGCTTATGATGAGCTTGAGCAAGAGCGATTGCGGCAATATGACACGACGCTCCTTGAGGAAGATTGTCTCCGGGAGGCTGTGAGAGAAGCACGCTACCAGCAAGCCTTGCGCCGCTACCATAGCCGCAAGGTTCATGCCCGGACCTTTGAGGAAGGCGACCTTGTTCTTCGGCACGTTCAGTCGGCCAAGAATTCCAACAAGTTGACGCTGAAGTGAGAAGGCCCTTATCAGGTGACACGAGTCACCAGGCCCGGCGCAGTCCGGCTGGAGACCGAAGATGCCGTTCCAGTGAGCAACTCCTGGAACATAAGGCGCGGCTGCTGGGCCTCCCGGCAAGCCACCCTTTTGTACAAGCCTTGCCGGCAAGGCATGCAACCCTTTGTACAAAGCTAGGCGCAGACCCTCAGCATAAATAAACGAAGCGCTGGCGCCCTAAGTTATAGCATGCATGCTAGGTTGAGTCTCTTCCTTGGTTAGGGTTGATAGTGCTTAGCGGCGGCTAACCCCTAGCTTAGAGGTCGAGTGCGCGTCTCTCTGTTCTTCTCTGTCTTCTTTGGTTCGCAGGGCACATAAATATCCTTGCCGAGCTATTTTGGAAGAAAGGGGACGGACCGGCGTCCGGGCCCCGGCAAGCCAAAGTTGTCGGGGGCTGCAGATCCAGAAAAGTTTCCTATCCTCTATCATGCGTTTCGTTATGGACCGAGGTATGTGAAACCTTGTTTTATCCTTGGGCTACCGTGCTCCCCTCATCCCGGACCCTAGGACTCATCCCCTGGGACCGAGTTTGGTCGTAGTCGCGGCAACAAGGAAATGAAATGAGGAGCCTAAGCCCACCTCATCCCTGCCTCCGCCAAGGGCGTGAGAAAGGTCGAGTGCAGTGGGGGACGGCCAGGCCTGTTGCCGAGTGAAAAACGTTTATCTTAAAGGTAACAAGGATTCACTCCTTGTCGTGGGTTCCACCTGCGAACGGAAAACCCGGCAAACATCCCTTTTTCATTAAAAAGCATCCCGTACAGGTACAGTTCATACGAAATGAAAAACATGAATAGGGGGATTACAAGTTCTAATGTTAACAAAGGCCCTAAGTCTTACAAGACAAAAAAGGATAAGATGTCCGTAATCCCTTTCTTGTCCCTCTCCTCAGGAAATGGAACAAGAAAGCAGAAGGGCAAAAGGGGTGCCTAGGCGAGCTACGAGTGGCAGAAGACACCAAGAGAACATCTCGGTGGCCGTCCAAGGGTTGGATGGTGATGGCGGCACCGGAGGCAGAGCTCGAAGATGAGGCGGCAAGACGTCAATACGCGACAAAGGCGTCGGTGCCCGCGTACTCCGACTTGATGGCCTTGCCACTCGCCCTCTTCCTCTTCTGCAGCCTGCCAACACCAGCCAGCCAAGGAGACGACCCCGAGAAGTTCAAGGTGCCGGCAACATGGATGATGGGGTCGCCGGTGCCGCTCGGAGCGGCACCCGACGCCTAGTCGGACCCGTCATCGTGCCGCCCACTAGCCTCGTCGTCGATGCCGTTGTCCTCCTCGCCACTCTCAGTCGAGGAGGAATCTTCATCATCAGAAGAGCTCTCCACGCAACACCTTACGCGAGTCCCGAAGTGCCCGAAGATCTTGACGGAGAGGAGGCCATTCTCCATTAGTTTGAAATGGAGAGTGAGCCCCTCCGTCAGGCTATGGAGGCGAGCGAAGGTCTTCCACCCTCGGTGGAGATACATGATGGGAGGGGCGGGGAACTCGACATGGGCCCATGTGCCACTGTTCCCGCAACCCCTCATGTGCAGCTGCAACGCCTGCGGAGGATCTAGCTCCATCTCCCGCGCAAATGGAGTTGGGAGGCGAAGGCGACAGCGCGATGGCTGGCGCAGCCTGACAAAGAATACGCAAGAGTTGTCCCCGGCATGGCCCTCCATCAGAGGAGGGGCTGCTGGCGGAGGCGAGGCCGATCTGCCGCCCCGTCCTCCTCTACCTCGAGCACCACAGCGGCCTCGACCTCGCCCCCTCCCCCTTCCTCTAGCGGCCGGCTCCTCCGCTACGAGTGTCGGCGTTCTGGGAACGGGGGTCCCCAGACTTGCCTGCTTGCGGCCTGTGGCGTGGCTCAAGTGGGGGCCCAGCGCAGCCCAGCTTCATCAGCTCAAGCTCAAGACCCTCGCAAGGGGCCAAGCCTCGCGGGGCAGACGACAGGAAGCTTCCTCGGGAGCAGCCTCCTCAGGCAGGCTCACAAGGAGGCGGAGAGATCAAGGCAGGTTACCTCCCAAGGATCCTGTGACGCAAGCCATGATGATCGAGACCAGGCGGGCGCCGGCCTACGTAGTGTCCTTGTTTCCCTTTCGGTGCAAAGGGGGCAAGCACAGACCGAGGCATCAGGCAAAGGTTATCGTTTCGGTGCAACAAGACCAAGACCAGCAGAACAACAGGATGGAGGTCATCGTGGAGCCCAGGACGGTGTCATCGTCAGAGCCTTTGGCAGCCGAAGACCATCTTTAGTCAGGATAAGTGTACTAGATGTTCCCCTTCAAAATGACCAAGTGTTGGCACCCTTCCTGCTCATTATTTGGGAAGAGGCCCAGGGCCTCCATCTATAAATAGGACTAGCCACCCACAGGGTAGAGGCATCTAGGGATCGCATCGAGCATCTATCTCAAGAAGACGCATAGACTAAAGAGAGGCGACTGAACTCACCCTAGCAGTTCATCGCACCAGCTCAAGAACAGACCCTCGCGAGGCTGTTCTCCCTTTGTACTGTTCATCATCAGCCCCTGAGGCAATCCACCACACCACACACTGGAGTAGGGTATTACGCCACAATGGTGGCCTAAACTAGTATAAATCTTGCGTCCCTTGTGCGTTCTTCTTTCTAGCCTAGATCCTTCCGAGACTTCGACGTGTGAGCTGGTACAGGAAAGATCTTCATGCGCACCCCAGTGTTCGAAACTCAAGGATCTGCCGGAACCCGAAATCCGACATTTGGCGCACCAGGTAGGGGGTGCGCCGGAATCTTTCTTCCGCTAGTCGCGTGTGATCTCCCACCGTGTCCATGGCTGACGCTCGTCGAGCTCGCGCCGAGCGTCGGGCTGCTCTCGCCACCTGCGTCGCCCAGACGGCGCCCGTCGGCGATCGCCCCCATCGTTCCCCGTCGCCTGCCGCCAATGCCGCCACCGGCCTAGGGGGAACAAGCAGCAGGCCTCGTCCCTGCATCCTTCAGTGCGGCGCGATGGCCGCACCACCACCCCGTCGCTGACTCCAGCCAGTTCATCATCCCACGTCCATCGCGGCCCCACGGACGCGCATGCCGCGCTGCTCCTGGCGCGCGAGCTCCTGCACTACTGTCCCGTCGATGACCTCTACGAGGACTGGCTCGCCTGCATCATCAAGCTTGTCAGCACCGCATGGGGCTCTCCCATGCCATCCCTCTCGCTGCCTCGCCCTCCATCCTGCGCAGGAGGTGAGGAGCAGGAGGTGCCTCCACCACCTCCTCCCCAAGAAGGCGCCCTGGCTCCAAGGCGCGTGGCCCCAGGACGAGACCCACCGCTTCCGGCTGCGCGACAAGAAAGGAGCTGCCAGAAAATCCCTCGTCCCCAAGAAGGTGCTCGTGTGCTCCCAGCACCAGAGCACCGTGACCACGTCCCTGCACTGCCACATCAAGACCTCGCGCTGCTCTAGGCAGCGGTGCGTGGCAATCCCCAGGAGCAAGCCCCGCATCAGCAGTGAGCTCCGGTGGCCCCTGCAGGCTGCCGTGCCTTCACCCCCGAGTTGCGTAGCATCGCATGGCCCGGAAAGTTCAAGCCGGACCTACCTCCTCACTACGACGGCACGGAAGACCCCTTGGAGTTCCTCTAGCTCTACGAGCTGGGCATCAAAGCTGCCAACGGGGACGAAAAGGTCATGGTGAACTAGTTTCCCATGGTGCTCAAGGACGGTGCCCACACCTGGCTCCTGAACCTGGCTCCTGGCACGATCTCCTCCTGGGACGAGATGCACACCTGCTTCATCGCCAACTTCCAAGGCACACGCGACCGGCCCCCGGCCATGAGTGACCTGCGCCGCATCAAGCAACAGCCAGGAAAGACCCTGCAGAAGTACATCCAGTGCTTCAACAATGCCTGCCTCAAGATCCCCAAGGTGACTGAGGAGGCCATCATCTCAGCCTTCTCCGATGGCGTGCATGGCATCAAGATGAAAGAGGAGCTAGCAATCCATGAAGACCTGTGCACATCACTGGAGCTGTTCAACTTGGCAACCAAGTGCGCCAGGGCTGAGGAAGAGCGCCTCTCCCTCCTTGAGCTTCCGGCTGCCGACCCAGAAGAGAAGAAGCCCAAGGTCAAGGACGTGAAGCGCAAGGGGGCTGCCGTGCTCGCAGCGGAGCCAGACACCAAGCGAGGCAGGGATCAGCCTGAGTCATCCAAGGGCAGCCGGTACTGCGTGTACCATGACCTCCACACCCACAACACCAACGAATGTCAAGAGCTCAGGGCCGTGTGAGATGAGCGTATCGGCCGACGTCCCGACCGCAACGACCGGGGCTATGGCCGAGGAGGAGGAAGAGGTGGATGATCGGAAGACCGTGGCCGTCGCCAAGGGTGGCGTGACCGACCTCGCGAGGACCGCTGGCAGGACCAGCCTCGCAAGGGAGGTTGGAGGGATCAGCCTCGTGAGGACCACCCTCAAGGCAATGCAGGCCTCCCTCGTCTGCCACCACCGCCAACGAGGAATGAATACCATCACCAGGACGAGGGGGCTGGGGGCTTCCAAGAGCCTCGCACAATCGCTTGCATCCTGGGCGGCGCTCATGCCCCAGCCTCTCAGCGCATCTTCAAGCAGTTTGCTCGTGAGGTGAATGCAATCCTCCCCAAGATTGAGGCCACATGCCCTCTCAGGTGGTCAGCATGCGCTATCACGTTCAGCTCAGCGGATCAACTCAAGTGCGCAGCAACGACCGGAGTCCTCCCGATGCTTTGTTCCCTAGTCATCAGCAATGTGCAAGTCACCAGGACCCTCATCGATGGTGGAGCTAGACTCAACGTCCTGTCCGTTGAGACATTCAACAATCTCCAAGTGCCATACGATCAGCTTCAGCCGACCAAGCCTTTCTCAGGAGTCACTGATGGTTCCACTGTTCCGATAGGGAAAGTTCGCCTTCCTGTCACCTTTGGGCAGCGCAACAACTACCGCACCAAGCTCATTCACTTCGATGTTGCTCACATTCGTCTGCCATACAATGCCATCCTCGGGTACCCAGCTCTGGCCAAGTTCATGGCAGTAACTCACCATGGCTACAATGTCCTCAAGATGCCAGGAAGTGGTGGAATCATCACAATGCCTTCTAAGAAAAGGGATGCAATGTGTTCTCTTGAGTGTGCCTTCCAGGCCGCGGCACTCGAAGACCCAGATCACAGGAGAAGGAGGCTCCTAGAGGCGATCCCCAGGAAGAAGAAGGCTTCACCTGGCCCAAACACTCACGAGGCAGGCACCTCCGGAGGCGTTGCGTCAGGATCCGCGCCCGTTCAAGGGGCGCCACCCTCTGTCCCATAAGAAGGCGCGCCCAGTGCCCTCCTCGGGCAGGGCTCGGGGGCTCTCTCCTGGAGGGCCACCGACCTTGCCAAGTTCACGAGGGAGGTGCTCGGGCACCACTTGGAGGCGTGCTTCAAGGCACGTTTCCCTCAGGAAGGTATGAGGCAAGGAGGGCCAAACCCTTAGGAGTTCATCGCGAGGAACATTCAGGAGCTACATGAGTCAAGGGTCATGCGCGACAGCCGCCGCCTACCCACCGTAGCCCCACATCCCGGCGAGGATGGTGGGCTGCGTGTATACATCGACGTACTAGGGCTCAACCGAGCCGCGTCTCAGGAGCGCCTCTGGCCTTCACGCGTGGGGCGTTGCGAGCGACCACCTCACAGCTACGTTCGCATGCCTTTCGGCCTACCAAACACGGCTGCTGCCCACCAGCGCATGAAGAGGAGCATCTTGGAGGCTCAGGTGGCCAGGCACCGTTCGTTCCTGGCGGAGATGGAGATGGACCTTGAGGAGCCGCCCGGACCCCCAGAGCCTCCCGAGGCTCAGGGTTCCGAAGGCTCGTGAGGGGTGGCTTCTTCACCACGCGTCGTCAGCTACTCCGACACTTCATCCCCAACGGTATCAGGTGACATCTTTCCAAGTTCCATTTTCAGCTGGGAGCGCCCATAGGGCTGCATCATTCCCAGGTAGCTTGGGTCCGTCCCTGCGGCGTGTATCCGTTTTGCTTATGCCCTTTACCTACCTTGTTGGGGGCGCCCCTCGGGCTGCATTATCCCCAAGCTGCTCGGGCCTGACCCAGCGGCATTTGCTTTTTCTGCATCTATCTAAATGAATTTGCTGCTCCGAGCTTAACCTGGTCCCCATGGTTATCATTTGCTGCTTATCGTGGACCTCTCCGCTCGCATGCAAAGCGCTTGCACGTTAAAAGGGGGGCACCTGGGCATCGCGACTCATGGGCTCTTACTGGCTCTCCAGCCCTCACCCCCTGGCCTTGACCCACGGCATTGCGACCTATCATACCAGCGGCGGCTGAGCTCGCTCGAGGGCCGGGACCTGAGGACGTAGAGCATTTGCATTCTAACCACCCTGCAGGAACACTCCATTGATAAAGGCCCAGAGCCAGGCGCAACTTGCCTCGTGGTAGGGCCTCGTGAGTTCCGCGCTGGATCACGGGTGCCCAGATACACCTCTCCTAGCCCTACCGTGCCAGTCACGTGTTAGGGCGGGGCTGTACATGCCCCGGGGGCTGCTCCCGGAGGGGAACCCCCTCCCACGTACCAGTAGAAGCACCATGCTCCGCGCTGGCTGACGACACTGCCGAGGAGCGGCTATGCCCGTACACATACGGAAGCGCTATGCTCCGCGCTGGTGATAAACAACTGAGGGCGGACCACGGCCGTATCAACCTCAGGGAGCCCAGAGCTTAGTGTCTAGCACCATGACAACGCCTCCCCTCGGGAGTGCTGCGCGAGGGGGATGGACACGGGGGCTGCGCCCGGGCTACACCCGAACGCACGCCACCCAGCCAGGTCCCTCGGACCTGGTCATCACGCGCCTTTCCCCGAGCGGAGCCAAGGTATGAAGACTCGTTTGCACGTCAAGGGGGACTCCTGAGCATCGCGACTCAGGAGCCTAACTGCTCACGTAGCCCCTCACTCCTTAGTCCCGTCCTGGTTTCCGGTCGGGGCTAACAGCGGCTAAGGTATGCGCGGGGCCGGGCCCTGCCGACGTAGAACACAAGCAAATAGGAGGGGGAAATGCAAATTCTAGGTAATTCAAAAGAAAATATTACAAGCCATAGAGTGTTTCACAACACCAAACACAAGTTTAAACGCCTCCACGAGGCATGGTGCATGTTGCAGGAATTAAAACAGGACAGAAGCCGCAAAGGGATAAGTTTCCAGTGGAGCCGCCCCATGTGGTGGAGTCACGCTGGGAAGCTCCGCCTCCTGAAGCCGCGGAACTGTTGGCGTTGCGTCTAGGCAAGGTGCTGAAGGCACGGAACCTTCCCAGGAAAGCCTTGGCTCGGCCCTTCACGGCCTCAGCAGCTGCGGTGGCAAGGTCGCCGCTCACGGGTCCCATCAGGCTATCAAGGTCGACATTGGGGTTGTGAAGGTAGACATGGCTGAAGACGCGCGTCAGCGCTGTAGACGGCAGGGCACGCGCCTCGGCCTCGACCGTAGGGCCAAGCCGTCCGCGGCATCTTCAAGTGCGCGGACCAGGAAGGGAAGAAGCTCGGCAGGGCCGTCCTCTTCGCCAGCCAACGGCTCCTCTAAGCCACCCTCATAGAGCGTCTTCAGCGCAGTGCGAGCCTTCTCCTCCATCTTGGCGAAGGCCACTCAATCCTCGGCCAGGACCTTCGCCTTGCGGTCTAGCTCGGTCCTCTCCACCTTTAGCGCCTGCTCCAGCGTCTCCAACCGGCCACGACGGTCATCAAGCTCGGCGTCCCGGTCCTTGACGGCAGCCCCCCGAGCCTTCATCCCCTCCTCCTTCTGCTGGCGGATGCGGACCTCCTTTGCGAGCGCGTCACGCAGGTCTTGTAACTCGACCTCCAGCGCCTTGCAGCGGCCTCGGGCATCCGCAGCGTCACCCTTGGTAGCATCGCGAGTGGCCTTGGCCTGGCGGGCGGCTTGCTTCTCCTCGTCAGAGGCAGACGCAGCCTGGCTCAGCACCGCTTGGACAGAGGCGGCAGAGAAGGCCCAACCAGAAGCTAGCTCCAGGCGCCCGACCACCAGGCGGGGGTCCGCGCTCTGGAGAACCTCCCGCAGCCGGCTCAGTTCATTGGCGGTCTGGTCCAAGATGGCCGAGGAATCAGAAGAGACGGGAGCCGGTGGAGCAGGCGGAGAGGACGGAAAGGTGATCACGGGTTGGGAGGAAGGAGCCTCCCGGGCTTTGGGCATCTCGGCGGCAGCATCAAGCCCAGGCACCTATAGGGTCAGCGGGGCGACGGGGGCAGACGAACTCGCCTCAAGCGGGGTCGCAGAAGCCCCTTTCAATTTCTTCACTGCAGGTGCCGGTCTGGCCAAAAGAGTGCAGACGTCAAGTCTCAGCAGCAGAAACAAAGCAAAGCGCGGATCGAGCACTTACTGGTCATCGTTCACGGGCTCGAGCAGCCTCCGGCCAAACTTGAAGCCCGAGAGCCTGCAGCTGGGATCAGCCTTGGGAGGCACGGAAGCGAGGACGCGTCGGGAGGGCTGGAGCTGGCCTCAGACCGCCCCGGAGACAGAGCGGATCCTGAGAGAACCAGCCCAGACCTGTCCTTCATCGGGACCAGGGCAGAATCCTCTCCTTCCCGCCTGGCGCTGGCCTCATCGTCGTCCGGCATGGAGCGGAGGGCACGGGACCAGCGCCGGGGAAAGGACTCCTCCGACTCCCCTACAGTCGCCTCGGAGTCAGACTCTTCTTCCTCCTCCTCTTCTTCCTCCTCACTCCCGCTGGAGTCGCTGGAGGACACATTCACCATCGGCAACGCCGCCAGATCCTCGGGAGCCACTGCGGGCACCAGCCCCTCACCGTTGAAGGTGGGCATGGCGTTCACCACCTGCTCCCAATAGCCGCAAAGAAACAGGGAGACGGGAGCACCGTCCAGCCTCGCCACGTCTCCACCGAACAAGGAGTGGAGGGCCGCGACTAGATCTTCGTCGGCAAGGGCTGCAGAGCTCAAGCGAAGGGCAGTGTCCACTTCCCCAAGCCTCCACAATGGGAGCGAGTGCTCCTGGAGTGGAGCCACCCGGTGCTCCAGGAACTCCCTCAGGAGCGTGTCCCCGGTCAGCTTCGCCACCCCCAGGTTGCTTGGCCTCAGGTCCGCGTCCATCCTCTTCAGCACCACCCTCGTGCACGGGTCGACAAGCTCCGCGCGAGACTACGCATCGACGGTCTTGGGCTGCCCCGTGGGCAGCACCAGTCGGGGGTGGAGGCGCCCGACACCCACCATGACCCACTTGCTCCGGAAGCCCTCGATCCTCTTCCCGGGCTTCAAGATGGCGTTGGAGCCGGAGTATGCGATAAAACTCGCACATGCGGAGATGGGACCGCGAGAAACCCGGAGGTAAAAGTAATGGCGCAGCAAGGCCACTCAGGGCTTTACCCCAATGTGAGCCTCACAATAGTAGGCGAAAATTGCCAGGAGAAGAATAGAGTTGGGGTGGAGGTGCAGAGCTTGCAAGTTGTACACGCGAAGAACAACAAGGAAGAACTCGGATAAAGGGGGCACTAGACCAGCAATGTGAAGGAAATATGCCCTAGAGGCAATAATAAAGTTATTATTTATTTCCTCATACCATGATAAATGTTTATTATTATTGCTAGAATTGTATTAACCAGAAACATAATACATGTGTGAATACATAGATAAACACAACGTCACTAGTATGCCTCTACTTGACTAGCTTATTAATCAAAGATGGTATTTTCCCTAACCATAGACATGTGTTGTCATTTGATTAATGGGATCACATCATTAAGAGAATGATGTGATTGACATGACCCATTCCGTTAGCCTAGCACTTGATCGTTTAGTATATTGCTATTGCTTTCTTCATGACTTATACATGTTCCTGTAACTATGAGATTATGCAACTCCCGTCTACCAGAGGAACACTTTGGGTGCTACCAAACGTCACAACGTAACTGGGTGATTATAAAGGAGTACTACAGGTGTCTCCAAAGGTACATGTTGAGTTGGCGTATTTCGAGATTAGGTTTTGTCACTCCGATTGTTGGAGAGGGTATCTCTGGGCCCTCTCGGTAATGCACATCACTATAAGCCTTGCAAGCAATGTAGCTAATGAGTTAGTTATGGAATGATGCATTACGTAACGAGTAAAGAGACTTGCCGGTAACGAGATTGAACTAGGTACTGGATACAGACGATCGAATCTCGGGCAAGTAACATACCGATGACAAAGGGAACAACGTATGTTGTTATGCGGTTTGACCGATAAAGATCTTCGTAGAATAGGTAGGAACCAATATGGGCATCCAGGTTCCGCTATTGGTTATTGACCGAGAATAGTTCTAGGTCATGTCTACATAGTTCTCGAACCCGTAGGGTCCGCATGCTTAACGTTACCATGACAGTTTTATTATGAGTTTATAAGTTTTGATGTACCGAGCTTTGTTCGGAGTCCCGGATGTGATCACGGACATGACGAAGAGTCTCGAAATGGTCGAGACATAAATATTGATATATTGTACGACTATATTCGGACACCGGAAGTGTTCCGGATGTTTTCGGAGAAAACCGGAGTGCCGGAGGGTTACCGGAACCCACCCCCCGGGAGAAGTAATGGGCCTTATGGGCCTTGCTGGAGAGAGAGAGGGGCGGCCAGGGTGGGCCGCGTGCCCCCTCCCCCTTTGGTCCAAATTGGACTAGGAGGGGGGCGGCGCCCCCTCTTTCCTTCTCCCCTTCCCCCTTCCTTTCCCCCTCCTAGTAGGAGTAGGAAAGGGGGAGTCCTACTCCTACTAGGAGGAGGACTCCTCCTCCTGGCGCGCCCTCTAGGGCCGGCCGGCCTCCCCCTTGCTCCTTTATATACGGCGGCGGGGGGGCACCCTAGTACACACAAGTTGATCTAAGGATCGTTCCTTAGCCGTGTGCAGTGCCCCCCTCCACCATATTCCACCTCGGTCATATCGTCGTGGAGTTTAGGCGAAGCCCTGCGCCGGTAGAGCATCATCATCGTCACCACGCCGTCGTGCTGACGGAACTCATCCCCAAAGCTTTGGTGGATCGGAGCCCGGGGATCGTCATCGAGCAGAACGTGTGCTGAACTCGGAGGTGCCGTATGTTTGGTGCTTGGATCGGTCGATCATGAAGACGTACGACTACATCAACCGCGTTGTCATAACGCTTCCGCTTACGGTCTACGAGGGTACGTGGACAACACTCTCCCCTCTCATTGCTATGTCATCACCATGATCTTGCGTGTGCGTAGGAAATTTTTTGAAATTACTTCGTTCCCCAACAGTGGCATCCGAGCCAGGTTTTATGCGTAGATGTCATATGCACGAGTAGAACACAAGTGAGTTGTGGGCGATACAAGTCATATTGCTTACCAGCATGTCATACTTTGGTTCGGCGGTATTGTGAGATGAAGCGGCCCGGACCGACATTACGCGTGCGCTTACGCGAGACTGGTTTCACAGTTACGAGCACTCGTGCTTAAAGGTGGCTGGCGGGTGTCTGTCTCTCTCACTTTAGCTGAATCGAGTGTGGGTACGCCCGGTCCTTGCGAAGGTTAAAACAACACTAACTTGACAAACTATCGTTGTGGTTTTGATGCGTAGGTAAGAACGGTTCTTGCTAAAGCCCGTAGCAGCCACGTAAAATTTGCAACAACAAAGTAGAGGACGTCTACTTGTTTTTGCACGGCATGTTGTGATGTGATATGGTCAAGACGTGATGCTATATTTTATTGTATGAGATGATCATGTTTTGTAACCGAAGTTATCGGCAACTGGCATGAGCCATATGGTTGTCGCTTTATTGTATGAAATGCAAACGCCCTGTAATTGATTTACTTTATCACTAAACGGTAGCGATAGTCGTAGAAGCAATAGATGGCGTAAACGACAACGATGCTATGATGGAGATCAAGGTGTCCCGCCAGTGACGATGGTGATCATGACGGTGCTTCGAAGATGGAGATCACAAGCACAAGATGATGATGGCCATATCATATCACTTATATTGACTGCATGTGATGTTTATCCTTTATGCATCTGATATTGCTTTAATTGACGGTAGCATTTTAAGATGATCTCTCACTAATTATCAAGAAGTGTTCTCCCTGAGTATGCACCGTTGCGAAAGTTCTTCGTGCTGAGACACCACGTGATGATCGGGTGTGATAGGCTCTACGTTCAAATACAACGGGTGCAAAACAGTTGCACACGCGGAATACTTAGGTTAAACTTGACGAGCCTAGCATATACAGATATGGCCTCGGAACACGGAGACCGAAAAGTCGAACGTGAATCATATAGTAGATATGATCAACATAGTGATGTTCACCATTGAAACTACTCCATCTCACATGATGATCGGACATGGTTTAGTTGATTTGGATCACGTAATCACTTAGATGACTAGAGAGATGTCTGTCTAAGTGGGAGTTCTTAAGTAATATGATTAATTGAACTTAAATTTATCATGAACTTAGTACCTGATAGTATTTTGCTTGTCTATGTTTGTTGTAGATAGATGGCTAGTGCTATTGTTCCATTGAATTTTAATGCGTTCCTTGAGAAAGCAAAGTTGAAAGATGATGGTAGCAATTACATGGACTGGGTCCGTAACCTGAGGATTATTCTCATTGCTGCACAGAAGAATTACGTCCTGGAAGCACCGCTGGGTGCCAGGCCTGCTGCTGATGCAACTGACGACGTTAAGAACATCTGGCAGAGCAAAGCTGTTGACTACTCGATAGTTCAGTGTGCCATGCTTTACGGCTTAGAACCGGGTCTTCAACGACGTTTTGAATGTCATGGAGCATATGAGATGTTCCAGGAGTTGAAGTTAATATTTCAAGCAAATGCCCGGATTGAGAGATATGAAGTCTCCAATAGGTTCTATAGCTGCAAGATGGAGGAGAATAGTTCTGTCAGTGAACACATACTCAAAATGTCTGGGTATAATAATCACTTGATTCAACTGGGAGTTAATCTTCCTGATGATAGTGTCATTGATAGAATTCTTCAATCACTGCCACCAAGCTACAAGAGCTTCGTGATGAACTATAATATGCAAGGGATGGACAAGACTATTCCTGAGCTCTTCGCAATGCTAAAAACCGCGGAGGTAGAAATCAAGAAGGAGCATCAAGTGTTGATGGTTAACAAGACCACCAGTTTCAAGAAAAAGGGCAAAGGGAAGAAGAAGGGGAACTTCAAGAAGAACGGCAAACAAGTTGCTGCTCAAGAGAAGAAACCCAAGTCTAGACCTAAGCCTGAAACTGAGTGCTTCTACTGCAAGCAGACAGGACACTGGAGGCGGAACTGCCCCAAGTATTTGGCGGATAAGAAGGATGGCAAAGTGAACAAAGGTATATGTGATATCCATGTTATTGATGTGTACCATACTAATGCTCGCAGGAGTACCTGGGTATTTGATACTGGTTCTGTTGCTAATATTTGCAACTCGAAACAGGGACTACGGATTAAGCGAAGATTGGCTAAGGACGAGGTGATGATGCGCGTGGGAAATGGTTCCAAAGTCGATGTGATCGCGGTCGGCACGCTACCTCTACATCTACCATCGGGATTAGTTTTAGACCTAAATAATTGTTATTTGGTGCCAGCGTTGAGCATGAACATTATATCTGGATCTTGTTTGATGCGAGACGGTTATTCATTTAAGTCAGAGAATAATGGTTGTTCTATTTATATCAGTAATATCTTTTATGGTCATGCACCCTTGAAGAGTGGTCTACTTTTATTGAATCTCGATAGTAGTGATACACATATTCATAGTGTTGAAACCAAAAGATGCAGAGTTGATAACGATAGTGCAACTTATTTGTGGCACTGCCATTTAGGTCATATCGGTGTAAAGCGCATGAAGAAACTCCATACTGATGGGCTTTTGGAATCACTTGATTATGAATCACTTGGTACTTGCGAACCGTGCCTCATGGGCAAGGTGACTAAAACACCGTTCTTCGGAAATATGGAGCGAGCAATTGATTTGTTGGAAATCATACATACTGATGTTTGTGGTCCAATGAATGTTGAGGCTTGCGGCGGGTATCGTTATTTTCTCACCTTCACAGATGATTTGAGTAGATATGGGTATATCTACTTAATGAAACACAAGTCTGAAACATTTGAAAAGTTCAAAGAATTTTAGAGTGAAGTGGAAAATCATCATAACAAGAAAACTAAATTTCTACGATCTGATCGTAGCGGAGAATATTTGAGTTACGAGTTTGGTCTACACTTGAAACAATGCGGAATAGTTTCGCAACTCACGCCACCCGGAACACCACAACGAAATGGTGTGTCCGAACGTTCTAATCGTACTTTACTAGATATGGTGCGATCTATGATGTCTCTTACTGATTTACCACTATCGTTTTTGGGTTATGCTTTAGAGATGGCCGCATTCACATTGAATAGGGCACCATCAAAATCCGTTGAGACGACGCCTTATGAACTGTGGTTTGGCACGAAACCAAAGTTATCGTTTCTTAAAGTTTGGGGCTGCGATGCTTATGTGAAGAAACTTCAACCAGATAAGCTCGAACCCAAATCGGAGAAATGTGTCTTCATAGGATACCCAAAAGAGACTATTGGGTACACCTTCTATCACAGATCTGAGGGCAAGATTTTCGTTGCTAAAATTGGATCCTTTCTAGAGAAGGAGTTTCTCTCGAAAGAAGGGAGTGGGAGGAAAGTAGAACTTGATGAGGTAACTGTACCTGCTCCCTTATTGGAAAGTAGTTCATCACAAGAACCGGTTCCTGTGACAACTACACCAATCAGTGAGGAAGCTAATGATATTGATCATGAAACTTTAAAATCAAGTTTCTACTGAACCTCGTTGGTCTACGAGAGTAAGATCCGCACCAGAGTGGTACGGTAATCCTATTCTGGAAGTCATGTTGCTTGACCATGATGAACCTACGAACTATGAGGAAGCGATGATGAGCCCAGATTCCGCAAAATGGCTAGAGGCCATGAAATCTGAGATGGGATCCATGTATGAGAACAAAGTATGGACTTTGGTTGACTTGCCCGATGATCGGCAAGCCATTGAGAATAAATGGATCTTTAAGAAGAAGACTGACGCTGATGGTAATGTAACTGTCTATAAAGCTCGACTTGTTGCGAAAGGTTTATCGACAAGTTCAAGGGGTTGACTACGATGAGACTTTCTCACCCGTAGAGATGCATGTTAGCTATTGCTGCATTTCATGATTATGAAATTTGGCCAATGGATGTCAAAACTGCATTCTTGAATGGATTTCTGGAAGAAGAGTTGTATATGATGCAACCAGAAGGTTTTGTTGATCCAAAAGGTGCTAACAAAGTGTGCAAGCTCCAGCGATCCATTTATGGACTGGTGCAAGCATCTCGGAGTTGGAATAAACGCTTGGATAGTGTGATCAAAGCATATGGTTTTATACAGACTTTTGGAGAAGCCTGTATTTATAAGAAAGTGAGTGGGCGCTCTGTAGCATTTCTGATATTATATGTAGATGACATATTATTAATTGGAAATGATATAGAATTTATGGATAGCATAAAGGGATACTTGAATAAAAGTTTTTCAATGAAAGACCTCAGTGAAGCTGCTTACATATTGGGCATCAATATTTATAGAGATAGATCAAGACACTTAATAGGACTTTCACAAAGCACATACCTTGATAAAATTTTGAAAAAGTTCAAAATGGATCAGGCAAAGAAAGGGTTCTTGCCCGTTCTACAAGGTGAGATGTTGAGTCAAACTCAATCCCCGACCACAGCAGAAGATAGAGAGAAAATGAAAGATGTTCCCTATGCTTCAGCCATAGGCTCTATCATGTATGCAATGCTATGTACCAGACCTGACGTATGCTTAGAAATAAGCTTGGCAGGAAGGTACCAAAGTAATCCAGGAGTGGATCACTGGACAGCGGTCAAGAACATCCTGAAATACCTGAAAAGGACTAAGGATATGTTTCTCGTATATGGAGGTGACAAAGAGCTAGTCATAAATGGTTACGTCGATGCAAGCTTTGACACTGATCCGGACGATTCTAAATCACAAACTGGATACGTTTTTTTATTAAACGGTGGAGCTGTAAGTTGGTACAGTTCTAAACAAAGCGTCGTGGCGGGATTTACATGTGAACCGGAGTACATAGCTGCTTCGGAAGCAGAAAATGAAGGAGTCTGGATGAAGGAGTTCATTTCCGATCTAGGTGTCATATCTAGTGCATCGGGACCAATGAAGATCTTCTGTGACAATACTGGTGCAATTGCCTTGGCAAAGGAATCCAGATTTCGCAAGAGGACCAAGCACATCAAGAGACGCTTCAATTCCATTCGGGACCAAGTCCAAGTGGGAGACATAGAGATTTGCAAGATACATACGGATCTGAATGTTGCAGACCCATTGACTAAGCCTCTCTCACGAGCAAGACATGATCAGCACCAAGACTCCATGGGTGTTAGAATCATTACTATGTAATCTAGATTATTGACTCTAGTGCAAGTGGGAGACTGAAGGAAATATGCCCTAGAGGCAATAATAAAGTTATTATTTATTTCCTCATATCATGATAAATGTTTATCATTCATGCTAGAATTGTATTAACCGAAAACATAATACATGTGTGAATACATAGACAAACACAACGTCACTAGTATGCCTCTACTTGACTAGCTTATTAATCAAAGATGATTATGTTTCCTAACCATAGACATGTGTTGTCATTTGTTTAATGGGATCACATCATTAGGAGAATGATGTGATTGACATGACCCATTCCTTTAGCCTAGCACTTGATCGTTTAGTATGTTGCTATTGCTTTCTTCATGACTTATACATGTTCCTGTAACTATGAGATTATGCAACTCCCGTCTACCGGAGGAACACTTTGGGTGCTACCAAACGTCAAAACTTAAATGGGTGATTATAAAGGAGTACTAAAGGTGTCTCCAAAGCTACATGTTGAGTTGGCGTATTTCGAGATTAGGTTTCGTCACTCCCATTGTTGGAGAGGGTATCTCTGGGCCCTCTCGGTAATGCAAATCACTATAAGCCTTGCAAGCAATGTAGCTAATGAGTTAGTTACGGAATGATGCATTACGTAACAAGTAAACAGACTTGCCGGTAACGAGATTGAACTAGGTATTGGATACCGACGATCGAATCTCAGGCAAGTAACATACCGACGACAAAGGGAACAAGGTATGTTGTTATGCGGTTTGACCGATAAAGAGCTTCGTAGAATATGTAGGAACCAATATGGGCATCCAGGTTCCGCTATTGGTTATTGACCGAGAATAGTTCTAGGTCATGTCTACATAGTTCTCGAACCTGTAGGTTCCGCACGCTTAACGTTATGATGACAGATTTATTATGAGTTTATAAGTTTTGATGTACCGAAGTTTGTTCAGAGTCCCGGATGTGATCACGGACATGACGAGGAGTCTCGAAATGGTCGAGACAAAAAGATTGATATATTGGACGACTATATTCGGACACCGGAAGTGTTCCGGATGTTTTCGGAGATAACCGGAGTGCCGGAGGGTTACCGGAACCCCTCCTCCCCCCGGGAGAAGTAATGGGCCTTATGGGCCTTAGTGGAGAGAGAGAGGGGCGGCTAGGGTGGGCCGCGCGCCCCTCCCCCTCTTGTCTGAATTGGACTAGGATGGGGGCGGCGCCCCCTCTTTCCTTCTCCCCTTCCCCCTTCCTTTCCCCCTCCTATTAGGAGTAGGAAAGGGGGAGTCCTACTCCTACTAGGAAGAGGACTCCTCCTCCTGGCGCGCCCTCTAGGGCCGGCCGGCCTCCCCCCTTGCTCCTTTATATACGGGGGCGGGGGGCACCCTAGTACACACAAGTTGATCTACGGATCAGTCCTTAGCCGTGTGCGGTGCCCCCCTCCACTCATATCGTCGCGGAGTTTAGGCGAAGCCCTGCGCCGGTAGAGCATCATCATTGAGGGAGTCCAGGACTAGGGGGTGTCCGGACAGCCGGACTATCATCGTCCGGCGGACTCCAAGACTACGAAGATACAAGATTGAAGACTCCGTCCCGTGTCCGGATGGGACTTTCCTTGGCGTGGAAGGCAAGCTTGGCGATATGGATATGTAGATCTCCTACCATTGTAACCGACTCTGTGTAACCCTAGCCTTCTCCGGTGTCTATATAAACCGGAGGGCTTTAGTCCGTAGGACACAACATACATTACAACAATCATACCATAGGCTAGCTTTAGGGTTTAGCCTCCTTGATCTCGTGGTAGATCCACTCTTGTACTACCCATATCATCAATATTAATCAAGCAGGACGTAGGGTTTTACCTCCATCGAGAGGGCCCGAACCTGGGTAAAACATCGTGTCCCTTGCCTCCTATTACCATCCGCCTAGACGCACAGTTCGGGACCCCCTACCCGAGATCCGCCGGTTTTGACACCGACATTGGTGCTTTCATTGAGAGTTCCTCTATGTCGTCACCGATAGGTTCGATGGCATCTTCAACCAATGACGCTGTCCAGGGTGAGACTTTTCTCCCCGGACAGATCTTCGTATTCGGCGGCTTCGCACTGTGGGCTAATTCGCTTGGCCATCTGGACCAGATCGAAAGCTACGCCCATGGCCGTCAGGTCAGATTCGGAAGCCTAAACTTCACGGCCGACATCCGCGGGGACTTGATCTTCGACGGGCTCGAGCCATAGCCAAGCGTGCCGCACTGTTACGATGGGCATGATCTAGCTCTGTCACCGAACAGTGCCTTGGTGGCCGCACAACAATCCGCTCTGGCCCTTAGACCGGAGCCGATCGCCCAGATCGAGGACCGGTGGTTGGACACCGCCTCGGGGGCTCCAACTTCCACGGCGATGGAGCCGAACACTACTCTTGTCCCTCGCGAAGCTCGTGACTCCGAGGTGCCGGACTCCTTGCCGGACCCCGGACCTCCCGCGCCCCTGCCAATCGAATCTGATTGGGCGCCGGTTATGGAATTCACCACCACGGACATCTTCCAACACTCGCCCTTTGGCGACATCCTAAATTCGCTAAAGCATCTCTCGCTATCCGGAGAGTCCTGGCCGGATTATGGCCAGGATGGTTGGGATACGGACGAAGAGGAAATTCAGAGCCCACCCACCACCCACTTTGTAGCCACTGTCGACGATCTAACCGACATGCTAGACTATGACTCCGAAGACATCGACGCTATGGACGACGATGCCGGAGACGAACAGGAACCAGCGCCTACAGGGCACTGGAAGACCACCTCGTCATACGAGATATACATGGTGGACACCCCAAAAGACGGGGACGGCGAAGAAGCAGCGGAGGCAGATTCTTTAAAGAAGCAGCCCAAGCGCCGGCGTCAGCGGCGCCGCTCTAAATCCCGCCACAGCAAGAATGGAGATTCCGGCACAGGAGATAATAATACCCCAGAGAGTGCCGAAGATAATCCCCTCCAGCAAGACTCAGCGCAGGAGGATGCAGAAGCAAGCCCTCATGAGAGGGTGGCAGACGAAGAGGTCGAGGATTATAACTATATGCCTCCCTCCGAAGACGAGGCAAGCCTCAACGATGACGAATTCGTCGTGCCCGAGGATCCCGTCGAACAAGAGCGGTTCAAGCGCAGGCTTATCGCCACGGAAAATAGCCTAAAGAAAAAGCAGCAGCAGCTTCAAGCTGATCAGGACCTGCTGGCCGATCGATGGACCGAGGTCCTCACGGCCGAAGAGTATAAACTCGAACGCCCCTCCAAAAGCTACCCAAGACGCAAGTTGCTCCCCCGACTAGAGGAGGAAGCGTACATACCTTCATCACTAGCGCACGATACGGCAGACCGACCACCGCGTGGTCGCGACAGAGAGGCATCCAGGCCCTCAACCAAGACCGTACCCCGGCATCGCTCCAAAAGTACGAAGCCAAAAGGGAATGCGTCGGACTTGCGAGACGTATTGGAGGACAAAGCAAGGCAATCCAGATCCATCTACGGATCATGAGGGAGCCCCACGAGCCACGACGAATACCGTCGCACCGGATACAATATCCCTGGCCGGGCCAAACACAGCAGACAACGCTCTCTCGAGCTGCGTCGTGATATCGCTCAATACAGAGGCGCCGCACACCCGCTATGCTTCACTGACGAAGTAATGGATCATCAAATCCCTGAAGGGTTTAAACCCGTAAACATAGAATCCTACGATGGCACAACAGACCCCGCGGTTTGGATCGAAGATTATCTTCTTCACATCCATATGGCCCGCGGCGACGATCTCCATGCCATCAAGTATCTCCCACTCAAGCTTAAAGGACCAGCTCGGCATTGGCTTAACAGCTTGCCCGCAGAGTCAATTGGGTGTTGGGAAGACCTGGAAGCCGCATTCCTCGATAACTTCCAGGGCACCTAATGACCTCAGCCACATAATTCAGCAGCCAGACGAATCGGCGAGACAATTCTGGACACGGTTCTTGACAAAGAAAAACCAAATCGTCGATTGTCTGGATGCAGAGGCCCTTGCAGCCTTCAAACATAACATCCACGACGAGTGGCTAGCCCGGCACCTGGGACAGGAAAAGCCGAAATCCATGGCAGCCCTCACATCATTAATGACCCGCTTTTGCGCGGGAGAGGATAGCTGGCTAGCTCACAGCAACAACCTGAGTAAAAATTCTGGCAGTCCGGATACTAAGGACAACAATGGCAGGTCACGTCGAAGTAAAAATAAACGCCGCATTAATGACGACGACAAGGAGGATACGGCAGTAAACGCCGGATTCCGAGGCTCTAAACCCGGTCAACAGAAGAAGCCATTCAAAAGAACCACTCCGGGTCCGTCCAATTTGGACCGAATACTCGACCGCTTATGCCAGATACATGGCACCCCTGAAAAGCCAGCTAATCACACCAACAGAGATTGCTCGGTGTTCAAGCAGGCAGGCAAGTTAATTGCCGAAAACAATGACAAGGGGCTAAACAGCGACGACGAGGAAGAGACCCGACTGCCGAACAATAGAGGACAGAAGGGTTTCCCCCCACAAGTACGGATGGTGAACATGATTTACGCAACCCACATACCCAAGAGGGAGCGGTAGCGTGCACTAAGGGACGTCTATGCGATGGAGCCAGTCGCCCCGAAGTTCAATCCATGGTCCTCTTGTCCGATCACTTTCGATCGAAGAGACCATCCGACCAGCATACGCCATGGCGGATTCGCCGCATTTGTTTTAGACCCAATCGTCGATGGATTTCACCTCACGAGAGTCCGGATGGACGGCGGCAGTAGCCTGAACCTGCTTTATCAGGATACAGTGCGCAAGATGGGCATAGACCCTTCAAGGATTAAACCTACAAAGACAACCTTTAAAGGTGTCATACCAGGTGTGGAAGCCAATTGTACAGGCTCAGTCACACTAGAAGTGGTCTTCGGATCCCCGGATAATTTCCGGAGCGAGGAGTTAATCTTCGATATAGTCCCATTTCGCAGCGGCTATCACGCTCTGCTCGGACGAACCGCGTTTGCAAAGTTCAACGCGGTGCCGCATTATGCATACCTCAAGCTCAAGATGCCAGGCCCTCATGGAGTCATCACGGTCAACGGAAATACGGAACGCTCCCTCCGAACGGAGGAACATACAGCGGCTCTCGCGGCAGAAGTACAGAGCAGCCTTTTAAGGCAATTTTCGAGTCCGGCCGTTAAATGGCCGGATATAGCAAAACGTGCCCGAAGCAATACCAACCAAGACCACCTGGCACGATCAGAGCCCGCGTCGCAATGCGGCCCTGACCCCCGCCCTCGCATGATTGCAAGAACAACCCTCCGCGTACATCATTACGCCTTGGAGATACCATGGGCGCAGGGGAAGGGGCACGATCACAATGGACCCAGAGTGCGGCTCGACCACACCAGGGGCTCGCAAGCGTGCCCCCTTTTTTTATTATTATTATTTTCCTTCTTTGTATACACAGGACTCCGTTAACCAGAGGCCCTGTCCGGCGGTGAACCAGCCGAACTCATGATGCAACAGCCAGGGAAGAAAGAAGGCTGCGACGAACACTAAGGTGGTCTCAATTACGAGCATTAAATTCGATTATATACACCAAGTCCGCAGCTCACCCCTCGAGGGGGACATGTTTAATTAGTCCAAATCCCTTGCTTACCGCACTATTTGTATCAGTCCGCACTCATTGCAGACTTCCTTTAAAAAATAATGTAGCACTTTTTGACTGCAATTACATTACTTTATATATATATATATATATATATATATATATATATATGTTCATCACATGACATCTTGCACCCGTATATTTTGGTACGGCCTAATACACCAGGGGCTTATGTTCCCCACATTATGGTGTGATAAGTCCGAACACTTTCATAAGTGTGGCACCCCGAACTTATAGCATTATATGAATCGGCTCCGAATCATGTCTTGGGTCAATAGCTGGGTTTGCCCGGCTCCCACGTTTTGGTGCCTTATGTTCCGTTCTGTCGGCTAAGGTGGCACTGGGAGAACCACTACGATTGCGCCCCGATTGACCCGGGCGAGCGCCTCAGTGGAGAAAGCTAAAACTGACCGACATGATAAGGCGAGAGACTGGTCGCTGTTCGAGAGGTCTTTTCGGGTCCTTAAAGACTCGCGCCGCTTCGAGCGAAGTTCCGGATAATGTCCGACGAAGGCGTGGATAGCGCCCCGGATTCGGTCTTCTGAATACCAGGGGCTTCGCCGAAATTTAAAATTATAGAATTCTATGGATAAGTGAGAGTGTTCAAGCATTATAAGTCCGGTGCCTTGTTCGTTGTGTTGAGCGCCTCCCTAGATGGACCCAAAAATTGGAACAAGAGTTCTCAAGTTTATCCCGAACACCCCAGCACTCGCGGCTCGGGGGCTGAAGCCAACGACTTGCCATCTCTCAGATTTTATAAACGGCCGCACAGAAGGTAATATTTTAAATTAAACCAGCGTTGCTTAAGGCGCATATGAACAAAGTTTTCAGCGCACAGGATAATACATAGCAAGTTCACTCAAAAATTACATCTCTGGGGCACTCATCCGCAATATCGCGGGCTCCCTTCAGGACAGTTTTATAATACATTTCGGGCGTGCGATACTCCTTGCCCGGTGGCGGTGGGTCCGTGAGAAGCTTCTCCGCATCCAACCTGCCCCAATGCACCTTTGTGCGGGCAAGGGCCCGACGAGCACCTTCAATACAGGCGGAGCGCTTGATGACCTCCACCCAGGGACACGCATCCACCAGCCGCCGCACGAGGCCGAAGTAGCTCCCAGGCATGGCCTGTCCAGGCCACAGCCGGACTATAAGGCCCTTCATGGCCTCCTCAGCTACCTTGTGGAGTTCGACCAGCGGCTTCAACTGGTCGCTCGGGGGCACCGGATGGCTGGCCTCAGCGTACTGAGACCAGAAGACCTTCTCCGTTGAGCTCCCCTCCTCGCCACGGTAGAAGGCGGCAGCATCGGACACACTGCGCGGCAGATCTGCAAACGCCCCTGGAGAGCTCCGAATGCGGGTAAGTGTCAGGTAGTTTACATTAACATGCTTGCTTTGCATGAAAAATGCCTTACCCGCCGCTATCTTCTTTAAATCTTCAACCTCCTGAAGGGCCTTACGAGCCTCGGACTTGGCGGACTTGGCACTTTCGAGAGCCGAGGCATGAATTGATAGACAATAACCATATGTTCAAAACACCCTTACTGAAGTATCTATAAATATGCATGGATCGCTCTGTAGCATCAAGTTTACATGGCATCAAAATAATAGCAGAACAGGGACTAAAATCAGCAATATCACGAAGCCTAGTTTGCATGCTTGTGCTAGTCACCACATTGATCACAAAAATGCATGGCATACACCCCTGGAAAGATGGCATGGCATAGATCAAAACACATGTAGACATCAACCTCATAGGATGCACACATCAATCATGGCAAAAATGACAAATGAGCAAGTTATAACAGCTTCAGCAGATTAACATTAACATGCACTCTTCCAACAGCATATCGGGCATCAAGATGAGCTCAAATGAAAATGATGCAATGGAATGAAATGAAGTACTCATCGAAGCGAACAATTTGACATATTATACGCACGAAACAGAGCTACGGATGCAGAGATGTGATGCGATGAACATGGCATGAAAATGTCAGGAAACGGGGACTTAGTGGATTTGGACCTCGGGGAAAATATCCACGGCGTCGGGATCTCACCGGAGTTCGTCGCCGGAGAGCGGCCGGAGTCGAGGAAGAAGCCGGAGGAGGCTGGATCCGGCCCTCCCGTGGCCGGATCTGGTCGGGCAACGGGCGGGGTGCGCCGGAGGGGCTTGGGGCGGCGCGGCAGCGCGCTCCCGTGGCCGGCGGCGGCCGGGGTCGGGGAGACCGGAGGGAGCCGGGCCGGCCGGATCCGGGCG
>NC_041391.1:625164356-625166893 GCF_002162155.2 Triticum dicoccoides
GGCGCTCGCCGACGGCGATGGCCGGGGCAGAGGCGCGGGCGGCGGGGCGCTCGGGCGGCGCGGGTCCGGCCCAGATCGGGCCCGGGGCGGGCCGGCCTCGGGCCCCGACGGGCTGCGGCGGCGGGGCGCGGGCGCCGGGACGCGTGGCGGCGCCCGCTTGGACGAGGGCGGCGGCGGGCTGACGTGGCGTCACGGGATTGGTCGGAACGACGTGTCCGGCGGACACGTCCGGCGCGGACGGACGTGTCCGGCGGCGCGAGGAGGATGACGCTAGGGTTGGACTGCGCGAAAAATCGGGGAGGGGCACATATTTATACGTAGAGGGAGCTAGGAGAGTCCAAATGAGGTGCGGTTTTCGGCCACGCGATCGTGATCGAACGACCGAGAGCGTGGAGGGGAGTTTGCTGGGTTTTGGGCCACTTTGGAAAGGGTGTTGGGCTGCAACTCAAAGAGGGCTTTATGGTTACCCGGTTAACCGTCGGAGTATCAAACGACCTCCAAATGGCACGAAACTTGACAGGCGGTCTACCGGTGCTATATCAAGGCCGCTTGGCAAACCTCGGGCCATTCCGAGAAAGTTTAACACCCGCTCACAAAAGGAGAGAATAAGGGGACGCCGGATGACATAGGAGCGCCGGATTGCAAAACGGACAACGGGGAAAAGGCTCAGATGCATGAGACGAACATGTATGCAACATGAGATGCACATGATGACATGATATGAAATGCAGATGATGACATGGCAAAGTGCAACACGCAAGCAAAAGACATGGCAAAGACGGCGAATAACTGGCAGACAACTGGCGCATCGAATCCGTGGCATTACAACACTCCTCCACTAACAAGAGGTCTCGTCCCGAGATCTTAGGACCGAGACGGAAGGGAAAAGGGATGAGGTGAAACAAGAACTCAAGAGAAGAAGCAAAGAATCGAGATCACTCGAGAAGAAGAGAGGAAACAACGAGGATGACGAGAATCGAAAAGCTCACGGAATCAGATAGACTATGACATCACTCGTTCTAACCGGAGTGGTTAGAATGAGAAAAGAAACGAATAAGTCTGAAAGGATTTAGGCAGCACTCCGGCTGAAAATGGGAGGATTAGAACGAACTTGAGAGGATGGAATGGTACTTGATGAACTCTTGAAGAATGAATTAAATCATGAAGAATCTCCATGAAGTACTCCGGTAAAATAAAGGATGATGAGATAGAATGAAGGATGAAAGAATAAGATTAAAACCTTGCGATGATTCAGATGGAGGTTCCGACGAGATGGCCGAGGAAATTTGAACTCCAGAAAAGAAAAGATGAAAACACTTGGAACTAGAATTTATTCACCAAGAACAAACTCCGAAAGAAGGGATTAATCGCTTGGATGAAATAAGAATAAGATTTATTGTATGCTTATCCTTCATCAAATTAAATTGATGAGAAGCAATGGATTTTGCATACTACTTATCCTTCTTGAAAAAGAATTGAGAAGTGACATATCGCAAACTTGAGAAGGTCTTCATGAACCACTGGTAGGATAGAAAAGAACGAATGGATTTAAATGATGACAAAGGAAAAATAATCTGAATGAACCACCGTAAGAATTCAAAATGACTGATGAAAGAGAAAGAATCACCGGGAAGAATTAGAAGACAAATATGCTTGAAGGGATTTAGATGCAAAGAACAAAGAGATCATGAGCTAATTAAAGAACACTTGAACGAAGCACTTGGGTAATTGGATAACGGTAGCTGAAATGTGAGGACGACGAATTCTTCTGGAACGATGGCCTCCGGTGAAAAGAAATGGAAAACAACTCTTGAAATACTCCGGATGGGTAATAAAGAATAACTGACAAACGGAACAAAATGAGAGGGTAACATGAAACTAGAACCACGAAACTTCGAGAGAACGGGCAAGATTTAGAGGAAAAACTCTTCTTCAATCTTCAAATGATGACGAGAAACACCACCAAAATTACTGAGATACTCCGGGAGAATGAAAAGCGCAGAGGTTGAGCCAACAATGAAAAGAATTTGAAAACGATATTGGATAAGGCATGTGACTGATGAAATCCATTCTTACATCCCACTTGAAAAGAATTAGGAATGTCTCTGGAATAATTAGAAGAGTCAGGTAAGATCCTGGGAAAAGACCTGTGGGTTAGGGCCCACTGAAGAAAACACCGTTGGAAGGGATGTTGAACAGATAGATGATGCACCGGAACAATTGAAATATTTGAATGAGGTGACAACCTTGAATTAATTCGAATACAGATGAATCTCCTGAGATGTCTTGAGCACTCCGGAAGGATAAACTGGCGAGAGGCGAACGAGCGAGGAAAACACTTGAGCCGAGGGAAAGAATATAATCACTACCGAAAAATTGAATTGAATCCACCGGAAAAGAAAAAATAGATGAAGAATGTCGAGCGAGACGAGAGTTCATCGGATGAAATAATTGAGGGAAGAATGAAGAGACTCCACACGAATGAAATTGATGGTCGAAAGAGACTCAGGCTCCGGGACGAAAAAGGGTGGGAGGGC
>NC_041391.1:625167063-625187354 GCF_002162155.2 Triticum dicoccoides
CAGGCAACTGGAAGGGAGAACCAATGAATATCTTGAAAAGAAAACACCAGTTGAAATAATTGAGGAGAGAATGCAAAGGCTTCGCACGAGTATGATGGATACTCGATTACGGACTCCGGATTCGAGAATAAGAAGGGTGGGCGGGTGGGAAAAGAAAACAACTAAGGATTGAACTTGACAAAGATGAAGAGGCTCGAGTCAACTTGACGAGAAATGCACCGGATGAAAAGGAGCTGAGAACCAACGAACGAAAAACCAACTGCGTGAACCTAAAGAAAATTTGAAGGGTAAGAGGAGTAGTTCAAAACACCTACGTCAAGATTCCTCACCAGAGCGACGAAGGGGCTGAGGAGTAAAAAGAATTCCTACTCTCCGATATAACTAGACTCCGAAAACAGTTTTCTTCTAGACTCAACAACGGCCAAACTACACGATCAATCAAGGGGGGCTCCTAGGGTCGGTCGAGGCTCTGATTACCAACTTGTCACGCCAAATATGCGACCCTATCCAAAAGGAACTCGATGGTCCCACCAAGGATAGACCCGCATATTGGAACGCTTTTGCAAGGTGGATATCATTACATCAACATTACATAATAGATGGGGATACATACAAAAGGCGTACAATGCCACATGAATACAATAATACTGTCAGGACCCCGACTCAATGTCACATCGATCTAGCCTGTAACACCTCATATCACTTTGCGGCCTCACGCACGGTATTCCCACGGGTGTCGCCTTACTTTTGCCCGGGACCGTTTGCGCCTTTTGGCACACGTATATGATTGTGTCGCTAGCATCCATATGATAAGGAGCCCGGGCTGACATGGCTAGTCGTAAACCCGAAGTGGCATAGACTTACAGGGACAGGCATCCATGACCCAGCATCGAACGTGTCGGTCATCAGCGAGTGAGTTCCGGGCTGTAGCACTGGGCTAGCAGGACTCCGGTACTCAAGGCGTGACATTTCCCCGAAGGGACAGACACAGGAACGAAGAAGGACACATGCCGGCCAGCCTAAGCGTTCCGGAGCAGTAGCAAGCTACCAGGCTCAGTGGAAACACTAGGAGACATTTCCCGGTAAGAGAGGCTACTAAAGATAAACAACTAGCACTACTAGGAAAAAGGCTACTAGCAGCGCGGGTAAAATGGCTACTAGCAGCGCGGGTACCCGCGCTACTAGTATCGCGCTACAGCTAATAGTTAGTAGTAGCGCGGGGTAAACCCGCGCTACTACTAACATTTTACTAGTAGCGCGGATGTCACCCGCGCTACGACTAACGAAATAGTAGTAGCGCGTCTGTAGTACCACACGCTACTAGTATCCTAAATACTAGTAGTGCTCGATTTCACCCCCACGCTACTACTAACTAATTAGGAATTAAAAAAAATAAAATCCATCAATTCCATTTTATGCATACAATTCTAACAACTAAAACAAGCCCAGATTTGTAATAAACCAACAGCATTACACATCATTCCAAATTGAAGATTTATAGTAACCAGGAGCATTAGAGCATATCCATACATCCACACTTATTGCCTAGTCACTTATTCCCAGCTAGTGCAAACATAGTTGAAAGCAAACAAAAATGCATAAAAACACCAAACAGTGGCATTCTATCCCTCCAAATGATTTGCTCCCTCTCCATCCTTGCAATCATCTTCTTCTCCCTTATGTGCTTCTCCCATTTATGAATCCAAGATTTCTGTAAAGAGCAAAGAACAAATAAAATTAAATTTCAGATGACATATATTTCCTTGCATGCTGTGATGTATAGTAGCTACGGGAATAAATATACGCAAACAAAAAAGTGAGTGATTTCTATTAACAAGAGATCGCCTATGTAATAGCTACAAAACTATATATTGCCAGGTAATAGGACATATCTAATTTTCACATTAATTGCCTTTAGTTTTCCTAAAAACTAAATATACTTAAACTTAGATCATTTCATATAGATGTTCAAAGGATAATACGGCTAAAAGAATCCAATTTCTTTGTTTTTTTGAAGTAGTTTAAAAGTAAAGCATTAACACATAATAGAAATGATTATCTGCCATAGGGTGATGCTGGACAGCTAAAAAGCTCACAACCCATCAGATCAATTGCTCGATAGGACAACACAAATCTTATAGGATGATTTTCCAAAACGAAAGCAGACCAACAAGGACAAACAAACGGCCCATCAGACCACTTGCTGTGAACTATAAGAACATTATTTCACCTCCTCATATGGTACTACTAAACTCGCAATGAACATCGACACTGAACTAAGTTGCAGTCCCCCTCAACAAGTGTGAGTTGTAATTAATTGACTGCAGCATCATTGGTAGTCTCAACAAAATAAAACAGCAGCACTGGTTGCAACACTATCAACACCATCCCTTCAAGCAGAATAAGTAGGAAAACATCGTGATCCATTGGTAGTCAAATATTGTATTGTATTTTTATTCTATCTGTATATACCAGGATAGCAGGGTTACCTTTGCTTCCTTAACAGGAATGTGCAAGGAAAGAAGTGAAGATGCTGCGTCTGCATTCAGTAAATGAGATAAAAGTTGAGACTCTTGATAGCCAATATCCATTCTTACTTGTAATATTATAGATACAGAACTGATAAATGATCTTAATATTAAGCAGATACCACTTTATAAGGTGCAAACTTTTTTTAAAACAGCCTCTACAAGGCCGTAAACTGGCATACGAAAACAATGCGCTCAGGATACTAACTTTCAGGACAACAAACTAAAACGATGGCTGCTCTCAAACCATACATCCAAACGACTCAAATAAATACTCTACGGAAAGCTTGGAACTTGCTTTACAAATTTCATATAGAGGCAACTCGAAATTCTGAGAATTACTAACTCATTTTTCACCTAGAAGCTGGCTGTCCAGATTTGACAGTGCAGTTTTTAACTGAGCCAGATTCAGTTTACAGCCAGAGATACCCAACGCTCTAGATGTTTCCTAGAAGGCAATCAACACCTGGCAACATCATGGATGGGCTATATCCCTAACTAATTTGGCTAAGCAAAGGAACTAACATAGAGAAGGTCCGACCAGGCACCAAAACCAAATAAGTATAAGCACTGAAATCACCAACGAATTTGCAAATTGGTTCAGGAATCCATCTCCAATTATCAAATCTAATTCTAATCTATGAGCTGCTGCCACAGATCCCTAGCCGGACTCAAGTTAGTATTTTTCCTAATCTAATTATACGGCCACGTTGATCACAACTTACTAGTTCTGGCCGGACACTAGTAACACAAGAAGCCTTGATTCATTCTTGTTGCGAATGAATAAATTATTTCCATGTCAACTCAATATCACCAACAAAAACATCATAAATCAAACCACATGAGGCTAAATGTTCAGGATACCCTGTCAAGATATTTGTAACATGAGGTCAGATGCTTCAGTAATTTGCATTGGCTGGATCAGCTTTACTTGTTCGTTTGACTACACTAGTTCCCCTGTTGGATCCAAGAAAAACACTAGCTGGTTTACTACTTGAATCCGTCATTTTCAAACGATCACATGGCTTCCAAGCCAGCGGCCGCATAGGGAAGAATCACAGCCCAGGCAGGCATTTCGTCGAGCACCTATAGGGCGCGACCCGAGCAGCTACAGCGATAGCTCACCCGAAAGGCGGCAGAGGCAGGAAGGTGCCAGAATCGACAGGGGGTTGGCGGCGTTGAGGTCGGCTACCGTACCAGTGGAAGGCCTTCATGGAGGGGACCTTGTCGACGAGGCCGGAGTAGCCGCTGATGAGCCCTTGCAGCCGCTCCGGCGTCACGTCCTCCTTGAACTGCACGATGACGAGGTGCTTCACCACGCCGCCACCGCCGCTCCCCGCCGCCGCAGCCATCGTCGCTCCCGGCTTGTTTTGTGCTGCTGGCCGGCGCTGCGCACCGCCGTCACCTCTCCTCCCCGCCCGCTTGCTTGCTTGTGTGCCCGCCGCCTCAGACCCCGACTCCGCGCGCAACGGGACCGCCACCGCGCCCGCTCCCGCCGAACCCTAAATCCCCGGCCGGCAGCTTGAGGTAGAGCATTCCCCGCCGGAGCGCGCCCGGCGAATCAGAGCAGCCCCCGCCGAGCCCTCCCCGCGTGGAGCCGGAGCCGCGGGCCGGGAGAGGCTTCTGGAGTAGGAGGAGGTGGGAGGGGAGGAGATTTGGTGGACGGCGGCGGCGGCGTGGGATGGGAGGGAGACGAGGGGTGAATCAGGAGAAGAGAGGAGGGGATCGATCCAGGGTTGGGCGTTTTTTTAGACAAACAGTGGTGGGTGGAGTGGGACGGTTGATGGGGGTGGACCGGGGGTGAGTGGTGTGGGAATATACTAGTAACGTGGGCAGATGACCTGCGCTACAGCTATTCACAAAGTAGTAGCGCAGTTTTATAACCCTCGCTACTACTATGGCATGTCCCGGGGTGGCACGGCAGAGACCACTTAGTAGTAGCGAGGGTTACAAACCCGCGCTGCTGCTATCAACTTAGTAGTAGCGAGGTTTAAAAAACTGCGCTGCTAGTAAGTAGCAGTAGCGAGGGTTTTTAACCCTCGCTGCTGCTAAGATTCTATGTATAGGCTTTTCCCTAGTAGTGTAGATAGTCAGATCCCACACATACCAAGCATTTCAATAACATACACACAATATGCTCGATATGTGCAAATACAACATGGCATCACAACATGACTCTACGACTCGAGTATTTATTCATTAGGCTCCGAGGAGCGAGATATTACAAACATAGGTCTCATGACCCAACATTCAGAGCATACAAGTCAAAGCACAAGCGGAAGCTAACATGTCTGAGTACAGACAACTACAAATGAAAAAGGCTTAGACGCCTGACTATCTACCAGATCCTGCCGAGGGCACAAGATCGTAGCTGAGGTAACAAGCTAAACGTCGAAGTCCACGTGGAACTACTAGTGAGACTGAAGTCTCTCTGCAAAAACATAAAATAGGCAAACGTGAGTACAAATGTACCCAGCAAGACTTACATCAGAACTAACTACATATGCATCATTATCAATAAAGGGGATGGTGGGGTTTAACAGCAGCAAGCCAGCTTTGACTCGGTGGCTATCCTAAACTACGACTGCAAGTAACTCTTTTGAGGTGGCGCACACGAGTCCACATATTCACCATATCAATACACCACTATGGATCCGCTCCGTCTCCCTACGAGAACGCCATCCATAGCACTCACGCTTATCTTGCGTATTTTAGAGTATCCACTTCCACTTGTCTATGAACTGTACAGGCAACCCAGAAGTCCTTTTCCGCGGACACGGCTATTCGAATAGATGATGTTAACCCTGCAGGGGTGTACTTCTTCACACACGCTCTCACCACTTATCGCCGTTTACACGACATGTACTCGGCAACCTTCAAGCGGAAGCCCAACGTGGGTGTCGGCCACGACCTACCTAAACACTCAAGTCCCTAGTCCAGGTTTATCGCCTATTCGGGTTCCATCCATGAGGAGATCCGGCCGAAGTTTCGCTCACAGCCCCAAACAATGTGAGCAGGGTTCCCGAGACACCAAACGGGCGCCCGGTACACCGTGCCACGTGCCTACCGCATCACAGCCCACCCCTACGGTCAGCGCTCCGCACAGCCTCCAGCATACTACAAGCACCAGAAACTACTTGCAACTCCTGGACAGAGGACAAGGGTGATTAAGAAGCCGAGAGGGTCCATTGGTTTTGGGCCCAATGCGTGGTAGTAGCTGAATCATGGATCACAAACACATAACTCAGTTCCTGAGGATGGCTGCAATGAGAAAACCCACGATGTACTCCTACATGGCCTCTCACTGCTACCTTTACCAAATCGTGTTCACACACTTAGCTCACACACAGTAGGACATGTTCACGCACCTCTGATTCATCCTCGATGAATCAGACCCGACTCAACTCTAAGCAGTAGCAGGCATGACAAACAAGCATGTATGAGTAGGCACAACAAGGCTCAAACAACTCCTACTCATGCTAGTGGGTTTCATCTATTTACTGTGGAATGACAGGTCATGCAAAGGATAAAGGGGTTCAGCTACCGCAGCAAGTAACTGATGAATCGTTGTTGTCCTAATGCAGTAAAAGAGAGCAGGAGCGAGAGAGTAGGATTGTATCGGAATGAACAAGGGGGTTTTGCTTGCCTGGCACTTCTGAAGATAGTATATCTCTTCATCAGTGTCATCGAACTCATCGTCGAAACATCGTCTACCGAGAGGGAACAGTTACCGGCAAACACACAAGAACACAATCAATGCAATGCGACAATATGATGCATGCTATGACATGGCAATATGCTGTGATTTGGGCTAATGCAGCTAAGAACAGAAAGGTTTGAGCTTATTCGAACCAAAGATTCAAATTCAAACTCAAACTATGAATTCATAAAGTGCATTATCATGTTTTGATACGAACAGCAAGGTTAAGTTGCTTAAACATGCATGAAACCAGTGCAGATGGATAGATTGTATTTTTCTGATCATTTTTCATATATAACTTGTTTCATTTGGAGCTACGGTTGAATTTCTATGAATTTTAGAAGTTAGCACTATTTTCTGGAATTTGCTGTATAAGAATAAATCCAGAAAATACTTATTGCGTCAGCATAGCGTCACTATGACGTCAGCAGGTCAACAGACGCTGTTGCAGGTCAAACCTGACGTTGGGACCCACTGGTCAGTGACTAGGCTAATTAACAGGGAGTGTTAGTGCTAATTTAATCCTAACTAAAGGGTCAGTGGGGCATGGGCCCACATGTCAGTGGCTTAATTAATTAACTAAATTAATTAGTGATAACTAATCTAACACCTAAATGAATAGTGCCTGGCCCACACGTCAGTGAGCTAGAGCGGGTCAAAGCGCGGTCAAACCTGGGTCAAGCTCGTCGGAGTTGACCCGCGGCTCGTCGCCGGCGGAGCCAGAGACGGCGGAGGGCTTCGGAAACGTTGTTCCGGCGACCAAAAGAGCGGCGGAGGAGCTCTACGCGTAGCTGGATATCTCGCGCATCTAACAGTGTAAGAAGCAGCAGCTGGGGTGGTCCGAAACGACGGCGACGTCGAGCTTTGCGGCGGCCGGAGTTCGGCGCACGGCGGGTTAGGCGATGCAGGGAACGGCAGGAGCCGCGGGTGGTCGCGGTCGACTCCTGAGAACGTGCTGAGCACGGTGGCGCGCTCAGTTGCGAGCTTGCGCGGCTGTGGCGACGACTATGCCATGGCCGGCGGTGATATGCTCTCGTCCGCCAGTGAACTAGGAGCTACGGCGTGAAAATGGGACAACAGAGAGGGGGGTTCGAGGGAGAGGCTTACGGCGGTTGCAAAGGTGCAGACGGTGAGCTCGGGGAAGGCCGGAGCTGAGCGGGGCGGCGAGGTCGATCTCCGGGAGCCGAGGAGGGGAAAAGCATTGGTGGCGGCGTTGCAGCGCGTCCGGGGCCTCGTGGGTCGTTGAGGGGGTCAGGGACGTCGAGACGGAGCTCGCAGGAACGGCGAGGGGTCGAGGGGGAGGCGGTGGCCGCGGCTATGGTGAACGGCGGCGACGAACTCGCTCGGCTGTTCGCGGGAGGGAGAAACAGAGGAGGGGAAGGAGCGAAGGAGTGTGAGGGAGAGAGGCAGGGAGGTGCGTGGCACCACCAGAGAAGGCCAGGGCGTCGAGGGGGAGCGGCAAGCAGGAGGTGGCCGAGGCGCGTGCGCGCGCACGGCGGCCACACGCCCTGCGTCCTACTGTCGCGAGGAAGACGACAGGGGGGAGGCTAGTGGGCTGGGCTGGTGGCTGGGCTGCCAGCTGGGCCGGCCGGGTGAGGCCCAGGTGGGCTTGGTAGGCGCCAGGTAAGCTGAGGTAAGTTCTCTCTCTCTACTTTTATTTATTGTTTTCTATTTTGTTCTGTTTTGTTTTGGTTTAGTAAAAATACTAAACCATCTTATAAAATCCTGAAAATAATTATGTGGCTAGAACTAAAATATACCAAACCACATAAAATGTTCCAGAATTATTGGACATATATTAATTATATATAATATATATATCCAATGCAAATAGTAATTGGATTAACTCAAAGGCCCAAAATAAATGTTTCAGTCACTCCAAAAATATTGGTTTGCACTTTACCTCATGCCAATATTTTTACGGAATAGCAGGAACATTTTCTTGGACTCACTTGATGGGATTTAAATGTTGGTTATTTTTAGAGGTTTTCTGAGGCTTTTGAAAATTCCTCAATTCAAATTTCATTTGAATTTAAACATGATGCACACATGGAAGCTAGCATAGGTCAGGCCAGAACTAGGGATGTGACAACTCACCCCCACTAAACAAGAATCTCGACCCGAGATTCAAGCGTAGGGTAAGATGAAAGGAAAACGCAAACTAATATAATCTTCACGATCCAAGTTGCACTTCAAATGAATGTTGATTCGATCACCATCATTGTCTCGAAGTCTTGCTCTGAGAACTCCAACTAACATGACAATGAGAGGAAAAGGAAACTCTAAAAGAATCGATCTTCTTGGAGATCAAACAACTTAGGATCAGCTCACGGGGTGAGTCATAAAAAACATCTCTCAGACTGAGGTACAAAGCATACGTCTAGAGGAATGGAGTGGAACAGATGACGAGGGTTCACTAGGTAGACAACAATTCCACACCTAAGAGGGTGGTGAACGGTTGTCAACGTAGCGAGAGTTTGAGTTGCCATGATACCACAGCGAGACATTTTAGAGGAAGGCAATTTGTGGATATATCCCCTTAAGTGGCAAAAAGAATTACCTTTGATTCAGAGATCATTGAAATTCTTTATACCAGCCTAAGGCAATTCACAATCGATCATTCGAAGGAGTCCGAAAGAATGACATTCTCGGGCCAGAATGGATGATGTGGATTACCTTGTTGAAGACAACACAAGGGATGATTTTGCTTATCATCGGAAATGGATGGGACCCAAGATAGGATGGCACAATGACAGTGCAAGTTGGGAACAAAATACAAGTGCTGGGAATGATTCTAGTAACTGGGGAGAAACTCAATGGCAGAGAGTGATTCCACTATTGGAATGGTTATAGCATAACCGGGGAAACTGAGAACAATCCCGGTTAGTAACTAGGATAGCACCTAATGCTTGTGCGTGCTCTCAAGAACTTGAGCATTTCCATATTCATCAAGGTTTTACCAATTTCCGTGTCAAGGATCCTGGCAACACAACATACTACCATGATGAATAGCGATGGACGATGCAGATGCAAAGGAAGATAACACCTTCTCAGATTTCACCTTGATGGGGCCAAGGGAACAAAATCTGGATGATTGACCGAGAGGCATTTAGCACTCCGCTTCTAATGTTCTCCTTGATGTGCTAGCATATCCCATTCATAGATATGGTTTGATATCTAGAACATCAAGTAACAGGTCGGACGTCGGGAGCACAGAAATCATAAGGCACACAAACAGGGAATAATTCCTACGAAGTCCTTATGGAGAGGTGGCCAACTTCTTCAATCAAGATATTACAATAACAGGTCTTCCGGCTGGGTGTGTTGGCCACGACATCCATTTTACCGGGTTACAGAGAGACCAATAATATAATTCTTGGGAAACGTTCCAACCATCATATCTGCCTGAGATTCAGATCTGGTTGGTGTCAGAATAATCTAGACTCGTCGAGTCTAGAAAGTAAAATGAAAAGTTGCAACACAAATCGACGAGATGACGTTGCGAGATTCTCGGGAAATGAACTAAGATAGCAAGCTCCAAAACATGAGCTGGTTCTGCTACATACATGTGAACACGCTGTCCCAGACAAACATGATCCCATGGTAGTCTTGCAATAAAACACTATCGAGTTCCGGTGGGGAACCATCAACAAGGATATCGTGGTCCTTGCATAAGTCTTGCTCTTAAGAAGGAACTTCTTCTCCTTGAACAAATCAATCAGTGGCTTGGTGTGCTACGGAATACATATGGAGTGGAGGTAATTAATCTACCAAACCATAGTATACTTTGCACATGTGTGACTAACTTGGGATGATTCCAAGGAAGCAACATTGACTTTATCGAATTCACGGCGGCAACTTACATTAAATGCACGTGAATAGAGGAAGTCACTTCTTACATCCGAACATATGCTTCATGAACGGAACATGAAGATAATGCTTATAGAAGTTTCCAACACTAGCTTAATGTTCAACAAAATCATGGAGGAGATAAGGGTGTTGTCGATGGGCTCAACAACAATTCATCCAGATTCCCATGGGGATGGAATTCCATAACTGTGTGAACAAGGTGATAGTATTGGTCAGACCCAAAAGACATAATGGTGTATGCTCGAGGAAAATCCACGAGTAAGACAACATTACGAACATCGTTGGTTCTGATTTGATTTGAGAATATCCCACACTCAAATCAAAGTTTTGGCAAGACAATAGCTCCAACAACTGGTCTCGAGGATCAATTGATGAAGATATCATCTTTCTTCAACACACACAAAAAGATATCCCTTAGAAGGAACTAAGCCAGGCAATCTTTTATCTTCCAACTTTCCAAGTTGTTGTTCAGCTTACCCAACTAGCTCAGGGATACCCGACACAGATCCTTGGAGAAGGGGTGGTTTATATGAAACCAACTTGATCACGAACTCAACATAGCGGTCAGGTGACAACCTGGTAATACTTCCGAGAAGATATTCGGAAAATCACGAACCACCGATATGTTACTAAGCTCGAGAACAATCTTGCTTCCCAGAGCAAGACGATATGATCAAATAAGCAAGGGATTGAATAATCCTAACTCATTGATCGAGGAGTGCACCAGAAATAAGGACTAGGTAGCACGATCAATCTTAGGATGATGATTTAACAACCAACACGCTAAGAATGTGAATATAGTCCATTAACTACCAAGCAACGGAGTTGCTAGGAGTATTGATTTCACACATCATGACTCACTTGTCAGCATTCCGGTTACAATAACACGGAACCGAGGAATGAACAATGATGGCAAGAAGTATTACTGCGTCAAGAATTCATAAGAGATAGTGCAATTCTCATGACGATCTTGACGTAAAGAGGGTAATACTTCAGGGTAGAAGGGATCAAAAGCTTGTTTGCATTTTGATCTACGGAATACAACTGCTTTGACCCAATCCTAGAAATGGATGAGGTACTGGAGTTTGTTTCTCCTAGTCATTCTGAATAGAATGGCCTGACGGACCACAAGAGTGATAGGCATCGATAAACGAATGCATGCATACTCTTGACTATCAATTGATAGACGGCGGTCAGAATATAACTAAGAGGGACAACTCAAAGGAACATATGATTTTCTGAGTTGTGGATGCATAGATTAGTATGTCGAACCAAGTTCAACAAATTTCTTCCGGATAATCCATGCGGAAGGGTAGAACTGGCAGAGTCACAATATAAAATGGAGAACTCATCAAGAGCACCCCTGTTGTGATCTTTTGATCCAACAAACTTCTGCCATAAGCGGTTCATAGTATTTGGAAGAAGGAAATACCACGGACCACGAGGAATAATACAAAGGTTACTAATAACCTAAAGGAACGAGCAAAGACTATCAACATGAGGTAAATAGGGTGAGTCTTGGGTTCAAAACCCAGGAATAGAATACCTACTAGCTAAATTGCATCACGGGATGCTTTCGAGAATGATGGCCAGAATCATCACACCGGGAACACAAATCATGGCTAGATTACTAGATGATCCTCTAAGACACCTAGGGTCATAATAATAATTCCAACATATATGTTAAGGCAATAAATTACCTCAACGCACCGGTTAGTGTGCTTATTCTGACCATAAAGGAAATCAGGAACGGAAAGAATGGATTTGCAAATGCATCAGACTATTTAGAAACCTGGGATGACTCGGACAGCATAACGGCTGTAAATGCTCAAAAAGTTTGGAGACATACTAGAGAAATGGTGGCATAGCCACTCCAAAGCACAATATCAAGGTTTCGAGACCAACAGTTATGAACATACGGAAGTAGCAAAACTGAGCTGAGATTTGAAACTAACAATTCTATAAGTCTATGGATTAGTAACACGTCATCCTGATAGATAGATGAGAAAGCCTAGTTCTTAAACCCCATAGAGGAGAAGAGGATGACTCAGATCAGAAGGCCATGAGGTATAAGGAGTAAAAAGAGCCCTACGTTCCATCCCTCAATCAATTCCCTTATATAACTAAAGCATTTCTAGACACAACTTCGACCAGTTTGGCTTGGTAATCCTACAAGCAGTCAGGCTCTGATACCAAAGCTGTCAGGACCCCGACTCAATGTCACATCGATCTAGCCTGTAACACCTCATATCACTTTGCGGCCTCACGCACGGTATTCCCACGGGTGTCGCCTTACTTTTGCCCGGGACCGTTTGCGCCTTTTGGCACACGTATATGATTGTGTCGCTAGCATCCATATGATAAGGAGCCCGGGCTGACATGGCTAGTCGTAAACCCAAAGTGGCATAGACTTACAGGGACAGGCATCATGACCCAGCATCGAACGTGTCGGTCATCAGCGAGTGAGTTCTGGGCTGTAGCACTGGGCTAGCAGGACTCCGGTACTCAACGCGTGACATTTCCCCGAAGGGACAGACACAGGAACGAAGAAGGACACAAGCCGGCCAGCATAAGCGTTCCGGAGCAGTAGCAAGCTACCAGGCTCAGTGGAAACACTAGGAGACATTTCCCGGTAAGAGAGGCTACTAAAGATAAACAACTAGATAGTCAGATCCCACACATACCAAGCATTTCAATAACATACACACAATATGCTCGATATGTGCAAATACAACATGGCATCACAACATGACTCTACGACTCGAGTATTTATTCATTAGGCTCTGAGGAGCGAGATATTACAAACATAGGTCTCATGACCCAACATTCAGAGCATACAAGTCAAAGCACAAGCGGAAGCTAACATGTCTGAGTACAGACAACTTCAAATGAAAAAGGCTTAGAAGCCTGACTATCTACCAGATCCTGCCGAGGGCACAAGATCGTAGCTGAGGTAACAAGCTAAACATCGAAGTCCACGTGGAACTACTAGTGAGACTGAAGTCTCTCTGCAAAAACATAAAATAGGCAAACGTGAGTACAAATGTACCCAGCAAGACTTACATCAGAACTAACTACATATGCATCATTATCAATAAAGGGGATGGTGGGGTTTAACAGCAGCAAGCCAGCTTTGACTCGGTGGCTATCCTAAACTACGACTGCAAGTAACTCTTTTGAGGTGGCGCACACGAGTCCACATATTCACCATATCAATACACCACTATGGATCCGCTCCGTCTCCCTACGAGAACGCCATCCATAGCACTCACGCTTATCTTGCGTATTTTAGAGTATCCACTTCCACTTGTCTATGAACTGTACAGGCAACCCAGAAGTCCTTTTCCGCGGACACGGCTATTCGAATAGATGATGTTAACCCTGCAGGGGTGTACTTCTTCACACACGCTCTCACCACTTACCGCCGTTTACACGACATGTACTCGGCAACCTTCAAGCGGAAGCCCAACGTGGGTGTCGGCCACGACCTACCTAAACATTCAAGTCCCTAGTCCAGGTTTATCGCCTATTCGGGTTCCATCCATGAGGAGATCCGGCCGAAGTTTCGCTCACAGCCCCAAACGATGTGAGCAGGGTTCCCGAGACACCAAACGGGCGCCCGGTACACCGTGCCACGTGCCTACCACATCACAGCCCACCCCTACGGTCAGCGCTGCGCACGGCCTCCAGCATACTACAAGCACCAGAAACTACTTGCAACTCCTGGACAGAGGACAAGGGTGATTAAGAAGCCGAGAGGGTCCATTGGTTTCGGGCCCAATGCGTGGTAGTAGCTGAATCATGGATCACAAACACAGAACTCAGTTCCTGAGGACAGCTGCAATGAGACAACCCACCATGTACTCCTACATGGCCTCTCACCGCTACCTTTACCAAATCGTGTTCACACACTTAGCTCACACACAGTAGGACATGTTCACGCACCTCTGATTCATCCTCGATGAATCAGACCCGACTCAACTCTAAGCAGTAGCAGGCATGACAAACAAGCATGTATGAGTAGGCACAACAAGGCTCAAACAACTCCTACTCATGCTAGTGGGTTTCATCTATTTACTGTGGAATGACAGGTCATGCAAAGGATAAAGGGGTTCAGCTACTGCAGCAAGTAACAGATGAATCGTTGTTGTCCTAATGCAGTAAAAGAGAGCAGGAGCGAGAGAGTAGGATTGTATCGGAATGAACAAGGGGGTTTTGCTTTCCTGGCACTTCTGAAGATAGTATATCTCTTCATCGGTGTCATCGAACTCATCGTCGAAACATCGTCTACCGAGAGGGAACAGTTACCGGCAAACACACAAGAACACAATCAATGCAATGCGACAATATGATGCATGCTATGACATGGCAATATGCTATGATTTGGGCTAATGCAGCTAAGAACAGAAAGGTTTGAGCTTATTCTAACCAAAGATTCAAATTCAAACTCAAACTATGAATTCATAAAGTGCATTATCATTTTTTGAGATGAACAGCAAGGTTAAGTTGCTTAAACATGCATGAAACCAGTGCAGATGGATAGATTGTATTTTTCTGATCATTTTTCATATATAACTTGTTTCATTTGGAGCTACGGTTGAATTTCTATGAATTTTAGAAGTTAGCACTATTTTCTGGAATTTCCTGTATAAGAATAAATCCAGAAAATACTTATTGCGTCAGCATAGCGTCACTATGACGTCAGCAGGTCAACAGACGCTGTTGCAGGTCAAACCTGACGTTGGGACCCACTGGTCAGTGACTAGGCTAATTAACAGGGAGTGTTAGTGCTAATTTAATCCTAACTAAAGGGTCAGTGGGGCATGGGCCCACATGTCAATGGCTTAATTAATTAACTAAATTAATTAGTGATAACTAATCTAACACCTAAATGAACAGTGCCTAGCCCACACGTCAGTGAGCCAGAGCGGGTCAAAGCGCGGTCAAACCCGGGTCAAACTCGCCGGAGTTGACCCTCGGCTCGTCGCCGGCGGAGGAGACGGCGGAGGGCTTCGGAAACGTTGTTCCGGCGACCAAAAGAGCGGCGGAGGAGCTCTACGCATAGCTGGAGATCTCGCGCATCAAACAATGTAAGAAGCAGCAGCTAGGGTGGTCCGAAACGACGGCGACGTCGAGCTTTGCGGCGGCTGGAGTTCGGCGCACGACGGGTTAGGTGATGCAGGGAACGGCAGGAGCCGCGGGTGGTCGCGGTCGACTCCTGAGAACATGCTGAGCACGGTGGCGCGCTCGGTTGCGAGCTTGCGCGGCTGTGGCGACGGCTATGCCATGGCCGGCGGCGAGATGCTCTCGTCCGCCAGTGAACTAGGAGCTACGGCGTGAAAATGGGACAACAGAGAGGGGGGTTCGAGGGAGAGGCTTACGGCGGTTGCAAAGGTGCAGACGGCGAGCTCGGGGAAGGCCGGAGCTGAGCGGGGCGGCGAGATCGATCTCCGGCAGCCGAGGAGTGGAAAAGCATCGGTGGCGGCGTTGCAGCGCGTCCGGGGCCTCGTGGGTCGTCGAGGGGGTCGGGGACGTCGAGACGGAGCTCGCAGGCACGGCGAGGGGTCGAGGGGGAGGCGGTGGCCGCGGCTATGGTGAACGGCGGCGACGAACTCGCTCAGCTGTTCGCGGGAGGGAGAAACAGAGGAGGGGAAGGAGCGAAGGAGTGTGAGGGAGAGAGGCAGGGAGGTGCGTGGCACCACCAGAGAAGGCCAGGGCGTCGAGGGGGAGCGACAAGCAGGAGGTGGCCGAGGCGCGTGTGCGCGCACGGTGGCCACACGCCCTGCGTCCTACTGTCGCGAGGAAGACGACAGGGGGGAGGCTAGTGGGCTGGGCTGGTGGCTGGGCTGCCAGCTGGGCCGGCCAGGTGAGGCCCAGGTGGGCTTGGTAGGCGCCAGGTAAGCTGAGGTAAGTTCTCTCTCTCTGCTTTTATTTATTGTTTTCTATTTTGTTCTGTTTTGTTTTGGTTTACTAAAAATACTAAACCATTTTATAAAATCCTGAAAATAATTATGTGGCTAGAACTAAAATATACCAAACCACATAAAATGTTCCAGAATTATTGGACATATATTAATTATATATAATATATATATCCAATGCAAATAGTTATTGGATTAACTCAAAGGCCCAAAATAAATGTTTCAGTCACTCCAAAAATATTGGTTTGCACTTTACCTCATGCCAATATTTTTACGGAATAGCAGGAACATTTTCTTGGACTCACTTGATGGGATTTAAATGTTGGTTATTTTTAGAGGTTTTCTGAGGCTTTTGAAAATTCCTCAATTCAAATTTCATTTGAATTTAAACCACTATGATTTAAACATGATGCACACATGGAAGCTAGCATAGGTCAGGCCAGAACTAGGGATGTGACAAATACATCACATAAGATCAACATCCGACTACGGATGAAACACAAACAGAAGCTCAAACGACATCCACCCTGCTAGCCCAGTCTGCTGACCTGGAACCTATCCCCTGATCGAAGAAGAAACAGAAGAACTCCAAATAAGCAAGCATCGCTCTCATGTCATGATCATCGCATAACCTGTACCTGCAACTGTTGGTGTAGTAATCTGTGAGCCACGAGGACTCAGCAATCCCATTACCGTGGGTAACAAGACTAGCAAAGCTTAATGGGAAAGGAAGGGGTAAAGTGGTGAGGTTGCAGCAGCGACTAAGCAAGTATGGTGGCTAACATACGCAAATAAGAGCGAGAAGAGAGGCAAAGGAGTGGTCGTGATGCTAGCAATGATCAAGAGGTGATCCTGAACACCTACTTACGTCAAACATAACCCGGAAACCGTGTTCACTTCCCGGACTCCGCCGAGAAGAGACCATCACGGCTACACACGCGATTGATGCGTTTTAATTCGGATCTGGTGTCAAGTTATCTACAACCGGACATTAACAAATTCACATCTGCCACATAACCGCGGGCATGGCTCTCGAAAGTTTAAACCCTGCAGGGGTGTCCCAACTTAGCCCATGACAAGCTCTCGCGATCAACGAAGGAATAGACCTTCTCCCAGGAAGACCCGATCAGTCTCGGAATCCCGGTTTACAAGACATTTCGACAATGGTAAAACAAGACCAGCAAAGCCGCCCGATACACCGACAATCCCGATAGGAGCTGCACATATCTCGTTCTCAGGGCAACACCGGATGAGACATCCTACGAGTAAAACCAGACCTCGAGTTGCCCCGAGGGGGCCCCGCAGTCTACTCGGTACGAACCAGCACTTAGACAAGCACTGGCCCGGGGGGGCTAAAATAAAGATGACCCTCGAGAGAGCGACTCCCAAGGGAAAAAGTAGGTGGTGGTGAGGCAAATGGTAAAACCAAGGTTGGGCCTTGCTGGACAAGTTTTATTCAAAGCGAACTATCAGGGGGGTCCCATAAATCAGCCGACCGCGTTAGGAACGCAAAATCCGAGAACATAACACCGGTATGACGGAAACTAGGGCGGCAAGAGTGGAACAAAACACCAGGCATAAGGCCGAGCCTTCCACCCTTTACCAAATATATAGATGCATTAATAATATAAGAGATATTGTGATATCCCAACCAAAATCCTGTCCACCATGGAGAAATCTTCAACTTCACCTGCAACTACCAACGCTATAAGAGGGGCTGAGCAAAAGCGGTAACATAGCCAAACAACGGTTTGCATAGGAAAGGTGTCAAAGGTTAGAGGTTCATGGCAATATGGGATGGCTTGATAAACAGGTAATAGGTAGTGCAGCATAGCGATAGAACGAAGCAACTAGCATAGCAATGATAGTAGTGAGATCCAGGGTAGCGGTCATCTTTCCTGAAATCCCGCTAGGAAGAAGAACGAGTCCATGAAGAAGACGAACGGATGAAGCCGAACCAATCGTAGACGAACGAATCCTCACGATCGCAATGAAATATGAACTAACAAGAAGAAGCACACAACATAGTAAACACACCACACATAGACAAGACATGATGCACAACAAGCATGATGCATGAGAAAGCTAGATGAGCCTACTCATGGCAAGAGATGATGCAAACAAGAACAACACATCAAGGCAAGTTTAAATGAGGCCGGAAACAACATATAACAATTCCGGTAAGTCCTCATATGCAAATTTCGAAATTGGTCCAGAACTGAATAAACCTTATGTTCAAGTTGTTAAACAGCAAGTTAAGATGCACCAAGATGATCTACATGAAATTCTAGTCAAGTTACATATAAAGTTCATAAGATTCGGAGCTACGGCCTAGAAGATATGAGCAAAACAAGTTAAACATGGCATTGATGCAAAATGCACCCAAACATCAAGCAAACACCTCAAAACAAGGATGCAACATGATGATATGAAACTACATGCAAAATCAAGCAAGTTTCATATAGAGCACACTCAAAACGGAGCAACGGTTCAACACATGCACACTATACAAGTCATAACAACAATCTGTCCAAAACAGCAACTAGGCATATTGCAAGCACGAAAACAATATGCTACAGCACCCCAACATAATAACAAAAGGCATGGGCATGATGTACAGGTAAAGCATAACAAAACATGAACACTGAGCTATCTCCATAAACATCTAGAACATGCTCGAAAAGACATGGGAAGATTGCAAATTATAACAGTTTCAGACTTGGCAGAAATAACATCAGGTTGCAATGTTTAGAGCTATCAAACAACATTTTACAGGAACATATCATGGCAAACAAAGCCATGGCATGAATCTACTAATTGCATAGATCAAAAGTCCCTTACTGACCATGAGCCAAAAAGGCACAGAAAATATGATGGCACCCATGTAAACATGGCAAGTTATATTACAGATTCATACATGGCAGGAACAACAATAACTAGGCATGTTCGTGAGCTTGAACCACTCACCACAGAGCAATACATGGCATGGAAAGGCAACCAATAGTAAGAAGACATGATTATGAAGCTAAGAATGGCAATATCAAGGTCATAGGGTGCATGGATCACTAGCAAACAATTATGGAAACATGGAACTTAATGTTAACAGGCTGATAGCAACATTTTCAAGCAACTTTAGAGCAAGATTAAAACATGTCCCAGCAGGCTATAATTGCAACTAAGGGCATGAATGGATAGAGCATGACATGTAGATCAAAACATATCTATAGAACATCTCCAGATTATGCATAGAATGATTAGTAACAACATGTTAACATGGCATCACAAAATTACAGAATCTGTCTAGCAAAACAGCATCATGTACACTACTTAACAAGCTCGATTCACTCACCACAAGTCATTGCATGACAAGATAAGAATAGCATAATCAAGAAGGCATGTTTGTGTAACAAACCAAGGCAATAACAAGTCCATAGCATACAAGGATGAACTATAGCAAGCTTGGCCATATTGAATAACATGTAAACAATCTGCCAGGAAACATTTTGAAGCAAACGTAGAGCACCAAAATGACATGCTAGGCTACTCCATAATTGCAAAAAAGGGCATTAATTGATAGACAATAACCGTATGTTCAAAACACCCTTACTGAAGTATCTATAAATATGCATGGATCGCTCTGTAGCATCAAGTTTACATGGCATCAAAATAATAGCAGAACAGGGACTAAAATCAGCAATATCACGAAGCCTAGTTTGCATGCTTGTGCTAGTCACCACATTGATCACAAAAATACATGGCATACACCCCTGGAAAGATGGCATGGCATAGATCAAAACACATGTAGACATCAACCTCATAGGATGCACACATCAATCATGGCAAAAATGACAAATGAGCAAGTTATAACAGTTTCAGCAGATTAACATTAACATGCACTCTTCCAACAGCATATCGGGCATCAAGATGAGCTCAAATGAAAATGATGCAATGGAATGAAATGAAGTACTCATCGAGGCGAACAATTTGACATATTGTACGCATGAAACGGAGCTACGGATGCAGAGATGTGATGCGATGAACATGGCATGAAAATGTCAGGAAACGGGGACTTAGTGGATTTGGACCTCGGGGAAAATATCCACGGCGCCGGGATCTCGCCGGAGTTCGTCGCCGGAGAGCGGCCGGAGTCGAGGGAGAGGGCGGAGGAGGCTGGATCCGGCCCTCCCGTGGCCGGATCTGGCCGGGGCGACGGGCGGGGCGCGCCGGAGGGGCTTGGGGCGGCGCGGCAGCGCGCTCCGGTGGCCGGCGGCG
>NC_041391.1:625188317-625211034 GCF_002162155.2 Triticum dicoccoides
GACGGGCTACGGCGGCGGGGCGCGGGCGCCGGGACGCGTGGCGGCGCCCGGTTGGACGAGGGCGGCGGCGGGCTGACGTGGCGTCACGGGATTGGTCGGAGCGACGTCTCCGGCGGACACGTCCGGCGCGGACGGACGTGTCCGGCGGCGCGAAGAGGAAGACGCTAGGGTTGGACTGCGCGAAAAATCGGGGAGGGGCACATATTTATAGGTAGAGGGAGCTAGGAGAGTCCAAATGAGGTGTGGTTTTCGGCCACGCGATCGTGATCGAACGACCGAGAGCATGGAGGGGAGTTTGCTGGGTTTTGGGCCACTTTGGAAAGGGTGTTGGGCTGCAACTCAAAGAGGGCTTTATGGTTACCCGGTTAACCGTCGGAGTATCAAACGACCTCCAAATGGCACGAAACTTGACAGGCGGTCTACCGGTGCTATACCAAGGCCGCTTGGCAAACCTCGGGCCATTCCGAGAAAGTTTAACACCCGCTCACAAAAGGAGAGAAGAAGGGACGCCGGATGACATAGGAGCGCCGGATTGCAAAACGGACAACAGGGAAAAGGCTCGGATGCATGAGACGAACATGTATGCAACATGAGATGCACATGATGACATGATATGAAATGCAGATGATGACATGGCAAAGTGCAACACGCAAGCAAAAGACATGGCAAAGACGGCGAATAACTGGCAGACAACTGGCGTCGAATCCGGGGCGTTACATCTGCTTCCCCAAGCCTCCACAATTGGAGCGAGTGCTCCCGGAGTGGAGCCACCCGGTGCTCCAGGAACTCCCTCAGGAGCGTGGCCCTGGTCAGCTTTGCCGCCCCCAGGTTGCTTGGCCTCAGGTCCGCGTCCATCCTCTTCAGCACCGCCCTCGCGTGCAGGTCAACAAGCTCCGCTCGAGAACACGCATCGACGGCCTTGGGCTGCCCCGTGGGCAGCACCAGTCGGGGGTGGAGGCGCCCGACACCCACCATGACCCACTTGCTCCGGAAGCCCTCGATCCTCTTCCCGGGCTTCGAGATGGCGTTGGAGCCGGAGTATGCGATAAAACTCGCACATGCGGAGATGGGACCGCGAGAAACCCAGAGGTAAAAGTAATGGCGCAGCAAGGCCACTCAGGGCTTTACCCCAACGTGAGCCTCACAATAGTAGGCGAAAATCGCCAGGAGAAGAACAGAGTTGGGGTGGAGGTGCAGAGCTTGCAAGTTGTACACGCGAAGAACAGCAAGGAAGAACTCGGAAAAAGGGGGCACCAGACCAGCAATGATGGCGCTCACAAAAAGCGGGTAGAAGGTGCTCCCCTTGCCTTCAGGATGGTCGGAGCCGGCCTTGAACACAGTCGCTCCCGCGTTGCCCTGCGCCACCGTCCTCAGGCGCATGAGGGCAAGATTCTTCTCTGACACATTCGGGGGATCCAGAGCCGGCGAGTACCAGGCCTCGGTCGGGGTCTTGCGAGGCGCCATGGCTTGCCAGATGGGAAGGATTGAGGCAGATCTAGAGGATTTCGGAAGCAGGAAGGAGAAGAGCGAGAAAGGTGATCTAGAGCAAGGCAGGCGACAACAGAGCAGGTAAGTCTGGACCGGGCACCTCTTTTTGTCCGAAGGGCGGTTGCCGAGGCGTCGTGGGGAAGCGGAGACGCCCACGTCCAATCAATCGCCACGCAGCGCCCAAGGCCGCAGGCTGTTGGGGCCCGTGGCGCTTCGCACTTGCCCCTTTGCTTCTCTACTAAGCCAAATTCGGGTGCGCCTTGGGCCCAGGGGCTACTGTCGGCGTTCTGGGAACGGGGATCCCCAGACTTGCCTGCCTGTGGCCTGCGGCGTGGCTCAAATGGGGGCCCAGCACAACCCACCTTTATCAGCTCAAGCTCAAGACCCTCGCAAGGGGCCAAGCCTCGCAGGGCGGACGACAGGAAGCTTCCTCAGGAGCAGCCTCCTCCGGCAGGCTCGCGAGGAGGCGGGGAGATCAAGGCAGGGTACCTCCCAAGGAGCCCGTGACGCAAGCCACGACGATCGAGACTAGGCGGGCGCCGTCCTGCATAGTGTCCTTGTTTCCCTTTCGGTGCAAAGGGGGCAAGCACAGACCGAGGCATCAGGCAAAGGTTACCATTTTGGTGCAACAAGACCCAGACCAGCAGAACAGCAGGATGGAGGTCAGTGGAGCCCAGGACACCGTCATCGTCAGAGCCTTTGGCAGCCGAAGACCAACTTGTCACATCCCTAGTTCTGGTACGCACTAGGCTAGCCCTTCCATGTGAGCATCATGTTTAAATTCAAATGAAACTTGAATTGAGGAATTTTCAAAAGCCTCAGAAAACCTCTAAAAATAACCAACATTTAAATCTCATCAAATGAGTCCAAGAAAATGTTCGTGTTATTCTGTGAAAATATTGGCGTGAGGTAAAATTCAAACCAATATTTTCATAGTCACGGAAATAATTTATTTTGGGTCTTTGATTTAAATCAATAATATATTTGGGTTGGAATTATTTCTGCTATATAAGAAATAATGTTCAAATATTTTGTAAGTTTGCATGTGACCTTGGACTAGCTCTCTGAGCTCACATAAAAATTTACATAAAGTTTTAAAATGGTTTAGTTTCCAAACTCAACCAAACCAAAATAACAGAAATAGAAAAACTAAAATAAGAGAGAGAGAGACTCACTTGGGCACTTACCTGGCGCCCACCAAGCCCACCTGGGCCTCACCTGTGCTGGCCCAGCCCATCCCTCTCCTCCCTGTCGTCTTCCTCCCCTGCCAGGAGGACAAATGCGCGTGTGGCCGACGCGCGCGCCCACGCGCCCAGGCCACCTCCTGCCTCTCTGCCTGTCTCCCCGTCGCCCTGAGGATGCCACGCACCCTCCTGGACCCTCCTCGCTCTCTCCCTCACCCTCACTTCCCCCTGGATCCCTCTCTCTTCCCCATCGAGCGGGGCTCGTCGCCACCGACGCCGTTCACCGTAGCCACCGCCTCCCCCTGAACCTCTCTCCGCCTCCAGAAGATCTCCCACGATCACCTCTTCCTCCTCGACGAGTCACGCGAGCTCGTCCGCCCTGCATCGCTGCCTGCGTCGCCTTCTTCTCCCTCCGGCCACCGAGATCGCCGGCGACCTCCCGTCATCACCAGCCCCTCCCCGAGCTCGCCGACCGCCTCGCCCGAACCGCCGTGAGCTTCTACGCCGTCTCCCCCTCTTCTTTGCGTCGTTTGCGCAATGTAACCGCCTCCTCCACCAGAGCCGAGATGCTCCGCCACAAGAGCTTGTCGCCGGCGTTGCTCTGGTGACCATTTGGTCGTGTCAATGTGCCAATCACGTCCGCCACACCGCGTAGTGCCTCGCCCGCGCTTTAGTCCGCGCGTTTGCTCGCTGCAGCCGCGGCCCCGTGCACAGCCGAACTCCGGCCGCCGCTGTCGAGCTCGCCGGTGTCGTTTTTGGCGTCCCCGTGTCCAAGCACTCGCACCAGTGGATGCGGTAGCTCCCCAGCTACGCGTAGCGCATCTCCGCCGTCGATTTGGTCGACGGAGGACCAAATCCGAAGCCCACCGCCGCATCTGGCCTCGCTGGCGGCTAAACACCGGCGTGTTGACCACTTTGACCGGCGGGGTTTGACTCGTTTGACCCCCCACGGTCACTGACGTGCGGGCCCGTCTCTGTTAACCTTTAGTTAGATTTAGATTAGTGCTAATTAACCCTGACAGTTAGTTTAGTCACTAACCAGTGGGCCCAGGCCCTAATTAACCTAGGTTAGTGCTAACGTAACACTAACTAACCCTGTTAGTTAGCTGTTACACTGACATGTGGGCCCCAGCCGTCAGGTTTAACCTTGGCTGGCGCCTTTGACCTGATGACGTCACCCCGACGTCATGCTGACGTAGTTAATCTTTTTCTGTATTTATTTTTATTCAGCAAATCCAGAAAATTGCCTAAACTTCCAAAATTCATAGAAATTAATCTGTAACTCCAAATGAAATAAGTTATATATGAAAAATGATCGGAAAAATCCAATCTATCCATCTGCACTGGTTTCATGCATGTTTGAGCAACTTAAACCTGCTTTTTATATCAAAACATGATAATGCACTTTATTAAGTCATAGTTTCAATTTGAACTTAAACTTTGGGTTCAAACTAACTCAAACCCATCTGATTATAGTTGCATTAGCCCAACACACTCATTTTGCCATGTCATGATCATGCATCATATTGTGCATTGCATTGATTGTGTTCCCTTCTGTGTTGCCGGTATTTGAGCCCCTCTCGATAGACGTGGTTCCGACGATGAGTTCAATGACACCAATGAAGATCTATATTATCTTCAGAAGTGCCAGGCAAGCAAAACCCCCTTGTTCATTCCGATACAATCCTACTCTCTCGCTCCTGCTCTCTTTTACTGCATTAGGACAACAACGATTCATCTGTTACTTGCTGCGGTAGCTGAACCCCTTTATCCTCTGCATGACCTGTCATTGCCACAGTAAATAGATAAAACCCACTAGCATGAGTAGGAGTTGTTTGAGCCCTGTTGTGCCTACTCATTCGTGCTTGTTTGTCATGCCTGCTACTGCTTAGAGTTGAGTCAGGTCTGATTCATCAGGGATGAATCAGAGGTGTGTGAACATGTCCTACTATGTGTGAGCTAAGTGTGTGAACACGATTTGGTGAAGGTAGCGGTGAGAGGTCATGTAGGAGTACATGGTGGGTTGTCTCATTGAAACCGTCCTCAGGAACTGAGTTCTGTGTTTGTGATCCATGAACAACTACTACCACACATTGGGATCCTTAATTGACTCTCTCGACTTATTAACCAACTTGATCTCTGTCCAGGAGTCGCAACTAGTTTCTGGTGTTGGTAGGTAGTGTTAGTAGTCTACCAAGTGGTACCCGGTACAGGTGGGCTTGGGACAGACTAGGCATCGTGGCACGGTGTACCAAGCGTAGATCCACCCGTCGAGGTGGGCTTGGGAACCCTGCTCACATCGTTTGGGGCCGTGAGCGACACCCCGGCCGGATCTCCTTGCGGATGGAACCCGAATAGGCGATAAACCTGGACTAGAGACTTGTGTGGTTAGTCAGGTCGTGGCTGACACCCTCGCCAGGCTTCCGCTTGAAGGTTGCCGAGATACATGACGTGTACATGGCGGTAAATGGCGAGAGCGTGTGTGAAGAAGTACACCCCTACAGGGTTAATATGATCTATTCGAATAGCCATGTCCGCGGTAAAGGACTTCTGGGTTGCCTGTACAGTTCATAGACAAGTGAAAGTGGATACACTAAAATGCGCAAGATAAGTGTGAGTGCTATGGATGGCGTTCTCGTAGGGAGACGGGAGCGGATCCATAGTGGTGTATTGATATGCTGAATATGTGGACTCGTGTGCGCCACCTCAAAAGAGTTACTTGCAGTCGTAGTTCAGGTTAGCCACCGAGTCAAAGCTGGCTTGCTGCAGTTAAACTCCACCACCCCCTTTGTTGATAATGATGCATATGTAGTTAGTTCTGATGTAAGTCTTGATGGGTACATTTGTACTCACTTTGCCTATTTTACGTTTTTGTAGAGAGACTTCAGTCTCGCTAGTAGTTCTGCGTGGACTTCGACATTTAGCTTGTTACCTCAGCTACGATCTTGTGCCCTCGGCGGGATCTGGTAGATAGTCAGGCTTCTCAGCCTTTTTCATCTGTAGTTGTCTGTACTCAGACATGTTAAGCTTCTGCTTGTGCTTTGACTTGTATGCTCTGAATGTTGGGTCATGAGACCCATGTTTGTAATATCTCGTTCCTCGGAGCCTATTGAATAAATACTTGAGTTGTAGAGTCATGTTGTGATGCCATGTTGTATTTGCACATATTGAGCATATTGTGTGTATGTTATTGAAATGCTTGGTATGTGTGGGATCTGACTATCTAGTTGTTTATCCTTAGTAGCCGCTCTTACCGGGAAATGTCTCCTAGTGCTTCCACTGAGCCATGGTAGCTTGCTACTGCTTCGGAACACTTAGGCTGGCCGGCATGTGTCCTTCTTCGTTCCTGTGTCTATCCCTTCCGGGAAATGTCACGCGATGAATACCGAAGTCCTGTTAGCCCGCTACAGCCCGGTTCACCGGAGTCCTGCTAGCCCAGTGCTACAGCCTGGATCCACTCGCTGATGACCGACACGTTCGATGTTGGGTCATGGATGCCTGTCCCTGTAAGTTTGTGCCACTTTGGGTTTATGACTAGCCATGTCAGCCCGGGCTCCTTATCATATGGATGGTAGCGACACTATCATATACATGTGCCAAAAGGCGCAAACGGTCCCGGGCAACGTTAAGGCGACACCCGTGGGGATACCGTGCGTGAGGCCGCAAAGTGATATGAGGTGTTACATGCTAGATCAATGTGGCATTGAGTCGGGGTCCTGACAGCTTTGGTATCAGAGTTTGACTGCCTGTAGGATTACCAAGCCAAACTGGTCGAAGTTGAGTCTAGAAATTCTTTAGTTGTATAAGGGAATTGATTGTGGTATGGAACGTAAGGCTCTTTTTACTCCTTTACCTTATGTCCCTCTTCTTCTCTACGGGGTTAAGAACTAGGCCTTCTCTTCTTTCTATCAGGATCACGTGTTACTAATCCGTAGACTTATAGGATTGTTGGTTTCAAGCCTTAGTTAAGTTCCTACTACTTCCGTATGTTAATTGTTGATCTCGAAACCTTGATATTGTGTTTCTGAGTGGCGATGCCACCATTTTTGTAGCATGTCTAAATTATTTTGAGCATTTACAGCCGTTATGCTGTCCGAGTCATCCCAGGTTTCTAAAGAGTCTGATGCATTTGCAAAATCCTTTCCCTCTGGTTTTGATGTCCTTTCAGGCCAGGTTAATCACACTAATTGCTAAGTTGAGGTACTCTATTGCCTCGGCATTTATGTTGGAGCTATTATTATGACCTTAGGTGTCTAGAGTATCACCTAGTAATCTAGCCATGTTCCGTGTTCTAGTGTGATGATTATGGCCATCATTCTCGAAAGCATCCCGTGATGCCATTTAGTAGTAGGTATTCTACTCCTTGGGTTTTGAACCCGAGATTCACCCTACTTACCTCGTGTTGATAGTGTTGCTAGTTCCTTTAGGATATTAGTAACCTTTGCGATAGTCCTCGAGGTCCGTGGTATATCGTTCTTCCAAATACCATGAACCATTCTTGGCAGGAGTTCTTTTGAACCAAAAGATCACAACTAGAGGGCTATTGATGAGTTCTCCATTCTATGTTGTGACTCTGCCAGTCCTACCTCTCTGCATGGATTGTTCGGAAGAAATATGTTGAACTTGGCTTGACATACTAATCTATGCATCCACAACTCAGAAAGATATATGTTCCTTTGAGTTGTCCCTCTCTTTAGTTGTATTCTGACCTTTGTCTATCAGTTGATAGTCAAGAGTATGCATGCATTCATTCATCGATGCCTATTAATGTTGTGGTCCGTCAAGCCATTCTATCCCGGAATGACTAGGAGAAACAAACTCCAGTACCTCATCCACATCCAGCATTGGGTCAAAGTAGTTGTACCTCGCAGATCAAAATACAATCCAGCTTCTGGTCTATTCTACCTTGAAGTATTACCATCTTTACATCAGGAATGTCATGGGAATTGCACACCATCCTATGAACTCTTGATATAGTGATACTTCTCACTCTCATTATTGATTTCTCGTCTCCCGTGTTGTTGCAACCGGAATGCCGACATGTGAACTATGATGTGTGAAATCAATACCCCTAGCAACCATGTTGCTTAGTGGTTAATGGAAGGAAATCTCATTCTTAGTGTGTTGGTTATGGAATCATCATTCTAAGATTGATCGTGCTACCTAGTCCTTATTTCCGGTGCACCCTCTGATCAATGAGTTAGGATTGCATCAATCCCTCGCTCTGTTGATCATATCGTCTTGCCCTAAAAAGCAAGATTGTTCTCGAGCTTAGTAACATATCGGTGGTTCATGATTTTCCAAATATCTTCTCAGAAGTATCACCAGATCGTCACCTGACCGCTATGTTGAGTTCGAGATCAAGATGGTTTCTTGTAAACCACCCCTTCTCCAAGAATCTGTGTGGGATACCTCTGAGCTAGTTGGTCAAGCTAAACAACAACTTGGAGAGTTGGAAGATAAAAGCTTGTCTGATCTAGATCATGTTAAGGGATATCTTTTTGTGTGTGTGTGTGTGTGTTGAAGAAAGATGATATCTTCATCAATTGGTCCTTGTGATCAGTTGTTGGACCTATTGTCTTACCCCATCTTTGATTTGAGTATGGGCTATCATCAAATCAAGTTAGAACCAACGATATTCATAATGTTGTCTTACTCGTGGTTGATTCCTTGAGCATACACCATTACATCTTTGGGTCTGACCAATACTATCACATTGTTCACATAATGGTGGAAGTCCAGTGATATGGAAATTCCGATGAGTTGTTGTTGAGCCCATTAGCGGCATTTTGTCTCCACCATGATTCGTGTTGAACATCAGGCTAGTGTTGGAAACTTTGTAAGCAACGCCTTCGTGTTTCGTTCATGAAGCTTATGCTTGGATAGAAGAAGTGACTTCCTCGAATTCATGTGCATTTGGTGCAAGTTGCCGCCGTGAGTTCGAGAAAGATTGTTTTTGTTTCCTCTGGTACCATCCCAAATCAATTATGCATGTGTGAATGTATTCTATGGTTTGGTAGATTAATTACCTCCACTCCATATGTATTCCCTAGCACACCAAGCCACCGATTGACTTGTTCAAGGAAAAGAAGTCTATGCTTGGGATCTAATCCATGGACTTGCGTAAAGACTTCGAAATCCTCGATGATGGTTCCCAACCTGAACTCGGTAGTGTTTTATTATAGGACTACTATGTGGTCATGCTTGTCTCGGACAACGTGTTCACATGTTGTAGCAGAACCAGCTCATGTTTTGGAGCTTGCTGTCGCAGTTCATTCCCCGAGAATCTCGCAACATCGTCTCGTCGATTTGTGTTGCAGACTTTCATTTTCCTTCCTAGACTTGATGAGTCTAGAATATCCTGACGCCAACCAGATCTGAACCTCAGGCAGATATAATGGTTGGAGCATTTTCCAAGAACTATAATATTGGTCTCTCTAAACCTGTAAAGTGGATGTTGTGGCCAAACACACCTAGCCGGAAGACCTATTATTGTAGTATCTTGATTGAGGAAGTTGGCCACCTCCCCATAAGGATCTCATAGGGTTTACTTCAGTAGTTATTCCTTATGGACTCTTGTGTTCCCAAAGTCCGACCTTTTACTTTATGTTCTAGATGTCAAACCATATTTATGAATGGATTATGCTATCACATCAAGGAGAACATTAGAAGTGGAGTGCTAAATGTCTCTCGGTCAATCATCCAGATTTTGTTTCCATGGCCTCGCTAAGGTGAAATCTGAAAAAGTGTTATCTTTCCTTTGCATCTGCATCCTCCACCGGTATTCATCATGGTAGTACGTTGTGTTCCCAGGATCCTTGACACAGATATTGGTAAAACCTTGATCAATATGGAAATGCTGAAGTTCTTGAGAGCACGCGCAAGCAAAATCACCCCTTGTGTTGTCTTCAACAAGGTAATCCACATCATCCATACTAGTCCGAGCATGTCATTCTACCGAACTCCTCCAAATGATCGATTGTGGTTTGCCTTAAGCTGGTATAAAGAGTTTCAATGATCATTGAATCAAAGGTAATTCTTTTTGCCACTTAAGGGATAATTCTGCAAGTCACCTTCCCTAAGGTGCCCCGTTATGGTATCATGGCAACTCAACTCCTTGCTACACTGACAATTGGTTACCATCTTCTTAAGTGTGGAATTGTTGTCTATCTAGTGAATCCTCGTCACCTGTTCCACTCCATCCCTCTAGATGTGTGCTTTGTGTCTCGGCTTGAGAGATGTTGCTATGTCTCATTCCCTGAGTTGATCCTAAGTTGTTCGACCTTTAATAAGATCGATCCCTCTAGAGTTTTCCTTTCCCTTTCATTGTCATGTTAGTTGGAGTTCTCGGGGCAAGACATCGAGACAATGATGGTAATCGAGTCAACGTTCTTTGAAGTGCCACCTGGATTGTGAAGATTATGTTAGTTTGCGATCCCCCTTCATCTTACCCTACGCTTGAATCTCGGGACGAGATTCTTGTTTAGTAGGGGTGAGCTATCACATACCTAGTTCTGGTATGCACTAGGCTAGCCCTTCCATGTGAGCATCATGTTTAAATTCAAATGAAACTTGAGTTGAGGAATTTTCAAAAGCCTCAGAAAACCTCTAAAAATAACCAACAGTTAAATCTCATCAAATGAGTCCAAGAAAATGTTCCTGTTATTCTATGAAAATATTGGTGTGAGGTAAAATTCAAACCAATATTTTCAGAGTCACAGAAATAATTTATTTTGGGTCTTTGATTTAAATCAATAATATATTTGGGTTGGAATTATTTCTGCTATATAAGAAATAATGTTCAAATATTTTGTAAGTTTGCATGTGACCTTGGACTATCTCTCTGAGCTCACATAAAAATTTACATAAAATTTTAAAATGGTTTAGTTTCCAAACTAAACCAAAACAAAATAACAGAAATAGAAAAACTAAAATAAGAGAGAGAGAGAGACTCACCTGGGCACTTACCTGGCGCCCACCAAGCCCACCTGGGCCTCACCTGTGCTGGCCCAGCCCATCCCTCTCCTCCCTGTCGTCTTCCTCCCCTGCCAGGAGGACGAATACGCGTGTGGCCGACGCGCGCGCCCACGCGCCCAGGCCACCTCCTGCCTCTCTGTGTGTCTCCCCGTCGCCCTGAGGATGCCACACACCCTCCTGGACCCTCCTCGCTCTCTCCCTCACCCTCACTTCCCCCTGGATCCCTCTCTCTTCCCCACCGAGCGGGGCTCATCGCCACCAACGCCGTTCACCGTAGCCACCGCCTCCCCCTGAACCTCTCTCCGCCTCCAGAAGATCTCCCACGACCACCTCTTCCTCCTCAACGAGTCACGCGAGCTCGTCCGCCCTGCATCGCCGCCTGCATCGCCTTCTTCTCCCTCCGGCCACCGAGATTGCCGGCGACCTCCCATCATCACCAGCCCCTCCCCGAGCTCGCCGACCGCCTCGCCCGAACCGCCGTGAGCTTCCACGCCGTCTCCTCCTCTTCTTTGTGTCGTTTGAGCCCTCTAACCGCCTCCTCCACCGGAGCCGAGATGCTCCGCCGCAAGAGCTTGTCGCCGGCGTTGCTCCAGTGACGATTTGGTCGCGTCAATGTGCCAATCACGTCTGCCGCACCGCATAGTGCCTCGCCCGTGCTATAGTCCGCGGGTTTGCTCGCTGCAGCCGCGGCCCCGTGCACAGCCGAACTCTGGCCGCCGTTGTCGAGCTCGTCGGCGTCGTTTCCGGTGTCCCCGTGTCCAAGCACTCGCACCAGTGGATGCGGTAGCTCCCCAGCTACGTGTAGCGCATCTCCGCCGTCGATTTGGTCGACGGAGGACAAATCCGAAGCCCGCCGCCGCATCTGGCCTCGCCGGTGGCTAAACGCCAGCGTGTTGACCGCTTTGACCGGCGGGGTTTGACTCGTTTGACCTGGGGTTTGACCCCCCAGGGTCACTGACGTGCGGGCCCGTCTCTGTTAACCTTTAGTTAGACTTAGATTAGTGCTAATTAACCCTGACAGTTAGTTTAGTCACTAACCAGTTGGCCCAGGCCCTAATTAACCTAGGTTAGTGCTAACGTAACACTAACTAACCCTGTTAGTTAGCTGTTACACTGACATGTGGGCCCCAGCCATCAGGTTTAACCTTGCCTGGCGCCTTTGACCTGATGACGTCACCCCGACGTCATGCTGACATAGTTAATCTTTTTCTGTATTTATTTTTATTCAGCAAATCCATAAAATTGCCTAAACTTCTAAAATTCATAGAAATTAATCTGTAACTCCAAATGAAATAAGTTATATATGAAAAATGATCAGACAAATCCAATCTATCCATCTGCACTGGTTTTCATGCATGTTTAAGCAACTTAAACCTGCTGTTTATATCAAAACATGATAATGCACTTTATTAAGTCATAGTTTCAATTTGAACTTAAACTTTGGGTTCAAACTAACTCAAACCCATCTTATTATAGGTGCATTAGCCCAACACACTCATTTTGCCATGTCATGATCATGCATCATATTGTGCATTGCATTGATTGTGTTCCCTTCTGTGTTGCCAGTATTTGTCCCCTCTCGATAGACGTGGTTCCGACGATGAGTTCGATGACACCAATGAAGATCTATATTATCTTCAGAAGTGCCAGGCAAGCAAAACCCCCTTGTTCATTCCGATACAATCCTACTCTCTCGCTCCTGCTCTCTTTTACTGCATTAGGACAACAACGATTCATCTGTTACTTGCTGCGGTAGCTGAACCCCTTTATCCTCTGCATGACGTGTCATTGCCACAGTAAATAGATTAAACCCACTAGCATGAGTAGGAGTTGCTTGAGCCCTGTTGTGCCTACTCATTCATGCCTGTTTGTCATGCCTGCTACTGCTTAGAGTTGAGTCAGGTCTGATTCATCGGGGATGAATCAGAGGTGTGTGAACATGTCCTACTATGTGTGAGCTAAGTGTGTGAACACGATTTGGTAAAGGTAGCGGTGAGAGGCCATGTAGGAGTACATGGTGGGTTGTCTCATTGAAACCGTCCTCAGGAACTGAGTTCTGTGTTTGTGATCCATGAACAGCTACTACCACACATTGGGATCCTTAATTGACTCTCTCGACTTATTAACCAACTTGATCTCTGTCCAGGAGTCGCAACTAGTTTCTGGTGCTTGTAGGTAGTGTTAGTAGTCTACCAAGTGGTACCCGGTATAGGTGGGCTTGGGACAGACTAGGCACCATGGCACGGTGTACCAAGCGTAGATCCACCCGTCGAGGTGGGCTTGGGAACCCTGCTCACATCGTTTGGGGCCGTGAGCGACACCCCGGCCGGATCTCCTTGCGGATGGAACCCGAATAGGCGATAAACCTGGACTAGAGACTTGTGTGGTTAGTCAGGTCGTGGACGACACCCTCGCCAGGCTTCCGCTTGAAGGTTGCCGAGACACATGACGTGTACATGGCGGTAAGTGGCGAGAGCATGTGTGAAGAAGTACACCCCTGCAGGGATAATATGATCTATTCGAATAGCCGTGTCCGCGGTAAAGGACTTCTGGGTTGCCTGTACAGTTCATAGACAAGTGAAAGTGGATACTCTAAAATGCGCAAGATAAGTGTGAGTGCTATGGATGGCGTTCTCGTAGGGAGACGGGAGCGGATACATAGTGGTGTATTGATATGCTGAATATGTGGACTCGTGTGCGCCACCTCAAAAGAGTTACTTGCAGTCGTAGTTCAGGTTAGCCACCGAGTCAAAGCTGGCTTGCTGCAGTTAAACTCCACCACCCCCTTTGTTGATAATGATGCATATGTAGTTAGTTCTGATGTAAGTCTTGTTGGGTACATTTGTACTCACGTTTGCCTATTTTACGTATTTGCAGGGAGACTTCAGTCTCGCTAGTAGTTCCGCGTGGACTTCAACGTTTAGCTTGTTACCTCAGCTACGATCTTGTGCCCTCGGTGGGATCTGGTAGATAGTCAGGCTTCTCAGCCTTTTTCATTTGTAGTTGTCTGTACTCAGACATGTTAAGCTTCTGCTTGTGCTTTGACTTGTATGCTCTGAATGTTGGGTCATGAGACCCATGTTTGTAATATCTCGCTCCTCGGAGCCTATTGAATAAATACTTGAGTTGTAGAGTCATGTTGTGATGCCATGTTGTATTTGCACATATTGAGCATATTGTGTGTATGTTATTGAAATGCTTGGTATGTGTGGGATCTGACTGGCTAGTTGTTTATCCTTAGTAGCCTCTCTTACCGGGAAATGTCTCCTAGTGCTTCCACTAAGCCATGGTAGCTTGCTACTGCTCCGGAACACTTAGGCTGGCTGGCATGTGTCCTTCTTCGTTCCTGTGTCTGTCCCTTCCGGGAAATGTCACGCGATGAATACCGGAGTCCTGTTAGCCCGCTACAGCCCGGTTCACCGGAGTCCTGCTAGCCCAGTGCTACAGCCTGGATCCACTCGCTGATGACCGACACGTTCGATGCTAGGTCATGGATGCCTGTCCTTGTAAGTTTGTGCCACTTTGGGTTTACGACTAGCCATGTCAGCCCAGGCTCCTTATCATATGGATGCTAGCGACACTATCATATACGTGTGCCAAAAGGCACAAACGGTCCCGGGCAAAGGTAAGGCGACAGCCGTGGGTATACCGTGCGTGAGGCCGCAAAGTGATATGAGGTGTTACATGCTAGATCAATGTGGCATTGAGTCGGGGTCCTGACACAACTTTAGTGAGGATAAGTGTACTAGATGTTCCCCTTCAAAATGGCCAAGTGTTGGCGCCCTTCTCGCTCATTATTTGGGAAGAGGCCCAGGGCCTCCATCTATAAATAGGACTAGCCACCCACAGGGTAGAGGCATCTAGGAATCGCATCGAGCATCTATCTCAAGAAGACGCGACTAGAGAGAGGCGACTGAACTCACCCTAGCAGTTCATCACACCAGCTCAAGATCAGCCCCTTGCGAGGCTGTTCTCCCTTTGTACTATTCATCATCAGCCCCTGAGGCAATCCACCACACCACACACCGGAGTAGGGTATTACACCACAATGGTGGCGTGAACCAGTATAAATCTCGCGTCCCTTGTGTGTTCTTCTTTCAAGCCTAGATCGTTGCGAGACTTCGACGCGTGAGCTGGTAGGGGAAAGATCTTCGTGCGCACCCCAGTGTTCGAACCTCAAGGGTCTGCCGGAACCTGAAATCCGACAATGAGCTCTTGGGGAGGAGCGATGCGCTGTCTGGCCGAAACCCTCGCCGCCACCGATGAAGCGTCGCCACGCCCCCTCGCCATGGCAGAAGAAAGGAGAAAGCAGGAATGGGGAGAGGTAGATGGCGAAGGGCCCCCCTCTCGGCCAATCCGGCCCGTTGAAGTGACAGCAAGCAGGGCCGTCGACCGCCCACCCCGCTGCATTGAAGCCGCGTGGGAATCGACCCACGCACGTGCACGACTTCTCACATCCCGCGCGCCTATCATTCACCCTGTGTCATGCATGCAGCGAACATGGCGCGAGGGATAGGCGCAGTGGGACGCATGGAGTGACGGTTCCCAAGTGAGGGCAGTAAATGAGCAGCGGCCCTGCGGTCTCATAGAGACATGCAAGCTGCCTCTTTACTGTCTGCCACGGGATGACGCCAGCATGCTTCCATCATGCGTGCGCACAACCCCCACGTCACGCGTTCAACATGGGTCGTGGGGAAGCGCAGCAGACGGAGCAGTTACCACGGTAAAAATCTGCCCCAACTGCCCGCGCACCGTTCTGGGCCTGGCCCAACAACGTACTGCGCTTATGTATGGCCCAATCCCGGGGGCTCCTGTCAGTGTACAAAAGTAGGGGCTCTGCTTTTGACCCCTTTACTTGTGCACGGGCAGTCAGAGCCACCCGCCACGGCCACACATAACAGGGAAGGGAAGCTAGAGAGAAGTCGAAGGCACAAGACAAGCAAAGCAACGACAAGGACCAAGGCCACAAAGATCGGATGGACGAAGCAGGTTTCCTGGCAAGGACCCTTGTCTGGGCAGCCTCAGCAGCCCCGGCAAGACCCTTTCCGGGGCAGCTTGCCCACACCAACTGAGTGAGCCACCTTTGAGCCCACCAACGCTAAACAGGCGCATTGGGACAAGGCTCGGGAGGCAGCTCCATGGTGGCATGCAGATCTTTGTGAAGACAAAGAATAGTCAAGATCAAATGAGGATGGGGAGGCAACCATCGTCACCGAAGAAACCCACAAGACCCCCAGCAAGATCCTTGCCGGGGACGCCAGCGCACCACGGCAAGACCCTTGCCGGGCCGCCCGACAAAACCCTCGCCAAGCACGCCAGTAGGGCCACTGCCAGGCCCACGCCAGCCAAGTCTCCGCCACCGTTCACATGCAGCTGCCGACCCAACCAGCTGGGTAGGCACGTGTGTGGCAACATGCAGCCCTTCATGGAGGCTCCACCACCGCGCCACCTCAGCTGCCTGCCTGCCTACATGGCACCGCATGCATCGCTGGACAGGGCGCGTGTCGAAGCAAGGAGGAACGGCGACGGACGGGATGGGCCTCGCCCCCGTCCCAGATAAAGTGAACGGACACCTAAGCCTCGCATTAAATGCGCTTTGTCATGTAATACCAGCGATAAGCTCACAGCGCTGTAGCACTTTCCACCTCCTGTGTGCCACTGTGGCAGCCGCTTTCACCTATAAAAGGAGGCCCATGGCGCACTGGAGAAGGATTCGGCTCTTTCAAACCTACCAGCACCCAGAGCTAGTTCAAGAGCTCAAGAACACTAAATACATCCACCAAAGCAGGATCTTAGGGTTTTACGCATCTTTGCGGCCCGAACCTGTTAAATCCCCTTTGTGTCGTCTGTTAGTCCCGCTCTTCTCACGATCCCCACGTCCCGCAATCGTAGTAGGGATTCCAGTGATCCCATAGGTGTCATTTCCCACCGACATCCCAGCGCTCTCCATGACGAGGAGGGAGTAGTTCACCCTCGGGGCTGAGGGTATGTACCAGTAGCTATATGTTTGATCTCTCTCTCTCTCTCTCTCTCTCTCTCTCTCTCTCTCTCTCTCGTGTTCTTGAGGTGATATGATCTTGATGTATCACGAGCTTTGCAATTATAGTTGGATCTTACGATGTTTCTCCCCATCTACTCTCTTGTAATGGATTGAGTTTTCCCTTTGAAGTTATCTTATCGTATTGAGTCTTTAAGGATTTGAGAACACTTGATGTATGTCTTGTCGTGCTTATTTGTGGTGACAATGGGATATCACGTGATCCACTTGATGTGTGTTTTGGTGATCAACTTGCGGGTTCCGCCCATGAACCTATGCATAGGGGTTGGCACACGTTTTCGTCTTGAATCTCCGGTAGAAACTTTGGGGCACTCTTTGAAGTACTTTGTGTTGGTTGAATAGATGAATCTGAGATTGTGTGATGCATATCGTATAATCATGCCCACGGATACTTGAGGTGACAATGGAGTATCTAGGTGACATTAGGGTTTTGGTTGATTTGTTTCTTAAGGTGTTATTCTAGTACGAACTCTATGATAGATCGAACGGAAAGAATAGCTTCGTGTTATTTTACTACGGACTCTTGAATAGATCGAGCAGAAAGGATAACTTTGAGGTGGTTTCGTACCCTACCATAATCTCTTCGTTTGTTCTCCGCTATTAGTGGCTTTGGAGTGACTCTTTGTTGTATGTTGAGGGATTGTTATATGATCTATCTATGTTATTATTGTTGAGAGAACATGCACTAGTGAAAGTATGAACCTTAGGCCTTGTTTTGAAGCATTGCAATATTGTTTGTGCTCACTTTTATCATTAGTTACCTTCCTGTTTTTATATTTTCAGATTACAGAAACCTATATCTACCATCCATATTGCACTTGTATCACCATCTCTTCGCCGAACTAGTGCACCTATACAATTTACCATTGTATTGGGTGTGTTGGGGACACAAGAGACTCTTTATTATTTGGTTGCAGGGTTGTTTGAGAGAGACCATGTTCATCCTACGCCTCCCACGGATTGATAAACCTTAGGTCATCCACTTGAGGGAAATTTGCTACTGTCCTGCAAACCTGTGCACTTGGAGGCCCAACAACGTCTACAAGAAGAAGGTTGTGTAGTAGACATCAAGATCTTTTCTAGCGCCGTTGCCGGGTAGGTGAGTGCTTGAAGGTATATCTTTAGGTCTTGCAATCGAATCTTTTTGTTTCTTGTTTTATCACTATTTTAGTCTATAAAAGAAAACTACAAAAAAATGGATTTGAGTTTGTCTCATACGCTTCATCTTTTTATTATCTTTCGTGAGTATGATGGAAAGGAAAATTGTGCTCAATTTCTAGAAGAAGAATGCATTAAAATGTTTGGTACTAAATCTTTGGATGATGAGCATGATTGCAATGTTGTTAGTGTGAATCCTTGAATATCCATAGTACTAATGATGATTGCACTAGTTATGATGAAAATGTCTCTTATAAGCATGTCGATTTTTGTGGAGAGCATTGGGTTTGCATGGATACACCTATTGGTGAACGTAGTAATTTCAAAAAATTTCCTACGCACACGCAAGATCATGGTGATGATATAGCAACGAGGGGAGAGTGTTGTCTACGTACCCTCGTAGACCGAAGCGGAAGTGTTGACGCAATGTAGAGGAAGTAGTCGTACGTCCTCCTGGTCCAACCGATCCAAGCACCGTTACTCCGGCACCTCCGAGTTCTTGACACACGTACAGCTCGATGACGCACCCCCTATCTCCGATCCAGCAGAGGCGCAGGGGGGAGTTCCGTCAGCACGACGGCGTGGTGACGTTCTTGATGTTCTCCTGTCGCAGGGCTTCGCCTAAGCACCGCTACAATATGACCGAGGTGTAATATCGTGGAGGGGGGCACCGCACACGGCTAAGGAACGATCTCAATGATCAACTTGTGTGTCTAGGGTGCCCCCCTACCCCCGTATATAAAGGAGGGAGGGAGGAGGTGGCCGGCCCAAGGGGGGGTGCACCATAGGGAGGGGGAAACCTACTCCAAGTAGGTTTCCCCTCCTTTTCCTAATCCAACTTGGAGGGGGAAGGAAGGAGTACTAGTAGTAGGAAGGAAGAGAGGGAAGGTGAAAGGAAAGGGGGGGGGCGGCCCCCCTCCCCAATTCGGATTGGGCTTGGGGGGTGCGCCCCCCTCCCTTGCTCCTTCTCCCTTCCTTCCACTTGGGCCCAATAAGGCCCATATACTTACCGGGGGTTCCGGTAACCTCCCGGAGCTCCGGTATATTCCCAAACTCTCCCGGAACCTTTCCGGTGTCCAAATATATCCGTCCAATATATCAATCTTTATGTCTCTACCATTTCGAGACTCCTCGTCATGTCCGTGATCATATCCGGGACTCCGAACAACCTTCGGTACATCAAAATACATAAATTCATAATATAACTGTCATCGAAACCTTAAGCGTGTGGACCCTACGGTTCGAGAACAATGTAGACATGACCGAGACACGTCTCTGGTCAATAACCAATAGCGGGACCTGGATGCTCATATTGGTTCCTACATATTCTACGAAGATCTTTATCGGTCAAACCGCTTAACAACATACTTTGTTCCCTTTGTCATCGGTATGTTACTTGCTCGAGATTTGATCGTCGGTATCCAATACCTAGTTCAATCTCGTTACTGGCAAGTCTCTTTACTCATTCTATAATACGTCATCTCATAACTAACTCATTAGTTACATGCTTGCAAGGCTTAGGTGATGAGTATTACCGAGAGGGCCCAGAGATACCTCTCCGACAATCGGAGTGACAAATCCTAATCTCGAATTATGCCAACTCAACATGTACCTTCGGAAACACCTGTAGAGCACCTTTATAATCACCCAGTTATGTTGTGACGTTTGGTAGCACACAAAGTGTTCTTCCGATAAACGGGAGTTGCACAATCTCATAGTTGCAGGAACTTTGTATAAGTTATGAAGAAAGCAATAACAGAATACTAAACGATCTAGTGCTAGGCTAACAGAATGGGTCATGTCAATCACATCATTCTTCTAATGATGTGATCCCACTAATCAAATGAGAACACATGTCTATGGTCAGGAAACATGACCATCTTTGATTAATGAGCTAGTCAAGTAGAGGCATACTAGTGACTATATGTTTGTCTATGTATTCACACATGTATCATGTTTCCGGTTAATACAATTCTAGCATGAATAATAAACATTTATCATGATATGAGGAAATAAATAATAACTTTCTAATTGCCTCTAGGGCATATTTCCTTCAGTCTCCCACTTGCACTAGAGTCAATAATCTAGATTACATAGTAATGATTCTAACACCCATGGAGTCTTGGTGCTGATCATGTTTTGCTCGTGAGAGAAGCTTAGTCAACGGTTCCGTCACATTCAGAGCCGCATGTATTTTGCAAATATTCTATGTCTATAATGCTCTGCACGGAGCTATTCTAGCTAATTGCTCCCACTTTCAATATTTATCCAGATTGAGACTTAGAGTCTTCTGGATCGGTGTAAAAGTTTGCACTGATGTAACTTTTACAACAAACTCTTTTATCACCTCCATAATCGAGAAACATCTCCTTAGTCCTTACTAAGGATATTCTTGACCAATGTCCAGTGATCTACTCCTAGATCACTATCGTACTCCCTTGCCAGATTCAGAGCAAGGTATACAATAGGTCTGGTACATAGCATAGCATACTTTATAGAACCTATGACTGAGGCATAGGGAATGACTTTTCATTCTTTCTATTTTCTGCTGTGGTCGGGATTTGAGTCTTACTCAATTACCTTTGCAACACATGCAAGAACTCTTTCTTTGACTGTTCCATTTTGAACTATTTCAAAATCTTGCCAAGGTATGTACTCATTGAAAATCTTATCAAGCGTCTTGATCTATCTCAATAGATCTTGATGCTCAATATGTATGTAGCTTTTACTGAGGTCTTTTCTTTTAAAGAAATCCTTTAAAACACTCCTTTATGCTTTGCAGAAAAATTCTACATCATTTCTGATCAACAATATGTCACTCACATATACTAATCAGAAAGGCTGTAGTGCTCCCACTCACTTTATTGTAAATACAGGCTTCATCGTAAGTCCATATAAAACTATATGCTTTGATCAACTTATCAAAGCGTATATTCCAACTCTGAGATGCTTGCACCAGTCCATAGATGGATCGCTGGAGCTTGCATATTTTGTTAGCACCTTTAGGATTGACAAAACCTTCTGGTTGCATCATATACAACTCTTCTTTAATAAATCCTTTAAGGAATGCAGTTTTGACATCCATTTGCCAGATTTCATAAAATGTGGCAATTGCTAACATGATTTAGACAGAGTTAAGCATCGATACAAGTGAGAAAATCTCATCGTATTCAACACCTTGAACTTGTTGAAAACCTTTCGCAACAAGTCGAGCTTGGTAGATAGTAATACTACTATCAGTGTCCGTCTTCCTCTTGAAGATCCATTTATTTAACATGGCTTGCTGATCATCGAGCAAGTCAATCAAAGTCCATACTTTGTTCTCATACATGGATCATATCTCAGATTTTATGGCCTCGAGCCATTTCACGGAATCTGGGCTCATCATCGCTTCCTCATAGTTCGTAGGTTCATCATGGTCTAGTAACATGACTTCCAGAACATGATTACTACATCACTCTGGTGCGGATCTTACTCTGGAAGACCTACGAGGTTTTGTAGTAACTTGATCTGAAGTTTCATGATCAATATCACTAGCTTCCTCACTAATTGGTGTATTTGTCACAGGAACTGATTTCTGTGATGAACTACTTTCCAATAAGGGAACAGGTACAGTTACCTCATCAAGTTCTACTTTCCTCCCACTCACTTCTTTCGAGAGAAACTCCTTCTCTAGAAAGGATCCATTTTTAGCAATGAATGTTTTGCCTTCGGATCAGTGATAGAAGGATTACCCAACAGTTTCCTTTGGGTATTCTATGAAGACGCACTTCTCCGATTTGGGTTCGAGCTTATCAGGTTGAAAAACTTTTTCATATAAGCATCGCAACACCAAACTTTAAGAAACGACAGCTTAGGTTTACTGCTAAACCATAGTTCATACGGTGTCCTCTCAACGGATTTAGATGGGGCCCTTTTAAACGTGAATGCAGCTGTCTCTAATGCATGATCCCAAAACGATATTGGTAAACCGGTAAGAAACATCATAGATCGCACCATATCTTATAAAATACGATTACGACGTTCGGACACACCATAATGTTGTAGTGTTCCAGGTTGCGTGAACTGTGAAACTATTCCACATTTGTTTTATATGAAGGCCAAACTCGTAAGTCAAATATTCTCCTCCACGATCATATCGCAGAAACTTTATTTTCTTGTTACGATGATTTTCCACTTCACTCTGAAATTCTTTGAACCTTTCAACTATTTCAGACTTATGTTTCATCAAGTAGATATACCCATATCTGCTTAAATCATCTGTGAAGGTCAGAAAATAACGATACTCGCCACGAGCCTTAATACTCATTGGTCTGCATACATCAGTATGTATTATTTCCAACAAGTTTGTTGCTCGTTCCATTGTTCTGAAGAACGGAGTTTTAGTCATCTTGCCCAAAAGGCACAGTTCGCAAGCATCAAATGATTCATAACCAAGTGATTCCGAAAATCCATCTTTATGGAGTTTCTTCATGCGCTTTACACCGATATGACCCAAACGGCAGTGCCACAAATAAGTTGCACTATCATTATTAACTTTGCATCTTTTGGCATCAATATTACGAATATGTGTATCACTACGATCGAGATCCAACAAACTATTTTCATTGGGTGTATGACCATTGAAGGTTTTATTCATGTAAACAGAACAACAATTATTCTCTGACTTTAAATGAATAACCGTATTGCAATAAACATGATCAAATCATATTCATGCTCAACGCAAACGCTAAATAAGATTTATTTAGGTTTTAACACTAATCCCGAAAGTATAGGGAGTGTGCGATGATGATCATATCAATCTTGGAACTACTTCCAACACTCATCGTCACTTTCCCTTCAACTAGTCTCT